>NW_028123286.1:0-295207 GCF_965194805.1 Balaenoptera borealis
GGCGTTTTGGCTCCTTCCACCGAGAAACCAGCTCCTCCAGCTCCTCTGTCGTTAGCTATTTCATGTTAGAATATCTCTAGGGGCCGTCTTTTCCTCCTCCACGAGGTAAGACACAAACGGAATTGCCCTAAAGGGAAGAAGCCTTCTGAGTCCGGCAGAGAGGCAGCCTCTCCCACTCAGCATTCCCCCAACGCTGAGCCCCGGGTATGGGACAGAGAGAGGGAGAAAGGCAGCCGTAACCCCGAGCTCTTCCACAATGTAGTATAGGCCTCACCCTCAAGCTCACGTCAATTTCATAGAGAAAACACCAGGCCTCGGTGTGCTTTCCTGTGGCAAGGAAACTTTGCTTTCATTCCTTAGGTGGCACGTTGGCTCAGGACTGCCCTACCCGAAGGACTCACGGTGTGCAGCCCTATTGGTTGAGATCAGCCCCTCTGGCTCTTTCTCGGATGACACCAACTGGAAAAGAGCCGTTCATATGCTGGGGACCCAGGGATCTTTCCCTAGTCTACACCAGAACAGCACTCTGAGGGAGAGGAGCTGCTGACGTTTGGTAGCAAAATCTCCTATTCTGAAGAGAAACATTTCGTTGTAAGCGGGTTCCATCAGCCTTGCCATCTTTTCTCAGCTGGCTAGGATGGAGGGCAGGCAGTCAGTTGGCAGACTCACCTGAGGCCCTGCTTGCCAGACTGTCACACAGACCTCCCGCCTGCTTCAGCCCAAAGGGACGGCTTATGGTAAGGTACAAACCCTGTGTTGGAAAGTTCCTGCCTAACCCTCGCACCAGCACAAGCATATTGGTCATTGGTCAAAGACTCTCCCCACAAGTTTAACATGTTTGCTCCCATCTAGCCTCCGAAGCCGAGTTTACCTAGCTAGGAATCTCACTTCAGGAAAGGTACTCAGGCTGCTGGTGACTGCACGTTGTTTCACCAGGCAGCCCAAATCGAGTACACCCACTTGCATTTTCCAGGGGGCAGAGCAAATGGTGTCAACTTACAGGCCTCCAGCCTGGGAGGGGCAACGTACACTTTGTGAATGGGAAAGAAGCCCATGCCTTCAGTGTGAAAGGCCGCTAGGCCTCTTTGCTTTGGCAGCCCAGGGATAGCGTCAGCTCTGAAATGCTTCCAAAGGAGCAGAGTCAGAGAACCTTGGAACCACAGAGCAGGTGCAGCCCAGAACACGGACTGCTCTTGGCCTGAGAACACCCACTGCCCAGCGCCTCTTTGGGGTACACACGTGTAGAGGGAGGGTGTTGAATTCTGCTGCGTCATAACTTCTCCGGGCCACGTAGTGTGAGGGCAAGGAGAGTGGCCCTCCACCTCATCCCAGTTTCATGTGTCAGTTGTCTAAGGCAAACTCCCTGCTTGAATCCCTCCGTGGGCTACGTAACCTCCAGAGAAAGGTGGATGATTGGGACCCAGGGCTGGTATCTAGGTTAATGTTCTGTGCATCAACTTCGCAGCTGTTCTCTCTAAGCGGGTCCCAAAGGCTTTCTGGAAGAGTTTCCTTAGAGGGTCAGAAACAGGAAATTAACCGACAGGCCCACGGGGACGCCAGTTCTCTCCAGCAACAACGCTACCAGCCTCAGACACTTGGGTTCTCTTTGGTAAATGGAAGAACACTATGCTCGGAAGCTTCTTCCATCCAGTTTGAGAGTCGCACTTCCACTGCATCTTGGGATACCAAGTGTTGCCATGCCGTCACAATATCCAATTCTTAGGCCTATGACGGCAGAGTGTCTGGCAGTTCTGAAAGAGAACTTAGGAATGCAGGCGTTTTGGCTCCTTCCACCGAGAAACCAGCTCCTCCAGCTCCTCTGTCGTTAGCTATTTCATGTTAGAATATCTCTAGGGGCCCTCTTTTCCTCCTCCACGAGGTAAGACACAAACGGAATTGCCCTAAAGGGAAGAAGCCTTCTGAGTCCGGCAGAGAGGCAGCCTCTCCCACTCAGCATTCCCCCAACGCTGAGCCCCGGGTATGGGACAGAGAGAGGGAGAAAGGCAGCCGTAACCCCGAGCTCTTCCACAATGTAGTATAGGCCTCACCCTCACGCTCACGTCAATTTCACAGAGAAAACACCAGGCCTCGGTGTGCTTTCCTGTGGCAAGGAAACTTTGCTTTCATTCCTTAGGTGGCACGTTGGCTCAGGACTGCCCTACCCGAAGGACTCACGGTGTGCAGCCCTACTGGTTGAGATCAGCCCCTCTGGCTCTTTCTCGGATGACACCAACTGGAAAAGAGCCGTTCATATGCTGGGGACCCAGGGAGCTTTCCCTAGTCTACACCAGAACAGCACTCTGAGGGAGAGGAGCTGCTGACGTTTGGTAGCAAAATCTCCTATTCTGAAGAGAAACATTTCGCTGTGAGCGGGTTCCATCAGCCTTGCCATCTTTTCTCAGCTGGCTAGGATGGAGGGCAGGCAGTCAGTTGGCAGACTCACCTGAGGCCCTGCTTGCCAGACTGTGACACAGACCTCCCGCCTGCTTCAGCCCAAAGGGACGGCTTATGGTAAGGTAAAAACCCTGTGTTGGAAAGTTCCTGCCTAACCCTCGCACCAGCACAAGCATATTGGTCATTGGTCAAAGACTTTCCCCACAAGTTTAACATGTTTGCTCCCATCTAGCCTCCGAAGCCGAGTTTACCTAGCTAGGAATCTCACTTCAGGAAAGGTACTCAGGCTGCTGGTGACTGCACGTTGTTTCACCAGGCAGCCCAAATCGAGTACACCCACTTGCATTTTCCAGGGGGCAGAGCAAATGGTGTCAACTTACAGGCCTCCAGCCTGGGAGGGGCAACGTACACTTTGTGAATGGGAAAGAAGCCCATGCCTTCAGTGTGAAAGGCCGCTAGGCCTCTTTGCTTTGGCAGCCCAGGGATAGCGTCAGCTGTGAAATGCTTCCAAAGGAGCAGAGTCAGAGAACCTTGGAACCACAGAGCAGGTGCAGCCCAGAACACGGACTACTCTTGGCCTGAGAACACCCACTGCCCAGCGCCTCTTTGGGGTACACACGTGTAGAGGGAGGGTGTTGAATTCTGCTGCGTCATAACTTCTCCGGGCCACGTAGTGTGAGGGCAAGGAGAGTGGCCCTCCACCTCATCCCAGTTTCATGTGTCAGTTGTCTAAGGCAAACTCCCTGCTTGAATCCCTCCGTGGGCTACGTAACCTCCAGAGAAAGGTGGATGATTGGGACCCAGGGCTGGTATCTAGGTTAATGTTCTGTGCATCAACTTCGCAGCTGTTCTCTCTAAGCGGGTCCCAAAGGCTTTCTGGAAGAGTTTCCTTAGAGGGTCAGAAACAGGAAATTAACCGACAGGCCCACGGGGACGCCAGTTCTCTCCAGCAACAACGCTACCAGCCTCAGACACTTGGGTTCTCTTTGGTAAATGGAAGAACACTATGCTTGGAAGCTTCTTCCATCCAGTTTGAGAGTCGCACTTCCACTGCATCTTGGGATACCAAGTGTTGCCATGCCGTCACAATTTCCAATTCTTAGGCCTATGACGGCAGAGTGTCTGGCAGTTCTGAAAGAGAACTTAGGGATGCAGGCGTTTTGGCTCCTTCCACCGAGAAACCAGCTCCTCCAGCTCCTCTGTCGTTAGCTATTTCATGTTAGAATATCTCTAGGGGCCCTCTTTTCCTCCTCCACGAGGTAAGACACAAACGGAATTGCCCTAAAGGGAAGAAGCCTTCTGAGTCCGGCAGAGAGGCAGCCTCTCCCACTCAGCATTCCCCCAACGCTGAGCCCCGGGTATGGGACAGAGAGAGGGAGAAAGGCAGCCGTAACCCCGAGCTCTTCCACAATGTAGTATAGGCCTCACCCTCAAGCTCACGTCAATTTCATAGAGAAAACACCAGGCCTCGGTGTGCTTTCCTGTGGCAAGGAAACTTTGCTTTCATTCCTTAGGTGGCACGTTGGCTCAGGACTGCCCTACCCGAAGGACTCACGGTGTGCAGCCCTACTGGTTGAGATCAGCCCCTCTGGCTCTTTCTCGGATGACACCAACTGGGCAAAGAGCCGTTCATATGCTGGGGACCCAGGGAGCTTTCCCTAGTCTACACCAGAACAGCACTCTGAGGGAGAGGAGCTGCTGACGTTTGGTAGCAAAATCTCCTATTCTGAAGAGAAACATTTCGCTGTGAGCGGGTTCCATCAGCCTTGCCATCTTTTCTCAGCTGGCTAGGATGGAGGGCAGGCAGTCAGTTGGCAGACTCACCTGAGGCCCTGCTTGCCAGACTGTCACACAGACCTCCCGCCTGCTTCAGCCCAAAGGGACGGCTTATGGTAAGGTACAAACCCTGTGTTGGAAAGTTCCTGCCTAACCCTCGCACCAGCACAAGCATATTGGTCATTGGTCAAAGACTCTCCCCACAAGTTTAACATGTTTGCTCCCATCTAGCCTCCGAAGCCGAGTTTACCTAGCTAGGAATCTCACTTCAGGAAAGGTACTCAGGCTGCTGGTGACTGCACGTTGTTTCACCAGGCAGCCCAAATCGAGTACACCCACTTGCATTTTCCAGGGGGCAGAGCAAATGGTGTCAACTTACAGGCCTCCAGCCTGGGAGGGGCAACGTACACTTTGTGAATGGGAAAGAAGCCCATGCCTTCAGTGTGAAAGGCCGCTAGGCCTCTTTGCTTTGGCAGCCCAGGGATAGCGTCAGCTGTGAAATGCTTCCAAAGGAGCAGAGTCAGAGAACCTTGGAACCACAGAGCAGGTGCAGCCCAGAACACGGACTGCTCTTGGCCTGAGAACACCCACTGCCCAGCGCCTCTTTGGGGTACACACGTGTAGAGGGAGGGTGTTGAATTCTGCTGCGTCATAACTTCTCCGGGCCACGTAGTGTGAGGGCAAGGAGAGTGGCCCTCCACCTCATCCCAGTTTCATGTGTCAGTTGTCTAAGGCAAACTCCCTGCTTGAATCCCTCCGTGGGCTACGTAGCCTCCAGAGAAAGGTGGATGATTGGGACCCAGGGCTGGTATCTAGGTTAATGTTCTGTGCATCAACTTCGCAGCTGTTCTCTCTAAGCGGGTCCCAAAGGCTTTCTGGAAGAGTTTCCTTAGAGGGTCAGAAACAGGAAATTAACCGACAGGCCCACGGGGACGCCAGTTCTCTCCAGCAACAACGCTACCAGCCTCAGACACTTGGGTTCTCTTTGGTAAATGGAAGAACACTATGCTTGGAAGCTTCTTCCATCCAGTTTGAGAGTCGCACTTCCACTGCATCTTGGGATACCAAGTGTTGCCATGCCGTCACAATTTCCAATTCTTAGGCCTATGACGGCAGAGTGTCTGGCAGTTCTGAAAGAGAACTTAGGGATGCAAGCGTTTTGGCTCCTTCCACCGAGAAACCAGCTCCTCCAGCTCCTCTGTCGTTAGCTATTTCATGTTAGAATATCTCTAGGGGCCCTCTTTTCCTCCTCCACGAGGTAAGACACAAACGGAATTGCCCTAAAGGGAAGAAGCCTTCTGAGTCCGGCAGAGAGGCAGCCTCTCCCACTCAGCATTCCCCCAACGCTGAGCCCCGGGTATGGGACAGAGAGAGGGAGAAAGGCAGCCGTAACCCCGAGCTCTTCCACAATGTAGTATAGGCCTCACCCTCAAGCTCACGTCAATTTCATAGAGAAAACACCAGGCCTCGGTGTGCTTTCCTGTGGCAAGGAAACTTTGCTTTCATTCCTTAGGTGGCACGTTGGCTCAGGACTGCCCTACCCGAAGGACTCACGGTGTGCAGCCCTACTGGTTGAGATCAGCCCCTCTGGCTCTTTCTCGGATGACACCAACTGGGCAAAGAGCCGTTCATATGCTGGGGACCCAGGGAGCTTTCCCTAGTCTACACCAGAACAGCACTCTGAGGGAGAGGAGCTGCTGACGTTTGGTAGCAAAATCTCCTATTCTGAAGAGAAACATTTCGCTGTGAGCGGGTTCCATCAGCCTTGCCATCTTTTCTCAGCTGGCTAGGATGGAGGGCAGGCAGTCAGTTGGCAGACTCACCTGAGGCCCTGCTTGCCAGACTGTCACACAGACCTCCCGCCTGCTTCAGCCCAAAGGGACGGCTTATGGTAAGGTACAAACCCTGTGTTGGAAAGTTCCTGCCTAACCCTCGCACCAGCACAAGCATATTGGTCATTGGTCAAGACTCTCCCCACAAGTTTAACATGTTTGCTCCCATCTAGCCTCCGAAGCCGAGTTTACCTAGCTAGGAATCTCACTTCAGGAAAGGTACTCAGGCTGCTGGTGACTGCACGTTGTTTCACCAGGCAGCCCAAATCGAGTACACCCACTTGCATTTTCCAGGGGGCAGAGCAAATGGTGTCAACTTACAGGCCTCCAGCCTGGGAGGGGCAACGTACACTTTGTGAATGGGAAAGAAGCCCATGCCTTCAGTGTGAAAGGCCGCTAGGCCTCTTTGCTTTGGCAGCCCAGGGATAGCGTCAGCTGTGAAATGCTTCCAAAGGAGCAGAGTCAGAGAACCTTGGAACCACAGAGCAGGTGCAGCCCAGAACACGGACTGCTCTTGGCCTGAGAACACCCACTGCCCAGCGCCTCTTTGGGGTACACACGTGTAGAGGGAGGGTGTTGAATTCTGCTGCGTCATAACTTCTCCGGGCCACGTAGTGTGAGGGCAAGGAGAGTGGCCCTCCACCTCATCCCAGTTTCATGTGTCAGTTGTCTAAGGCAAACTCCCTGCTTGAATCCCTCCGTGGGCTACGTAGCCTCCAGAGAAAGGTGGATGATTGGGACCCAGGGCTGGTATCTAGGTTAATGTTCTGTGCATCAACTTCGCAGCTGTTCTCTCTAAGCGGGTCCCAAAGGCTTTCTGGAAGAGTTTCCTTAGAGGGTCAGAAACAGGAAATTAACCGACAGGCCCACGGGGACGCCAGTTCTCTCCAGCAACAACGCTACCAGCCTCAGACACTTGGGTTCTCTTTGGTAAATGGAAGAACACTATGCTCGGAAGCTTCTTCCATCCAGTTTGAGAGTCGCGCTTCCACTGCATCTTGGGATACCAAGTGTTGCCATGCCGTCACAATTTCCAATTCTTAGGCCTATGACGGCAGAGTGTCTGGCAGTTCTGAAAGAGAACTTAGGGATGCAGGCGTTTTGGCTCCTTCCACCGAGAAACCAGCTCCTCCAGCTCCTCTGTCGTTAGCTATTTCATGTTAGAATATCTCTAGGGGCCCTCTTTTCCTCCTCCACGAGGTAAGACACAAACGGAATTGCCCTAAAGGGAAGAAGCCTTCTGAGTCCGGCAGAGAGGCAGCCTCTCCCACTCAGCATTCCCCCAACGCTGAGCCCCGGGTATGGGACAGAGAGAGGGAGAAAGGCAGCCGTAACCCCGAGCTCTTCCACAATGTAGTATAGGCCTCACCCTCAATCTCACGTCAATTTCACAGAGAAAACACCAGGCCTCGGTGTGCTTTCCTGTGGCAAGGAAACTTTGCTTTCATTCCTTAGGTGGCACGTTGGCTCAGGACTGCCCTACCCGAAGGACTCACGGTGTGCAGCCCTATTGGTTGAGATCAGCCCCTCTGGCTCTTTCTCGGATGACACCAACTGGGCAAAGAGCCGTTCATATGCTGGGGACCCAGGGAGCTTTCCCTAGTCTACACCAGAACAGCACTCTGAGGGAGAGGAGCTGCTGACGTTTGGTAGCAAAATCTCCTATTCTGAAGAGAAACATTTCGTTGTAAGCGGGTTCCATCAGCCTTGCCATCTTTTCTCAGCTGGCTAGGATGGAGGGCAGGCAGTCAGTTGGCAGACTCACCTGAGGCCCTGCTTGCCAGACTGTGACACAGACCTCCCGCCTGCTTCAGCCCAAAGGGACGGCTTATGGTAAGGTAAAAACCCTGTGTTGGAAAGTTCCTGCCTAACCCTCGCACCAGCACAAGCATATTGGTCATTGGTCAAAGACTTTCCCCACAAGTTTAACATGTTTGCTCCCATCTAGCCTCCGAAGCCGAGTTTACCTAGCTAGGAATCTCACTTCAGGAAAGGTACTCAGGCTGCTGGTGACTGCACGTTGTTTCACCAGGCAGCCCAAATCGAGTACACCCACTTGCATTTTCCAGGGGGCAGAGCAAATGGTGTCAACTTACAGGCCTCCAGCCTGGGAGGGGCAACGTACACTTTGTGAATGGGAAAGAAGCCCATGCCTTCAGTGTGAAAGGCCGCTAGGCCTCTTTGCTTTGGCAGCCCAGGGATAGCGTCAGCTCTGAAATGCTTCCAAAGGAGCAGAGTCAGAGAACCTTGGAACCACAGAGCAGGTGCAGCCCAGAACACGGACTACTCTTGGCCTGAGAACACCCACTGCCCAGCGCCTCTTTGGGGTACACACGTGTAGAGGGAGGGTGTTGAATTCTGCTGCGTCATAACTTCTCCGGGCCACGTAGTGTGAGGGCAAGGAGAGTGGCCCTCCACCTCATCCCAGTTTCATGTGTCAGTTGTCTAAGGCAAACTCCCTGCTTGAATCCCTCCGTGGGCTACGTAACCTCCAGAGAAAGGTGGATGATTGGGACCCAGGGCTGGTATCTAGGTTAATGTTCTGTGCATCAACTTCGCAGCTGTTCTCTCTAAGCGGGTCCCAAAGGCTTTCTGGAAGAGTTTCCTTAGAGGGTCAGAAACAGGAAATTAACCGACAGGCCCACGGGGACGCCAGTTCTCTCCAGCAACAACGCTACCAGCCTCAGACACTTGGGTTCTCTTTGGTAAATGGAAGAACACTATGCTCGGAAGCTTCTTCCATCCAGTTTGAGAGTCGCGCTTCCACTGCATCTTGGGATACCAAGTGTTGCCATGCCGTCACAATTTCCAATTCTTAGGCCTATGACGGCAGAGTGTCTGGCAGTTCTGAAAGAGAACTTAGGGATGCAGGCGTTTTGGCTCCTTCCACCGAGAAACCAGCTCCTCCAGCTCCTCTGTCGTTAGCTATTTCATGTTAGAATATCTCTAGGGGCCCTCTTTTCCTCCTCCACGAGGTAAGACACAAACGGAATTGCCCTAAAGGGAAGAAGCCTTCTGAGTCCGGCAGAGAGGCAGCCTCTCCCACTCAGCATTCCCCCAACGCTGAGCCCCGGGTATGGGACAGAGAGAGGGAGAAAGGCAGCCGTAACCCCGAGCTCTTCCACAATGTAGTATAGGCCTCACCCTCAAGCTCACGTCAATTTCATAGAGAAAACACCAGGCCTCGGTGTGCTTTCCTGTGGCAAGGAAACTTTGCTTTCATTCCTTAGGTGGCACGTTGGCTCAGGACTGCCCTACCCGAAGAACTCACGGTGTGCAGCCCTATTGGTTGAGATCAGCCCCTCTGGCTCTTTCTCGGATGACACCAACTGGAAAAGAGCCGTTCATATGCTGGGGACCCAGGGAGCTTTCCCTAGTCTACACCAGAACAGCACTCTGAGGGAGAGGAGCTGCTGACGTTTGGTAGCAAAATCTCCTATTCTGAAGAGAAACATTTCGTTGTAAGCGGGTTCCATCAGCCTTGCCATCTTTTCTCAGCTGGCTAGGATGGAGGGCAGGCAGTCAGTTGGCAGACTCACCTGAGGCCCTGCTTGCCAGACTGTCACACAGACCTCCCGCCTGCTTCAGCCCAAAGGGACGGCTTATGGTAAGGTACAAACCCTGTGTTGGAAAGTTCCTGCCTAACCCTCGCACCAGCACAAGCATATTGGTCATTGGTCAAAGACTCTCCCCACAAGTTTAACATGTTTGCTCCCATCTAGCCTCCGAAGCCGAGTTTACCTAGCTAGGAATCTCACTTCAGGAAAGGTACTCAGGCTGCTGGTGACTGCACGTTGTTTCACCAGGCAGCCCAAATCGAGTACACCCACTTGCATTTTCCAGGGGGCAGAGCAAATGGTGTCAACTTACAGGCCTCCAGCCTGGGAGGGGCAACGTACACTTTGTGAATGGGAAAGAAGCCCATGCCTTCAGTGTGAAAGGCCGCTAGGCCTCTTTGCTTTGGCAGCCCAGGGATAGCGTCAGCTGTGAAATGCTTCCAAAGGAGCAGAGTCAGAGAACCTTGGAACCACAGAGCAGGTGCAGCCCAGAACACGGACTGCTCTTGGCCTGAGAACACCCACTGCCCAGCGCCTCTTTGGGGTACACACGTGTAGAGGGAGGGTGTTGAATTCTGCTGCGTCATAACTTCTCCGGGCCACGTAGTGTGAGGGCAAGGAGAGTGGCCCTCCACCTCATCCCAGTTTCATGTGTCAGTTGTCTAAGGCAAACTCCCTGCTTGAATCCCTCCGTGGGCTACGTAACCTCCAGAGAAAGGTGGATGATTGGGACCCAGGGCTGGTATCTAGGTTAATGTTCTGTGCATCAACTTCGCAGCTGTTCTCTCTAAGCGGGTCCCAAAGGCTTTCTGGAAGAGTTTCCTTAGAGGGTCAGAAACAGGAAATTAACCGACAGGCCCACGGGGACGCCAGTTCTCTCCAGCAACAACGCTACCAGCCTCAGACACTTGGGTTCTCTTTGGTAAATGGAAGAACACTATGCTCGGAAGCTTCTTCCATCCAGTTTGAGAGTCGCACTTCCACTGCATCTTGGGATACCAAGTGTTGCCATGCCGTCACAATATCCAATTCTTAGGCCTATGACGGCAGAGTGTCTGGCAGTTCTGAAAGAGAACTTAGGAATGCAGGCGTTTTGGCTCCTTCCACCGAGAAACCAGCTCCTCCAGCTCCTCTGTCGTTAGCTATTTCATGTTAGAATATCTCTAGGGGCCCTCTTTTCCTCCTCCACGAGGTAAGACACAAACGGAATTGCCCTAAAGGGAAGAAGCCTTCTGAGTCCGGCAGAGAGGCAGCCTCTCCCACTCAGCATTCCCCCAACGCTGAGCCCCGGGTATGGGACAGAGAGAGGGAGAAAGGCAGCCGTAACCCCGAGCTCTTCCACAATGTAGTATAGGCCTCACCCTCACGCTCACGTCAATTTCACAGAGAAAACACCAGGCCTCGGTGTGCTTTCCTGTGGCAAGGAAACTTTGCTTTCATTCCTTAGGTGGCACGTTGGCTCAGGACTGCCCTACCCGAAGGACTCACGGTGTGCAGCCCTACTGGTTGAGATCAGCCCCTCTGGCTCTTTCTCGGATGACACCAACTGGAAAAGAGCCGTTCATATGCTGGGGACCCAGGGAGCTTTCCCTAGTCTACACCAGAACAGCACTCTGAGGGAGAGGAGCTGCTGACGTTTGGTAGCAAAATCTCCTATTCTGAAGAGAAACATTTCGCTGTAAGCGGGTTCCATCAGCCTTGCCATCTTTTCTCAGCTGGCTAGGATGGAGGGCAGGCAGTCAGTTGGCAGACTCACCTGAGGCCCTGCTTGCCAGACTGTGACACAGACCTCCCGCCTGCTTCAGCCCAAAGGGACGGCTTATGGTAAGGTAAAAACCCTGTGTTGGAAAGTTCCTGCCTAACCCTCGCACCAGCACAAGCATATTGGTCATTGTTCAAAGACTTTCCCCACAAGTTTAACATGTTTGCTCCCATCTAGCCTCCGAAGCCGAGTTTACCTAGCTAGGAATCTCACTTCAGGAAAGGTACTCAGGCTGCTGGTGACTGCACGTTGTTTCACCAGGCAGCCCAAATCGAGTACACCCACTTGCATTTTCCAGGGGGCAGAGCAAATGGTGTCAACTTACAGGCCTCCAGCCTGGGAGGGGCAACGTACACTTTGTGAATGGGAAAGAAGCCCATGCCTTCAGTGTGAAAGGCCGCTAGGCCTCTTTGCTTTGGCAGCCCAGGGATAGCGTCAGCTGTGAAATGCTTCCAAAGGAGCAGAGTCAGAGAACCTTGGAACCACAGAGCAGGTGCAGCCCAGAACACGGACTACTCTTGGCCTGAGAACACCCACTGCCCAGCGCCTCTTTGGGGTACACACGTGTAGAGGGAGGGTGTTGAATTCTGCTGCGTCATAACTTCTCCGGGCCACGTAGTGTGAGGGCAAGGAGAGTGGCCCTCCACCTCATCCCAGTTTCATGTGTCAGTTGTCTAAGGCAAACTCCCTGCTTGAATCCCTCCGTGGGCTACGTAACCTCCAGAGAAAGGTGGATGATTGGGACCCAGGGCTGGTATCTAGGTTAATGTTCTGTGCATCAACTTCGCAGCTGTTCTCTCTAAGCGGGTCCCAAAGGCTTTCTGGAAGAGTTTCCTTAGAGGGTCAGAAACAGGAAATTAACCGACAGGCCCACGGGGACGCCAGTTCTCTCCAGCAACAACGCTACCAGCCTCAGACACTTGGGTTCTCTTTGGTAAATGGAAGAACACTATGCTCGGAAGCTTCTTCCATCCAGTTTGAGAGTCGCGCTTCCACTGCATCTTGGGATACCAAGTGTTGCCATGCCGTCACAATTTCCAATTCTTAGGCCTATGACGGCAGAGTGTCTGGCAGTTCTGAAAGAGAACTTAGGGATGCAGGCGTTTTGGCTCCTTCCACCGAGAAACCAGCTCCTCCAGCTCCTCTGTCGTTAGCTATTTCATGTTAGAATATCTCTAGGGGCCCTCTTTTCCTCCTCCACGAGGTAAGACACAAACGGAATTGCCCTAAAGGGAAGAAGCCTTCTGAGTCCGGCAGAGAGGCAGCCTCTCCCACTCAGCATTCCCCCAACGCTGAGCCCCGGGTATGGGACAGAGAGAGGGAGAAAGGCAGCCGTAACCCCGAGCTCTTCCACAATGTAGTATAGGCCTCACCCTCAAGCTCACGTCAATTTCATAGAGAAAACACCAGGCCTCGGTGTGCTTTCCTGTGGCAAGGAAACTTTGCTTTCATTCCTTAGGTGGCACGTTGGCTCAGGACTGCCCTACCCGAAGGACTCACGGTGTGCAGCCCTACTGGTTGAGATCAGCCCCTCTGGCTCTTTCTCGGATGACACCAACTGGGCAAAGAGCCGTTCATATGCTGGGGACCCAGGGAGCTTTCCCTAGTCTACACCAGAACAGCACTCTGAGGGAGAGGAGCTGCTGACGTTTGGTAGCAAAATCTCCTATTCTGAAGAGAAACATTTCGCTGTGAGCGGGTTCCATCAGCCTTGCCATCTTTTCTCAGCTGGCTAGGATGGAGGGCAGGCAGTCAGTTGGCAGACTCACCTGAGGCCCTGCTTGCCAGACTGTCACACAGACCTCCCGCCTGCTTCAGCCCAAAGGGACGGCTTATGGTAAGGTACAAACCCTGTGTTGGAAAGTTCCTGCCTAACCCTCGCACCAGCACAAGCATATTGGTCATTGGTCAAGACTCTCCCCACAAGTTTAACATGTTTGCTCCCATCTAGCCTCCGAAGCCGAGTTTACCTAGCTAGGAATCTCACTTCAGGAAAGGTACTCAGGCTGCTGGTGACTGCACGTTGTTTCACCAGGCAGCCCAAATCGAGTACACCCACTTGCATTTTCCAGGGGGCAGAGCAAATGGTGTCAACTTACAGGCCTCCAGCCTGGGAGGGGCAACGTACACTTTGTGAATGGGAAAGAAGCCCATGCCTTCAGTGTGAAAGGCCGCTAGGCCTCTTTGCTTTGGCAGCCCAGGGATAGCGTCAGCTGTGAAATGCTTCCAAAGGAGCAGAGTCAGAGAACCTTGGAACCACAGAGCAGGTGCAGCCCAGAACACGGACTGCTCTTGGCCTGAGAACACCCACTGCCCAGCGCCTCTTTGGGGTACACACGTGTAGAGGGAGGGTGTTGAATTCTGCTGCGTCATAACTTCTCCGGGCCACGTAGTGTGAGGGCAAGGAGAGTGGCCCTCCACCTCATCCCAGTTTCATGTGTCAGTTGTCTAAGGCAAACTCCCTGCTTGAATCCCTCCGTGGGCTACGTAGCCTCCAGAGAAAGGTGGATGATTGGGACCCAGGGCTGGTATCTAGGTTAATGTTCTGTGCATCAACTTCGCAGCTGTTCTCTCTAAGCGGGTCCCAAAGGCTTTCTGGAAGAGTTTCCTTAGAGAGTCAGAAACAGGAAATTAACCGACAGGCCCACGGGGACGCCAGTTCTCTCCAGCAACAACGCTACCAGCCTCAGACACTTGGGTTCTCTTTGGTAAATGGAAGAACACTATGCTCGGAAGCTTCTTCCATCCAGTTTGAGAGTCGCACTTCCACTGCATCTTGGGATACCAAGTGTTGCCATGCCGTCACAATATCCAATTCTTAGGCCTATGACGGCAGAGTGTCTGGCAGTTCTGAAAGAGAACTTAGGAATGCAGGCGTTTTGGCTCCTTCCACCGAGAAACCAGCTCCTCCAGCTCCTCTGTCGTTAGCTATTTCATGTTAGAATATCTCTAGGGGCCCTCTTTTCCTCCTCCACGAGGTAAGACACAAACGGAATTGCCCTAAAGGGAAGAAGCCTTCTGAGTCCGGCAGAGAGGCAGCCTCTCCCACTCAGCATTCCCCCAACGCTGAGCCCCGGGTATGGGACAGAGAGAGGGAGAAAGGCAGCCGTAACCCCGAGCTCTTCCACAATGTAGTATAGGCCTCACCCTCACGCTCACGTCAATTTCACAGAGAAAACACCAGGCCTCGGTGTGCTTTCCTGTGGCAAGGAAACTTTGCTTTCATTCCTTAGGTGGCACGTTGGCTCAGGACTGCCCTACCCGAAGGACTCACGGTGTGCAGCCCTACTGGTTGAGATCAGCCCCTCTGGCTCTTTCTCGGATGACACCAACTGGAAAAGAGCCGTTCATATGCTGGGGACCCAGGGAGCTTTCCCTAGTCTACACCAGAACAGCACTCTGAGGGAGAGGAGCTGCTGACGTTTGGTAGCAAAATCTCCTATTCTGAAGAGAAACATTTCGCTGTAAGCGGGTTCCATCAGCCTTGCCATCTTTTCTCAGCTGGCTAGGATGGAGGGCAGGCAGTCAGTTGGCAGACTCACCTGAGGCCCTGCTTGCCAGACTGTGACACAGACCTCCCGCCTGCTTCAGCCCAAAGGGACGGCTTATGGTAAGGTACAAACCCTGTGTTGGAAAGTTCCTGCCTAACCCTCGCACCAGCACAAGCATATTGGTCATTGGTCAAAGACTTTCCCCACAAGTTTAACATGTTTGCTCCCATCTAGCCTCCGAAGCCGAGTTTACCTAGCTAGGAATCTCACTTCAGGAAAGGTACTCAGGCTGCTGGTGACTGCACGTTGTTTCACCAGGCAGCCCAAATCGAGTACACCCACTTGCATTTTCCAGGGGGCAGAGCAAATGGTGTCAACTTACAGGCCTCCAGCCTGGGAGGGGCAACGTACACTTTGTGAATGGGAAAGAAGCCCATGCCTTCAGTGTGAAAGGCCGCTAGGCCTCTTTGCTTTGGCAGCCCAGGGATAGCGTCAGCTGTGAAATGCTTCCAAAGGAGCAGAGTCAGAGAACCTTGGAACCACAGAGCAGGTGCAGCCCAGAACACGGACTACTCTTGGCCTGAGAACACCCACTGCCCAGCGCCTCTTTGGGGTACACACGTGTAGAGGGAGGGTGTTGAATTCTGCTGCGTCATAACTTCTCCGGGCCACGTAGTGTGAGGGCAAGGAGAGTGGCCCTCCACCTCATCCCAGTTTCATGTGTCAGTTGTCTAAGGCAAACTCCCTGCTTGAATCCCTCCGTGGGCTACGTAACCTCCAGAGAAAGGTGGATGATTGGGACCCAGGGCTGGTATCTAGGTTAATGTTCTGTGCATCAACTTCGCAGCTGTTCTCTCTAAGCGGGTCCCAAAGGCTTTCTGGAAGAGTTTCCTTAGAGGGTCAGAAACAGGAAATTAACCGACAGGCCCACGGGGACGCCAGTTCTCTCCAGCAACAACGCTACCAGCCTCAGACACTTGGGTTCTCTTTGGTAAATGGAAGAACACTATGCTCGGAAGCTTCTTCCATCCAGTTTGAGAGTCGCGCTTCCACTGCATCTTGGGATACCAAGTGTTGCCATGCCGTCACAATTTCCAATTCTTAGGCCTATGACGGCAGAGTGTCTGGCAGTTCTGAAAGAGAACTTAGGGATGCAGGCGTTTTGGCTCCTTCCACCGAGAAACCAGCTCCTCCAGCTCCTCTGTCGTTAGCTATTTCATGTTAGAATATCTCTAGGGGCCCTCTTTTCCTCCTCCACGAGGTAAGACACAAACGGAATTGCCCTAAAGGGAAGAAGCCTTCTGAGTCCGGCAGAGAGGCAGCCTCTCCCACTCAGCATTCCCCCAACGCTGAGCCCCGGGTATGGGACAGAGAGAGGGAGAAAGGCAGCCGTAACCCCGAGCTCTTCCACAATGTAGTATAGGCCTCACCCTCAAGCTCACGTCAATTTCATAGAGAAAACACCAGGCCTCGGTGTGCTTTCCTGTGGCAAGGAAACTTTGCTTTCATTCCTTAGGTGGCACGTTGGCTCAGGACTGCCCTACCCGAAGGACTCACGGTGTGCAGCCCTACTGGTTGAGATCAGCCCCTCTGGCTCTTTCTCGGATGACACCAACTGGGCAAAGAGCCGTTCATATGCTGGGGACCCAGGGAGCTTTCCCTAGTCTACACCAGAACAGCACTCTGAGGGAGAGGAGCTGCTGACGTTTGGTAGCAAAATCTCCTATTCTGAAGAGAAACATTTCGCTGTGAGCGGGTTCCATCAGCCTTGCCATCTTTTCTCAGCTGGCTAGGATGGAGGGCAGGCAGTCAGTTGGCAGACTCACCTGAGGCCCTGCTTGCCAGACTGTCACACAGACCTCCCGCCTGCTTCAGCCCAAAGGGACGGCTTATGGTAAGGTACAAACCCTGTGTTGGAAAGTTCCTGCCTAACCCTCGCACCAGCACAAGCATATTGGTCATTGGTCAAGACTCTCCCCACAAGTTTAACATGTTTGCTCCCATCTAGCCTCCGAAGCCGAGTTTACCTAGCTAGGAATCTCACTTCAGGAAAGGTACTCAGGCTGCTGGTGACTGCACGTTGTTTCACCAGGCAGCCCAAATCGAGTACACCCACTTGCATTTTCCAGGGGGCAGAGCAAATGGTGTCAACTTACAGGCCTCCAGCCTGGGAGGGGCAACGTACACTTTGTGAATGGGAAAGAAGCCCATGCCTTCAGTGTGAAAGGCCGCTAGGCCTCTTTGCTTTGGCAGCCCAGGGATAGCGTCAGCTGTGAAATGCTTCCAAAGGAGCAGAGTCAGAGAACCTTGGAACCACAGAGCAGGTGCAGCCCAGAACACGGACTGCTCTTGGCCTGAGAACACCCACTGCCCAGCGCCTCTTTGGGGTACACACGTGTAGAGGGAGGGTGTTGAATTCTGCTGCGTCATAACTTCTCCGGGCCACGTAGTGTGAGGGCAAGGAGAGTGGCCCTCCACCTCATCCCAGTTTCATGTGTCAGTTGTCTAAGGCAAACTCCCTGCTTGAATCCCTCCGTGGGCTACGTAGCCTCCAGAGAAAGGTGGATGATTGGGACCCAGGGCTGGTATCTAGGTTAATGTTCTGTGCATCAACTTCGCAGCTGTTCTCTCTAAGCGGGTCCCAAAGGCTTTCTGGAAGAGTTTCCTTAGAGAGTCAGAAACAGGAAATTAACCGACAGGCCCACGGGGACGCCAGTTCTCTCCAGCAACAACGCTACCAGCCTCAGACACTTGGGTTCTCTTTGGTAAATGGAAGAACACTATGCTCGGAAGCTTCTTCCATCCAGTTTGAGAGTCGCACTTCCACTGCATCTTGGGATACCAAGTGTTGCCATGCCGTCACAATATCCAATTCTTAGGCCTATGACGGCAGAGTGTCTGGCAGTTCTGAAAGAGAACTTAGGAATGCAGGCGTTTTGGCTCCTTCCACCGAGAAACCAGCTCCTCCAGCTCCTCTGTCGTTAGCTATTTCATGTTAGAATATCTCTAGGGGCCCTCTTTTCCTCCTCCACGAGGTAAGACACAAACGGAATTGCCCTAAAGGGAAGAAGCCTTCTGAGTCCGGCAGAGAGGCAGCCTCTCCCACTCAGCATTCCCCCAACGCTGAGCCCCGGGTATGGGACAGAGAGAGGGAGAAAGGCAGCCGTAACCCCGAGCTCTTCCACAATGTAGTATAGGCCTCACCCTCACGCTCACGTCAATTTCACAGAGAAAACACCAGGCCTCGGTGTGCTTTCCTGTGGCAAGGAAACTTTGCTTTCATTCCTTAGGTGGCACGTTGGCTCAGGACTGCCCTACCCGAAGGACTCACGGTGTGCAGCCCTACTGGTTGAGATCAGCCCCTCTGGCTCTTTCTCGGATGACACCAACTGGAAAAGAGCCGTTCATATGCTGGGGACCCAGGGAGCTTTCCCTAGTCTACACCAGAACAGCACTCTGAGGGAGAGGAGCTGCTGACGTTTGGTAGCAAAATCTCCTATTCTGAAGAGAAACATTTCGCTGTAAGCGGGTTCCATCAGCCTTGCCATCTTTTCTCAGCTGGCTAGGATGGAGGGCAGGCAGTCAGTTGGCAGACTCACCTGAGGCCCTGCTTGCCAGACTGTGACACAGACCTCCCGCCTGCTTCAGCCCAAAGGGACGGCTTATGGTAAGGTACAAACCCTGTGTTGGAAAGTTCCTGCCTAACCCTCGCACCAGCACAAGCATATTGGTCATTGGTCAAAGACTTTCCCCACAAGTTTAACATGTTTGCTCCCATCTAGCCTCCGAAGCCGAGTTTACCTAGCTAGGAATCTCACTTCAGGAAAGGTACTCAGGCTGCTGGTGACTGCACGTTGTTTCACCAGGCAGCCCAAATCGAGTACACCCACTTGCATTTTCCAGGGGGCAGAGCAAATGGTGTCAACTTACAGGCCTCCAGCCTGGGAGGGGCAACGTACACTTTGTGAATGGGAAAGAAGCCCATGCCTTCAGTGTGAAAGGCCGCTAGGCCTCTTTGCTTTGGCAGCCCAGGGATAGCGTCAGCTGTGAAATGCTTCCAAAGGAGCAGAGTCAGAGAACCTTGGAACCACAGAGCAGGTGCAGCCCAGAACACGGACTACTCTTGGCCTGAGAACACCCACTGCCCAGCGCCTCTTTGGGGTACACACGTGTAGAGGGAGGGTGTTGAATTCTGCTGCGTCATAACTTCTCCGGGCCACGTAGTGTGAGGGCAAGGAGAGTGGCCCTCCACCTCATCCCAGTTTCATGTGTCAGTTGTCTAAGGCAAACTCCCTGCTTGAATCCCTCCGTGGGCTACGTAACCTCCAGAGAAAGGTGGATGATTGGGACCCAGGGCTGGTATCTAGGTTAATGTTCTGTGCATCAACTTCGCAGCTGTTCTCTCTAAGCGGGTCCCAAAGGCTTTCTGGAAGAGTTTCCTTAGAGGGTCAGAAACAGGAAATTAACCGACAGGCCCACGGGGACGCCAGTTCTCTCCAGCAACAACGCTACCAGCCTCAGACACTTGGGTTCTCTTTGGTAAATGGAAGAACACTATGCTCGGAAGCTTCTTCCATCCAGTTTGAGAGTCGCGCTTCCACTGCATCTTGGGATACCAAGTGTTGCCATGCCGTCACAATTTCCAATTCTTAGGCCTATGACGGCAGAGTGTCTGGCAGTTCTGAAAGAGAACTTAGGGATGCAGGCGTTTTGGCTCCTTCCACCGAGAAACCAGCTCCTCCAGCTCCTCTGTCGTTAGCTATTTCATGTTAGAATATCTCTAGGGGCCCTCTTTTCCTCCTCCACGAGGTAAGACACAAACGGAATTGCCCTAAAGGGAAGAAGCCTTCTGAGTCCGGCAGAGAGGCAGCCTCTCCCACTCAGCATTCCCCCAACGCTGAGCCCCGGGTATGGGACAGAGAGAGGGAGAAAGGCAGCCGTAACCCCGAGCTCTTCCACAATGTAGTATAGGCCTCACCCTCAAGCTCACGTCAATTTCATAGAGAAAACACCAGGCCTCGGTGTGCTTTCCTGTGGCAAGGAAACTTTGCTTTCATTCCTTAGGTGGCACGTTGGCTCAGGACTGCCCTACCCGAAGGACTCACGGTGTGCAGCCCTACTGGTTGAGATCAGCCCCTCTGGCTCTTTCTCGGATGACACCAACTGGGCAAAGAGCCGTTCATATGCTGGGGACCCAGGGAGCTTTCCCTAGTCTACACCAGAACAGCACTCTGAGGGAGAGGAGCTGCTGACGTTTGGTAGCAAAATCTCCTATTCTGAAGAGAAACATTTCGCTGTGAGCGGGTTCCATCAGCCTTGCCATCTTTTCTCAGCTGGCTAGGATGGAGGGCAGGCAGTCAGTTGGCAGACTCACCTGAGGCCCTGCTTGCCAGACTGTCACACAGACCTCCCGCCTGCTTCAGCCCAAAGGGACGGCTTATGGTAAGGTACAAACCCTGTGTTGGAAAGTTCCTGCCTAACCCTCGCACCAGCACAAGCATATTGGTCATTGGTCAAGACTCTCCCCACAAGTTTAACATGTTTGCTCCCATCTAGCCTCCGAAGCCGAGTTTACCTAGCTAGGAATCTCACTTCAGGAAAGGTACTCAGGCTGCTGGTGACTGCACGTTGTTTCACCAGGCAGCCCAAATCGAGTACACCCACTTGCATTTTCCAGGGGGCAGAGCAAATGGTGTCAACTTACAGGCCTCCAGCCTGGGAGGGGCAACGTACACTTTGTGAATGGGAAAGAAGCCCATGCCTTCAGTGTGAAAGGCCGCTAGGCCTCTTTGCTTTGGCAGCCCAGGGATAGCGTCAGCTGTGAAATGCTTCCAAAGGAGCAGAGTCAGAGAACCTTGGAACCACAGAGCAGGTGCAGCCCAGAACACGGACTGCTCTTGGCCTGAGAACACCCACTGCCCAGCGCCTCTTTGGGGTACACACGTGTAGAGGGAGGGTGTTGAATTCTGCTGCGTCATAACTTCTCCGGGCCACGTAGTGTGAGGGCAAGGAGAGTGGCCCTCCACCTCATCCCAGTTTCATGTGTCAGTTGTCTAAGGCAAACTCCCTGCTTGAATCCCTCCGTGGGCTACGTAGCCTCCAGAGAAAGGTGGATGATTGGGACCCAGGGCTGGTATCTAGGTTAATGTTCTGTGCATCAACTTCGCAGCTGTTCTCTCTAAGCGGGTCCCAAAGGCTTTCTGGAAGAGTTTCCTTAGAGAGTCAGAAACAGGAAATTAACCGACAGGCCCACGGGGACGCCAGTTCTCTCCAGCAACAACGCTACCAGCCTCAGACACTTGGGTTCTCTTTGGTAAATGGAAGAACACTATGCTCGGAAGCTTCTTCCATCCAGTTTGAGAGTCGCACTTCCACTGCATCTTGGGATACCAAGTGTTGCCATGCCGTCACAATATCCAATTCTTAGGCCTATGACGGCAGAGTGTCTGGCAGTTCTGAAAGAGAACTTAGGAATGCAGGCGTTTTGGCTCCTTCCACCGAGAAACCAGCTCCTCCAGCTCCTCTGTCGTTAGCTATTTCATGTTAGAATATCTCTAGGGGCCCTCTTTTCCTCCTCCACGAGGTAAGACACAAACGGAATTGCCCTAAAGGGAAGAAGCCTTCTGAGTCCGGCAGAGAGGCAGCCTCTCCCACTCAGCATTCCCCCAACGCTGAGCCCCGGGTATGGGACAGAGAGAGGGAGAAAGGCAGCCGTAACCCCGAGCTCTTCCACAATGTAGTATAGGCCTCACCCTCACGCTCACGTCAATTTCACAGAGAAAACACCAGGCCTCGGTGTGCTTTCCTGTGGCAAGGAAACTTTGCTTTCATTCCTTAGGTGGCACGTTGGCTCAGGACTGCCCTACCCGAAGGACTCACGGTGTGCAGCCCTACTGGTTGAGATCAGCCCCTCTGGCTCTTTCTCGGATGACACCAACTGGAAAAGAGCCGTTCATATGCTGGGGACCCAGGGAGCTTTCCCTAGTCTACACCAGAACAGCACTCTGAGGGAGAGGAGCTGCTGACGTTTGGTAGCAAAATCTCCTATTCTGAAGAGAAACATTTCGCTGTAAGCGGGTTCCATCAGCCTTGCCATCTTTTCTCAGCTGGCTAGGATGGAGGGCAGGCAGTCAGTTGGCAGACTCACCTGAGGCCCTGCTTGCCAGACTGTGACACAGACCTCCCGCCTGCTTCAGCCCAAAGGGACGGCTTATGGTAAGGTACAAACCCTGTGTTGGAAAGTTCCTGCCTAACCCTCGCACCAGCACAAGCATATTGGTCATTGGTCAAAGACTTTCCCCACAAGTTTAACATGTTTGCTCCCATCTAGCCTCCGAAGCCGAGTTTACCTAGCTAGGAATCTCACTTCAGGAAAGGTACTCAGGCTGCTGGTGACTGCACGTTGTTTCACCAGGCAGCCCAAATCGAGTACACCCACTTGCATTTTCCAGGGGGCAGAGCAAATGGTGTCAACTTACAGGCCTCCAGCCTGGGAGGGGCAACGTACACTTTGTGAATGGGAAAGAAGCCCATGCCTTCAGTGTGAAAGGCCGCTAGGCCTCTTTGCTTTGGCAGCCCAGGGATAGCGTCAGCTGTGAAATGCTTCCAAAGGAGCAGAGTCAGAGAACCTTGGAACCACAGAGCAGGTGCAGCCCAGAACACGGACTACTCTTGGCCTGAGAACACCCACTGCCCAGCGCCTCTTTGGGGTACACACGTGTAGAGGGAGGGTGTTGAATTCTGCTGCGTCATAACTTCTCCGGGCCACGTAGTGTGAGGGCAAGGAGAGTGGCCCTCCACCTCATCCCAGTTTCATGTGTCAGTTGTCTAAGGCAAACTCCCTGCTTGAATCCCTCCGTGGGCTACGTAACCTCCAGAGAAAGGTGGATGATTGGGACCCAGGGCTGGTATCTAGGTTAATGTTCTGTGCATCAACTTCGCAGCTGTTCTCTCTAAGCGGGTCCCAAAGGCTTTCTGGAAGAGTTTCCTTAGAGGGTCAGAAACAGGAAATTAACCGACAGGCCCACGGGGACGCCAGTTCTCTCCAGCAACAACGCTACCAGCCTCAGACACTTGGGTTCTCTTTGGTAAATGGAAGAACACTATGCTCGGAAGCTTCTTCCATCCAGTTTGAGAGTCGCGCTTCCACTGCATCTTGGGATACCAAGTGTTGCCATGCCGTCACAATTTCCAATTCTTAGGCCTATGACGGCAGAGTGTCTGGCAGTTCTGAAAGAGAACTTAGGGATGCAGGCGTTTTGGCTCCTTCCACCGAGAAACCAGCTCCTCCAGCTCCTCTGTCGTTAGCTATTTCATGTTAGAATATCTCTAGGGGCCCTCTTTTCCTCCTCCACGAGGTAAGACACAAACGGAATTGCCCTAAAGGGAAGAAGCCTTCTGAGTCCGGCAGAGAGGCAGCCTCTCCCACTCAGCATTCCCCCAACGCTGAGCCCCGGGTATGGGACAGAGAGAGGGAGAAAGGCAGCCGTAACCCCGAGCTCTTCCACAATGTAGTATAGGCCTCACCCTCAAGCTCACGTCAATTTCATAGAGAAAACACCAGGCCTCGGTGTGCTTTCCTGTGGCAAGGAAACTTTGCTTTCATTCCTTAGGTGGCACGTTGGCTCAGGACTGCCCTACCCGAAGGACTCACGGTGTGCAGCCCTACTGGTTGAGATCAGCCCCTCTGGCTCTTTCTCGGATGACACCAACTGGGCAAAGAGCCGTTCATATGCTGGGGACCCAGGGAGCTTTCCCTAGTCTACACCAGAACAGCACTCTGAGGGAGAGGAGCTGCTGACGTTTGGTAGCAAAATCTCCTATTCTGAAGAGAAACATTTCGCTGTGAGCGGGTTCCATCAGCCTTGCCATCTTTTCTCAGCTGGCTAGGATGGAGGGCAGGCAGTCAGTTGGCAGACTCACCTGAGGCCCTGCTTGCCAGACTGTCACACAGACCTCCCGCCTGCTTCAGCCCAAAGGGACGGCTTATGGTAAGGTACAAACCCTGTGTTGGAAAGTTCCTGCCTAACCCTCGCACCAGCACAAGCATATTGGTCATTGGTCAAGACTCTCCCCACAAGTTTAACATGTTTGCTCCCATCTAGCCTCCGAAGCCGAGTTTACCTAGCTAGGAATCTCACTTCAGGAAAGGTACTCAGGCTGCTGGTGACTGCACGTTGTTTCACCAGGCAGCCCAAATCGAGTACACCCACTTGCATTTTCCAGGGGGCAGAGCAAATGGTGTCAACTTACAGGCCTCCAGCCTGGGAGGGGCAACGTACACTTTGTGAATGGGAAAGAAGCCCATGCCTTCAGTGTGAAAGGCCGCTAGGCCTCTTTGCTTTGGCAGCCCAGGGATAGCGTCAGCTGTGAAATGCTTCCAAAGGAGCAGAGTCAGAGAACCTTGGAACCACAGAGCAGGTGCAGCCCAGAACACGGACTGCTCTTGGCCTGAGAACACCCACTGCCCAGCGCCTCTTTGGGGTACACACGTGTAGAGGGAGGGTGTTGAATTCTGCTGCGTCATAACTTCTCCGGGCCACGTAGTGTGAGGGCAAGGAGAGTGGCCCTCCACCTCATCCCAGTTTCATGTGTCAGTTGTCTAAGGCAAACTCCCTGCTTGAATCCCTCCGTGGGCTACGTAGCCTCCAGAGAAAGGTGGATGATTGGGACCCAGGGCTGGTATCTAGGTTAATGTTCTGTGCATCAACTTCGCAGCTGTTCTCTCTAAGCGGGTCCCAAAGGCTTTCTGGAAGAGTTTCCTTAGAGAGTCAGAAACAGGAAATTAACCGACAGGCCCACGGGGACGCCAGTTCTCTCCAGCAACAACGCTACCAGCCTCAGACACTTGGGTTCTCTTTGGTAAATGGAAGAACACTATGCTCGGAAGCTTCTTCCATCCAGTTTGAGAGTCGCACTTCCACTGCATCTTGGGATACCAAGTGTTGCCATGCCGTCACAATATCCAATTCTTAGGCCTATGACGGCAGAGTGTCTGGCAGTTCTGAAAGAGAACTTAGGAATGCAGGCGTTTTGGCTCCTTCCACCGAGAAACCAGCTCCTCCAGCTCCTCTGTCGTTAGCTATTTCATGTTAGAATATCTCTAGGGGCCCTCTTTTCCTCCTCCACGAGGTAAGACACAAACGGAATTGCCCTAAAGGGAAGAAGCCTTCTGAGTCCGGCAGAGAGGCAGCCTCTCCCACTCAGCATTCCCCCAACGCTGAGCCCCGGGTATGGGACAGAGAGAGGGAGAAAGGCAGCCGTAACCCCGAGCTCTTCCACAATGTAGTATAGGCCTCACCCTCACGCTCACGTCAATTTCACAGAGAAAACACCAGGCCTCGGTGTGCTTTCCTGTGGCAAGGAAACTTTGCTTTCATTCCTTAGGTGGCACGTTGGCTCAGGACTGCCCTACCCGAAGGACTCACGGTGTGCAGCCCTACTGGTTGAGATCAGCCCCTCTGGCTCTTTCTCGGATGACACCAACTGGAAAAGAGCCGTTCATATGCTGGGGACCCAGGGAGCTTTCCCTAGTCTACACCAGAACAGCACTCTGAGGGAGAGGAGCTGCTGACGTTTGGTAGCAAAATCTCCTATTCTGAAGAGAAACATTTCGCTGTAAGCGGGTTCCATCAGCCTTGCCATCTTTTCTCAGCTGGCTAGGATGGAGGGCAGGCAGTCAGTTGGCAGACTCACCTGAGGCCCTGCTTGCCAGACTGTGACACAGACCTCCCGCCTGCTTCAGCCCAAAGGGACGGCTTATGGTAAGGTACAAACCCTGTGTTGGAAAGTTCCTGCCTAACCCTCGCACCAGCACAAGCATATTGGTCATTGGTCAAAGACTTTCCCCACAAGTTTAACATGTTTGCTCCCATCTAGCCTCCGAAGCCGAGTTTACCTAGCTAGGAATCTCACTTCAGGAAAGGTACTCAGGCTGCTGGTGACTGCACGTTGTTTCACCAGGCAGCCCAAATCGAGTACACCCACTTGCATTTTCCAGGGGGCAGAGCAAATGGTGTCAACTTACAGGCCTCCAGCCTGGGAGGGGCAACGTACACTTTGTGAATGGGAAAGAAGCCCATGCCTTCAGTGTGAAAGGCCGCTAGGCCTCTTTGCTTTGGCAGCCCAGGGATAGCGTCAGCTGTGAAATGCTTCCAAAGGAGCAGAGTCAGAGAACCTTGGAACCACAGAGCAGGTGCAGCCCAGAACACGGACTACTCTTGGCCTGAGAACACCCACTGCCCAGCGCCTCTTTGGGGTACACACGTGTAGAGGGAGGGTGTTGAATTCTGCTGCGTCATAACTTCTCCGGGCCACGTAGTGTGAGGGCAAGGAGAGTGGCCCTCCACCTCATCCCAGTTTCATGTGTCAGTTGTCTAAGGCAAACTCCCTGCTTGAATCCCTCCGTGGGCTACGTAACCTCCAGAGAAAGGTGGATGATTGGGACCCAGGGCTGGTATCTAGGTTAATGTTCTGTGCATCAACTTCGCAGCTGTTCTCTCTAAGCGGGTCCCAAAGGCTTTCTGGAAGAGTTTCCTTAGAGGGTCAGAAACAGGAAATTAACCGACAGGCCCACGGGGACGCCAGTTCTCTCCAGCAACAACGCTACCAGCCTCAGACACTTGGGTTCTCTTTGGTAAATGGAAGAACACTATGCTCGGAAGCTTCTTCCATCCAGTTTGAGAGTCGCGCTTCCACTGCATCTTGGGATACCAAGTGTTGCCATGCCGTCACAATTTCCAATTCTTAGGCCTATGACGGCAGAGTGTCTGGCAGTTCTGAAAGAGAACTTAGGGATGCAGGCGTTTTGGCTCCTTCCACCGAGAAACCAGCTCCTCCAGCTCCTCTGTCGTTAGCTATTTCATGTTAGAATATCTCTAGGGGCCGTCTTTTCCTCCTCCACGAGGTAAGACACAAACGGAATTGCCCTAAAGGGAAGAAGCCTTCTGAGTCCGGCAGAGAGGCAGCCTCTCCCACTCAGCATTCCCCCAACGCTGAGCCCCGGGTATGGGACAGAGAGAGGGAGAAAGGCAGCCGTAACCCCGAGCTCTTCCACAATGTAGTATAGGCCTCACCCTCAAGCTCACGTCAATTTCATAGAGAAAACACCAGGCCTCGGTGTGCTTTCCTGTGGCAAGGAAACTTTGCTTTCATTCCTTAGGTGGCACGTTGGCTCAGGACTGCCCTACCCGAAGGACTCACGGTGTGCAGCCCTACTGGTTGAGATCAGCCCCTCTGGCTCTTTCTCGGATGACACCAACTGGGCAAAGAGCCGTTCATATGCTGGGGACCCAGGGAGCTTTCCCTAGTCTACACCAGAACAGCACTCTGAGGGAGAGGAGCTGCTGACGTTTGGTAGCAAAATCTCCTATTCTGAAGAGAAACATTTCGCTGTGAGCGGGTTCCATCAGCCTTGCCATCTTTTCTCAGCTGGCTAGGATGGAGGGCAGGCAGTCAGTTGGCAGACTCACCTGAGGCCCTGCTTGCCAGACTGTCACACAGACCTCCCGCCTGCTTCAGCCCAAAGGGACGGCTTATGGTAAGGTACAAACCCTGTGTTGGAAAGTTCCTGCCTAACCCTCGCACCAGCACAAGCATATTGGTCATTGGTCAAGACTCTCCCCACAAGTTTAACATGTTTGCTCCCATCTAGCCTCCGAAGCCGAGTTTACCTAGCTAGGAATCTCACTTCAGGAAAGGTACTCAGGCTGCTGGTGACTGCACGTTGTTTCACCAGGCAGCCCAAATCGAGTACACCCACTTGCATTTTCCAGGGGGCAGAGCAAATGGTGTCAACTTACAGGCCTCCAGCCTGGGAGGGGCAACGTACACTTTGTGAATGGGAAAGAAGCCCATGCCTTCAGTGTGAAAGGCCGCTAGGCCTCTTTGCTTTGGCAGCCCAGGGATAGCGTCAGCTGTGAAATGCTTCCAAAGGAGCAGAGTCAGAGAACCTTGGAACCACAGAGCAGGTGCAGCCCAGAACACGGACTGCTCTTGGCCTGAGAACACCCACTGCCCAGCGCCTCTTTGGGGTACACACGTGTAGAGGGAGGGTGTTGAATTCTGCTGCGTCATAACTTCTCCGGGCCACGTAGTGTGAGGGCAAGGAGAGTGGCCCTCCACCTCATCCCAGTTTCATGTGTCAGTTGTCTAAGGCAAACTCCCTGCTTGAATCCCTCCGTGGGCTACGTAGCCTCCAGAGAAAGGTGGATGATTGGGACCCAGGGCTGGTATCTAGGTTAATGTTCTGTGCATCAACTTCGCAGCTGTTCTCTCTAAGCGGGTCCCAAAGGCTTTCTGGAAGAGTTTCCTTAGAGAGTCAGAAACAGGAAATTAACCGACAGGCCCACGGGGACGCCAGTTCTCTCCAGCAACAACGCTACCAGCCTCAGACACTTGGGTTCTCTTTGGTAAATGGAAGAACACTATGCTCGGAAGCTTCTTCCATCCAGTTTGAGAGTCGCACTTCCACTGCATCTTGGGATACCAAGTGTTGCCATGCCGTCACAATATCCAATTCTTAGGCCTATGACGGCAGAGTGTCTGGCAGTTCTGAAAGAGAACTTAGGAATGCAGGCGTTTTGGCTCCTTCCACCGAGAAACCAGCTCCTCCAGCTCCTCTGTCGTTAGCTATTTCATGTTAGAATATCTCTAGGGGCCCTCTTTTCCTCCTCCACGAGGTAAGACACAAACGGAATTGCCCTAAAGGGAAGAAGCCTTCTGAGTCCGGCAGAGAGGCAGCCTCTCCCACTCAGCATTCCCCCAACGCTGAGCCCCGGGTATGGGACAGAGAGAGGGAGAAAGGCAGCCGTAACCCCGAGCTCTTCCACAATGTAGTATAGGCCTCACCCTCACGCTCACGTCAATTTCACAGAGAAAACACCAGGCCTCGGTGTGCTTTCCTGTGGCAAGGAAACTTTGCTTTCATTCCTTAGGTGGCACGTTGGCTCAGGACTGCCCTACCCGAAGGACTCACGGTGTGCAGCCCTACTGGTTGAGATCAGCCCCTCTGGCTCTTTCTCGGATGACACCAACTGGAAAAGAGCCGTTCATATGCTGGGGACCCAGGGAGCTTTCCCTAGTCTACACCAGAACAGCACTCTGAGGGAGAGGAGCTGCTGACGTTTGGTAGCAAAATCTCCTATTCTGAAGAGAAACATTTCGCTGTAAGCGGGTTCCATCAGCCTTGCCATCTTTTCTCAGCTGGCTAGGATGGAGGGCAGGCAGTCAGTTGGCAGACTCACCTGAGGCCCTGCTTGCCAGACTGTGACACAGACCTCCCGCCTGCTTCAGCCCAAAGGGACGGCTTATGGTAAGGTACAAACCCTGTGTTGGAAAGTTCCTGCCTAACCCTCGCACCAGCACAAGCATATTGGTCATTGGTCAAAGACTTTCCCCACAAGTTTAACATGTTTGCTCCCATCTAGCCTCCGAAGCCGAGTTTACCTAGCTAGGAATCTCACTTCAGGAAAGGTACTCAGGCTGCTGGTGACTGCACGTTGTTTCACCAGGCAGCCCAAATCGAGTACACCCACTTGCATTTTCCAGGGGGCAGAGCAAATGGTGTCAACTTACAGGCCTCCAGCCTGGGAGGGGCAACGTACACTTTGTGAATGGGAAAGAAGCCCATGCCTTCAGTGTGAAAGGCCGCTAGGCCTCTTTGCTTTGGCAGCCCAGGGATAGCGTCAGCTGTGAAATGCTTCCAAAGGAGCAGAGTCAGAGAACCTTGGAACCACAGAGCAGGTGCAGCCCAGAACACGGACTACTCTTGGCCTGAGAACACCCACTGCCCAGCGCCTCTTTGGGGTACACACGTGTAGAGGGAGGGTGTTGAATTCTGCTGCGTCATAACTTCTCCGGGCCACGTAGTGTGAGGGCAAGGAGAGTGGCCCTCCACCTCATCCCAGTTTCATGTGTCAGTTGTCTAAGGCAAACTCCCTGCTTGAATCCCTCCGTGGGCTACGTAACCTCCAGAGAAAGGTGGATGATTGGGACCCAGGGCTGGTATCTAGGTTAATGTTCTGTGCATCAACTTCGCAGCTGTTCTCTCTAAGCGGGTCCCAAAGGCTTTCTGGAAGAGTTTCCTTAGAGGGTCAGAAACAGGAAATTAACCGACAGGCCCACGGGGACGCCAGTTCTCTCCAGCAACAACGCTACCAGCCTCAGACACTTGGGTTCTCTTTGGTAAATGGAAGAACACTATGCTCGGAAGCTTCTTCCATCCAGTTTGAGAGTCGCGCTTCCACTGCATCTTGGGATACCAAGTGTTGCCATGCCGTCACAATTTCCAATTCTTAGGCCTATGACGGCAGAGTGTCTGGCAGTTCTGAAAGAGAACTTAGGGATGCAGGCGTTTTGGCTCCTTCCACCGAGAAACCAGCTCCTCCAGCTCCTCTGTCGTTAGCTATTTCATGTTAGAATATCTCTAGGGGCCCTCTTTTCCTCCTCCACGAGGTAAGACACAAACGGAATTGCCCTAAAGGGAAGAAGCCTTCTGAGTCCGGCAGAGAGGCAGCCTCTCCCACTCAGCATTCCCCCAACGCTGAGCCCCGGGTATGGGACAGAGAGAGGGAGAAAGGCAGCCGTAACCCCGAGCTCTTCCACAATGTAGTATAGGCCTCACCCTCAAGCTCACGTCAATTTCATAGAGAAAACACCAGGCCTCGGTGTGCTTTCCTGTGGCAAGGAAACTTTGCTTTCATTCCTTAGGTGGCACGTTGGCTCAGGACTGCCCTACCCGAAGGACTCACGGTGTGCAGCCCTACTGGTTGAGATCAGCCCCTCTGGCTCTTTCTCGGATGACACCAACTGGGCAAAGAGCCGTTCATATGCTGGGGACCCAGGGAGCTTTCCCTAGTCTACACCAGAACAGCACTCTGAGGGAGAGGAGCTGCTGACGTTTGGTAGCAAAATCTCCTATTCTGAAGAGAAACATTTCGCTGTGAGCGGGTTCCATCAGCCTTGCCATCTTTTCTCAGCTGGCTAGGATGGAGGGCAGGCAGTCAGTTGGCAGACTCACCTGAGGCCCTGCTTGCCAGACTGTCACACAGACCTCCCGCCTGCTTCAGCCCAAAGGGACGGCTTATGGTAAGGTACAAACCCTGTGTTGGAAAGTTCCTGCCTAACCCTCGCACCAGCACAAGCATATTGGTCATTGGTCAAGACTCTCCCCACAAGTTTAACATGTTTGCTCCCATCTAGCCTCCGAAGCCGAGTTTACCTAGCTAGGAATCTCACTTCAGGAAAGGTACTCAGGCTGCTGGTGACTGCACGTTGTTTCACCAGGCAGCCCAAATCGAGTACACCCACTTGCATTTTCCAGGGGGCAGAGCAAATGGTGTCAACTTACAGGCCTCCAGCCTGGGAGGGGCAACGTACACTTTGTGAATGGGAAAGAAGCCCATGCCTTCAGTGTGAAAGGCCGCTAGGCCTCTTTGCTTTGGCAGCCCAGGGATAGCGTCAGCTGTGAAATGCTTCCAAAGGAGCAGAGTCAGAGAACCTTGGAACCACAGAGCAGGTGCAGCCCAGAACACGGACTGCTCTTGGCCTGAGAACACCCACTGCCCAGCGCCTCTTTGGGGTACACACGTGTAGAGGGAGGGTGTTGAATTCTGCTGCGTCATAACTTCTCCGGGCCACGTAGTGTGAGGGCAAGGAGAGTGGCCCTCCACCTCATCCCAGTTTCATGTGTCAGTTGTCTAAGGCAAACTCCCTGCTTGAATCCCTCCGTGGGCTACGTAGCCTCCAGAGAAAGGTGGATGATTGGGACCCAGGGCTGGTATCTAGGTTAATGTTCTGTGCATCAACTTCGCAGCTGTTCTCTCTAAGCGGGTCCCAAAGGCTTTCTGGAAGAGTTTCCTTAGAGAGTCAGAAACAGGAAATTAACCGACAGGCCCACGGGGACGCCAGTTCTCTCCAGCAACAACGCTACCAGCCTCAGACACTTGGGTTCTCTTTGGTAAATGGAAGAACACTATGCTCGGAAGCTTCTTCCATCCAGTTTGAGAGTCGCACTTCCACTGCATCTTGGGATACCAAGTGTTGCCATGCCGTCACAATATCCAATTCTTAGGCCTATGACGGCAGAGTGTCTGGCAGTTCTGAAAGAGAACTTAGGAATGCAGGCGTTTTGGCTCCTTCCACCGAGAAACCAGCTCCTCCAGCTCCTCTGTCGTTAGCTATTTCATGTTAGAATATCTCTAGGGGCCCTCTTTTCCTCCTCCACGAGGTAAGACACAAACGGAATTGCCCTAAAGGGAAGAAGCCTTCTGAGTCCGGCAGAGAGGCAGCCTCTCCCACTCAGCATTCCCCCAACGCTGAGCCCCGGGTATGGGACAGAGAGAGGGAGAAAGGCAGCCGTAACCCCGAGCTCTTCCACAATGTAGTATAGGCCTCACCCTCACGCTCACGTCAATTTCACAGAGAAAACACCAGGCCTCGGTGTGCTTTCCTGTGGCAAGGAAACTTTGCTTTCATTCCTTAGGTGGCACGTTGGCTCAGGACTGCCCTACCCGAAGGACTCACGGTGTGCAGCCCTACTGGTTGAGATCAGCCCCTCTGGCTCTTTCTCGGATGACACCAACTGGAAAAGAGCCGTTCATATGCTGGGGACCCAGGGAGCTTTCCCTAGTCTACACCAGAACAGCACTCTGAGGGAGAGGAGCTGCTGACGTTTGGTAGCAAAATCTCCTATTCTGAAGAGAAACATTTCGCTGTAAGCGGGTTCCATCAGCCTTGCCATCTTTTCTCAGCTGGCTAGGATGGAGGGCAGGCAGTCAGTTGGCAGACTCACCTGAGGCCCTGCTTGCCAGACTGTGACACAGACCTCCCGCCTGCTTCAGCCCAAAGGGACGGCTTATGGTAAGGTACAAACCCTGTGTTGGAAAGTTCCTGCCTAACCCTCGCACCAGCACAAGCATATTGGTCATTGGTCAAAGACTTTCCCCACAAGTTTAACATGTTTGCTCCCATCTAGCCTCCGAAGCCGAGTTTACCTAGCTAGGAATCTCACTTCAGGAAAGGTACTCAGGCTGCTGGTGACTGCACGTTGTTTCACCAGGCAGCCCAAATCGAGTACACCCACTTGCATTTTCCAGGGGGCAGAGCAAATGGTGTCAACTTACAGGCCTCCAGCCTGGGAGGGGCAACGTACACTTTGTGAATGGGAAAGAAGCCCATGCCTTCAGTGTGAAAGGCCGCTAGGCCTCTTTGCTTTGGCAGCCCAGGGATAGCGTCAGCTGTGAAATGCTTCCAAAGGAGCAGAGTCAGAGAACCTTGGAACCACAGAGCAGGTGCAGCCCAGAACACGGACTACTCTTGGCCTGAGAACACCCACTGCCCAGCGCCTCTTTGGGGTACACACGTGTAGAGGGAGGGTGTTGAATTCTGCTGCGTCATAACTTCTCCGGGCCACGTAGTGTGAGGGCAAGGAGAGTGGCCCTCCACCTCATCCCAGTTTCATGTGTCAGTTGTCTAAGGCAAACTCCCTGCTTGAATCCCTCCGTGGGCTACGTAACCTCCAGAGAAAGGTGGATGATTGGGACCCAGGGCTGGTATCTAGGTTAATGTTCTGTGCATCAACTTCGCAGCTGTTCTCTCTAAGCGGGTCCCAAAGGCTTTCTGGAAGAGTTTCCTTAGAGGGTCAGAAACAGGAAATTAACCGACAGGCCCACGGGGACGCCAGTTCTCTCCAGCAACAACGCTACCAGCCTCAGACACTTGGGTTCTCTTTGGTAAATGGAAGAACACTATGCTCGGAAGCTTCTTCCATCCAGTTTGAGAGTCGCGCTTCCACTGCATCTTGGGATACCAAGTGTTGCCATGCCGTCACAATTTCCAATTCTTAGGCCTATGACGGCAGAGTGTCTGGCAGTTCTGAAAGAGAACTTAGGGATGCAGGCGTTTTGGCTCCTTCCACCGAGAAACCAGCTCCTCCAGCTCCTCTGTCGTTAGCTATTTCATGTTAGAATATCTCTAGGGGCCCTCTTTTCCTCCTCCACGAGGTAAGACACAAACGGAATTGCCCTAAAGGGAAGAAGCCTTCTGAGTCCGGCAGAGAGGCAGCCTCTCCCACTCAGCATTCCCCCAACGCTGAGCCCCGGGTATGGGACAGAGAGAGGGAGAAAGGCAGCCGTAACCCCGAGCTCTTCCACAATGTAGTATAGGCCTCACCCTCAAGCTCACGTCAATTTCATAGAGAAAACACCAGGCCTCGGTGTGCTTTCCTGTGGCAAGGAAACTTTGCTTTCATTCCTTAGGTGGCACGTTGGCTCAGGACTGCCCTACCCGAAGGACTCACGGTGTGCAGCCCTACTGGTTGAGATCAGCCCCTCTGGCTCTTTCTCGGATGACACCAACTGGGCAAAGAGCCGTTCATATGCTGGGGACCCAGGGAGCTTTCCCTAGTCTACACCAGAACAGCACTCTGAGGGAGAGGAGCTGCTGACGTTTGGTAGCAAAATCTCCTATTCTGAAGAGAAACATTTCGCTGTGAGCGGGTTCCATCAGCCTTGCCATCTTTTCTCAGCTGGCTAGGATGGAGGGCAGGCAGTCAGTTGGCAGACTCACCTGAGGCCCTGCTTGCCAGACTGTCACACAGACCTCCCGCCTGCTTCAGCCCAAAGGGACGGCTTATGGTAAGGTACAAACCCTGTGTTGGAAAGTTCCTGCCTAACCCTCGCACCAGCACAAGCATATTGGTCATTGGTCAAGACTCTCCCCACAAGTTTAACATGTTTGCTCCCATCTAGCCTCCGAAGCCGAGTTTACCTAGCTAGGAATCTCACTTCAGGAAAGGTACTCAGGCTGCTGGTGACTGCACGTTGTTTCACCAGGCAGCCCAAATCGAGTACACCCACTTGCATTTTCCAGGGGGCAGAGCAAATGGTGTCAACTTACAGGCCTCCAGCCTGGGAGGGGCAACGTACACTTTGTGAATGGGAAAGAAGCCCATGCCTTCAGTGTGAAAGGCCGCTAGGCCTCTTTGCTTTGGCAGCCCAGGGATAGCGTCAGCTGTGAAATGCTTCCAAAGGAGCAGAGTCAGAGAACCTTGGAACCACAGAGCAGGTGCAGCCCAGAACACGGACTGCTCTTGGCCTGAGAACACCCACTGCCCAGCGCCTCTTTGGGGTACACACGTGTAGAGGGAGGGTGTTGAATTCTGCTGCGTCATAACTTCTCCGGGCCACGTAGTGTGAGGGCAAGGAGAGTGGCCCTCCACCTCATCCCAGTTTCATGTGTCAGTTGTCTAAGGCAAACTCCCTGCTTGAATCCCTCCGTGGGCTACGTAACCTCCAGAGAAAGGTGGATGATTGGGACCCAGGGCTGGTATCTAGGTTAATGTTCTGTGCATCAACTTCGCAGCTGTTCTCTCTAAGCGGGTCCCAAAGGCTTTCTGGAAGAGTTTCCTTAGAGGGTCAGAAACAGGAAATTAACCGACAGGCCCACGGGGACGCCAGTTCTCTCCAGCAACAACGCTACCAGCCTCAGACACTTGGGTTCTCTTTGGTAAATGGAAGAACACTATGCTCGGAAGCTTCTTCCATCCAGTTTGAGAGTCGCGCTTCCACTGCATCTTGGGATACCAAGTGTTGCCATGCCGTCACAATTTCCAATTCTTAGGCCTATGACGGCAGAGTGTCTGGCAGTTCTGAAAGAGAACTTAGGGATGCAGGCGTTTTGGCTCCTTCCACCGAGAAACCAGCTCCTCCAGCTCCTCTGTCGTTAGCTATTTCATGTTAGAATATCTCTAGGGGCCCTCTTTTCCTCCTCCACGAGGTAAGACACAAACGGAATTGCCCTAAAGGGAAGAAGCCTTCTGAGTCCGGCAGAGAGGCAGCCTCTCCCACTCAGCATTCCCCCAACGCTGAGCCCCGGGTATGGGACAGAGAGAGGGAGAAAGGCAGCCGTAACCCCGAGCTCTTCCACAATGTAGTATAGGCCTCACCCTCAAGCTCACGTCAATTTCATAGAGAAAACACCAGGCCTCGGTGTGCTTTCCTGTGGCAAGGAAACTTTGCTTTCATTCCTTAGGTGGCACGTTGGCTCAGGACTGCCCTACCCGAAGGACTCACGGTGTGCAGCCCTACTGGTTGAGATCAGCCCCTCTGGCTCTTTCTCGGATGACACCAACTGGGCAAAGAGCCGTTCATATGCTGGGGACCCAGGGAGCTTTCCCTAGTCTACACCAGAACAGCACTCTGAGGGAGAGGAGCTGCTGACGTTTGGTAGCAAAATCTCCTATTCTGAAGAGAAACATTTCGCTGTGAGCGGGTTCCATCAGCCTTGCCATCTTTTCTCAGCTGGCTAGGATGGAGGGCAGGCAGTCAGTTGGCAGACTCACCTGAGGCCCTGCTTGCCAGACTGTCACACAGACCTCCCGCCTGCTTCAGCCCAAAGGGACGGCTTATGGTAAGGTACAAACCCTGTGTTGGAAAGTTCCTGCCTAACCCTCGCACCAGCACAAGCATATTGGTCATTGGTCAAGACTCTCCCCACAAGTTTAACATGTTTGCTCCCATCTAGCCTCCGAAGCCGAGTTTACCTAGCTAGGAATCTCACTTCAGGAAAGGTACTCAGGCTGCTGGTGACTGCACGTTGTTTCACCAGGCAGCCCAAATCGAGTACACCCACTTGCATTTTCCAGGGGGCAGAGCAAATGGTGTCAACTTACAGGCCTCCAGCCTGGGAGGGGCAACGTACACTTTGTGAATGGGAAAGAAGCCCATGCCTTCAGTGTGAAAGGCCGCTAGGCCTCTTTGCTTTGGCAGCCCAGGGATAGCGTCAGCTGTGAAATGCTTCCAAAGGAGCAGAGTCAGAGAACCTTGGAACCACAGAGCAGGTGCAGCCCAGAACACGGACTGCTCTTGGCCTGAGAACACCCACTGCCCAGCGCCTCTTTGGGGTACACACGTGTAGAGGGAGGGTGTTGAATTCTGCTGCGTCATAACTTCTCCGGGCCACGTAGTGTGAGGGCAAGGAGAGTGGCCCTCCACCTCATCCCAGTTTCATGTGTCAGTTGTCTAAGGCAAACTCCCTGCTTGAATCCCTCCGTGGGCTACGTAGCCTCCAGAGAAAGGTGGATGATTGGGACCCAGGGCTGGTATCTAGGTTAATGTTCTGTGCATCAACTTCGCAGCTGTTCTCTCTAAGCGGGTCCCAAAGGCTTTCTGGAAGAGTTTCCTTAGAGAGTCAGAAACAGGAAATTAACCGACAGGCCCACGGGGACGCCAGTTCTCTCCAGCAACAACGCTACCAGCCTCAGACACTTGGGTTCTCTTTGGTAAATGGAAGAACACTATGCTCGGAAGCTTCTTCCATCCAGTTTGAGAGTCGCACTTCCACTGCATCTTGGGATACCAAGTGTTGCCATGCCGTCACAATATCCAATTCTTAGGCCTATGACGGCAGAGTGTCTGGCAGTTCTGAAAGAGAACTTAGGAATGCAGGCGTTTTGGCTCCTTCCACCGAGAAACCAGCTCCTCCAGCTCCTCTGTCGTTAGCTATTTCATGTTAGAATATCTCTAGGGGCCCTCTTTTCCTCCTCCACGAGGTAAGACACAAACGGAATTGCCCTAAAGGGAAGAAGCCTTCTGAGTCCGGCAGAGAGGCAGCCTCTCCCACTCAGCATTCCCCCAACGCTGAGCCCCGGGTATGGGACAGAGAGAGGGAGAAAGGCAGCCGTAACCCCGAGCTCTTCCACAATGTAGTATAGGCCTCACCCTCACGCTCACGTCAATTTCACAGAGAAAACACCAGGCCTCGGTGTGCTTTCCTGTGGCAAGGAAACTTTGCTTTCATTCCTTAGGTGGCACGTTGGCTCAGGACTGCCCTACCCGAAGGACTCACGGTGTGCAGCCCTACTGGTTGAGATCAGCCCCTCTGGCTCTTTCTCGGATGACACCAACTGGAAAAGAGCCGTTCATATGCTGGGGACCCAGGGAGCTTTCCCTAGTCTACACCAGAACAGCACTCTGAGGGAGAGGAGCTGCTGACGTTTGGTAGCAAAATCTCCTATTCTGAAGAGAAACATTTCGCTGTAAGCGGGTTCCATCAGCCTTGCCATCTTTTCTCAGCTGGCTAGGATGGAGGGCAGGCAGTCAGTTGGCAGACTCACCTGAGGCCCTGCTTGCCAGACTGTGACACAGACCTCCCGCCTGCTTCAGCCCAAAGGGACGGCTTATGGTAAGGTACAAACCCTGTGTTGGAAAGTTCCTGCCTAACCCTCGCACCAGCACAAGCATATTGGTCATTGGTCAAAGACTTTCCCCACAAGTTTAACATGTTTGCTCCCATCTAGCCTCCGAAGCCGAGTTTACCTAGCTAGGAATCTCACTTCAGGAAAGGTACTCAGGCTGCTGGTGACTGCACGTTGTTTCACCAGGCAGCCCAAATCGAGTACACCCACTTGCATTTTCCAGGGGGCAGAGCAAATGGTGTCAACTTACAGGCCTCCAGCCTGGGAGGGGCAACGTACACTTTGTGAATGGGAAAGAAGCCCATGCCTTCAGTGTGAAAGGCCGCTAGGCCTCTTTGCTTTGGCAGCCCAGGGATAGCGTCAGCTGTGAAATGCTTCCAAAGGAGCAGAGTCAGAGAACCTTGGAACCACAGAGCAGGTGCAGCCCAGAACACGGACTACTCTTGGCCTGAGAACACCCACTGCCCAGCGCCTCTTTGGGGTACACACGTGTAGAGGGAGGGTGTTGAATTCTGCTGCGTCATAACTTCTCCGGGCCACGTAGTGTGAGGGCAAGGAGAGTGGCCCTCCACCTCATCCCAGTTTCATGTGTCAGTTGTCTAAGGCAAACTCCCTGCTTGAATCCCTCCGTGGGCTACGTAACCTCCAGAGAAAGGTGGATGATTGGGACCCAGGGCTGGTATCTAGGTTAATGTTCTGTGCATCAACTTCGCAGCTGTTCTCTCTAAGCGGGTCCCAAAGGCTTTCTGGAAGAGTTTCCTTAGAGGGTCAGAAACAGGAAATTAACCGACAGGCCCACGGGGACGCCAGTTCTCTCCAGCAACAACGCTACCAGCCTCAGACACTTGGGTTCTCTTTGGTAAATGGAAGAACACTATGCTCGGAAGCTTCTTCCATCCAGTTTGAGAGTCGCGCTTCCACTGCATCTTGGGATACCAAGTGTTGCCATGCCGTCACAATTTCCAATTCTTAGGCCTATGACGGCAGAGTGTCTGGCAGTTCTGAAAGAGAACTTAGGGATGCAGGCGTTTTGGCTCCTTCCACCGAGAAACCAGCTCCTCCAGCTCCTCTGTCGTTAGCTATTTCATGTTAGAATATCTCTAGGGGCCCTCTTTTCCTCCTCCACGAGGTAAGACACAAACGGAATTGCCCTAAAGGGAAGAAGCCTTCTGAGTCCGGCAGAGAGGCAGCCTCTCCCACTCAGCATTCCCCCAACGCTGAGCCCCGGGTATGGGACAGAGAGAGGGAGAAAGGCAGCCGTAACCCCGAGCTCTTCCACAATGTAGTATAGGCCTCACCCTCAAGCTCACGTCAATTTCATAGAGAAAACACCAGGCCTCGGTGTGCTTTCCTGTGGCAAGGAAACTTTGCTTTCATTCCTTAGGTGGCACGTTGGCTCAGGACTGCCCTACCCGAAGGACTCACGGTGTGCAGCCCTACTGGTTGAGATCAGCCCCTCTGGCTCTTTCTCGGATGACACCAACTGGGCAAAGAGCCGTTCATATGCTGGGGACCCAGGGAGCTTTCCCTAGTCTACACCAGAACAGCACTCTGAGGGAGAGGAGCTGCTGACGTTTGGTAGCAAAATCTCCTATTCTGAAGAGAAACATTTCGCTGTGAGCGGGTTCCATCAGCCTTGCCATCTTTTCTCAGCTGGCTAGGATGGAGGGCAGGCAGTCAGTTGGCAGACTCACCTGAGGCCCTGCTTGCCAGACTGTCACACAGACCTCCCGCCTGCTTCAGCCCAAAGGGACGGCTTATGGTAAGGTACAAACCCTGTGTTGGAAAGTTCCTGCCTAACCCTCGCACCAGCACAAGCATATTGGTCATTGGTCAAGACTCTCCCCACAAGTTTAACATGTTTGCTCCCATCTAGCCTCCGAAGCCGAGTTTACCTAGCTAGGAATCTCACTTCAGGAAAGGTACTCAGGCTGCTGGTGACTGCACGTTGTTTCACCAGGCAGCCCAAATCGAGTACACCCACTTGCATTTTCCAGGGGGCAGAGCAAATGGTGTCAACTTACAGGCCTCCAGCCTGGGAGGGGCAACGTACACTTTGTGAATGGGAAAGAAGCCCATGCCTTCAGTGTGAAAGGCCGCTAGGCCTCTTTGCTTTGGCAGCCCAGGGATAGCGTCAGCTGTGAAATGCTTCCAAAGGAGCAGAGTCAGAGAACCTTGGAACCACAGAGCAGGTGCAGCCCAGAACACGGACTGCTCTTGGCCTGAGAACACCCACTGCCCAGCGCCTCTTTGGGGTACACACGTGTAGAGGGAGGGTGTTGAATTCTGCTGCGTCATAACTTCTCCGGGCCACGTAGTGTGAGGGCAAGGAGAGTGGCCCTCCACCTCATCCCAGTTTCATGTGTCAGTTGTCTAAGGCAAACTCCCTGCTTGAATCCCTCCGTGGGCTACGTAGCCTCCAGAGAAAGGTGGATGATTGGGACCCAGGGCTGGTATCTAGGTTAATGTTCTGTGCATCAACTTCGCAGCTGTTCTCTCTAAGCGGGTCCCAAAGGCTTTCTGGAAGAGTTTCCTTAGAGAGTCAGAAACAGGAAATTAACCGACAGGCCCACGGGGACGCCAGTTCTCTCCAGCAACAACGCTACCAGCCTCAGACACTTGGGTTCTCTTTGGTAAATGGAAGAACACTATGCTCGGAAGCTTCTTCCATCCAGTTTGAGAGTCGCACTTCCACTGCATCTTGGGATACCAAGTGTTGCCATGCCGTCACAATATCCAATTCTTAGGCCTATGACGGCAGAGTGTCTGGCAGTTCTGAAAGAGAACTTAGGAATGCAGGCGTTTTGGCTCCTTCCACCGAGAAACCAGCTCCTCCAGCTCCTCTGTCGTTAGCTATTTCATGTTAGAATATCTCTAGGGGCCCTCTTTTCCTCCTCCACGAGGTAAGACACAAACGGAATTGCCCTAAAGGGAAGAAGCCTTCTGAGTCCGGCAGAGAGGCAGCCTCTCCCACTCAGCATTCCCCCAACGCTGAGCCCCGGGTATGGGACAGAGAGAGGGAGAAAGGCAGCCGTAACCCCGAGCTCTTCCACAATGTAGTATAGGCCTCACCCTCACGCTCACGTCAATTTCACAGAGAAAACACCAGGCCTCGGTGTGCTTTCCTGTGGCAAGGAAACTTTGCTTTCATTCCTTAGGTGGCACGTTGGCTCAGGACTGCCCTACCCGAAGGACTCACGGTGTGCAGCCCTACTGGTTGAGATCAGCCCCTCTGGCTCTTTCTCGGATGACACCAACTGGAAAAGAGCCGTTCATATGCTGGGGACCCAGGGAGCTTTCCCTAGTCTACACCAGAACAGCACTCTGAGGGAGAGGAGCTGCTGACGTTTGGTAGCAAAATCTCCTATTCTGAAGAGAAACATTTCGCTGTAAGCGGGTTCCATCAGCCTTGCCATCTTTTCTCAGCTGGCTAGGATGGAGGGCAGGCAGTCAGTTGGCAGACTCACCTGAGGCCCTGCTTGCCAGACTGTGACACAGACCTCCCGCCTGCTTCAGCCCAAAGGGACGGCTTATGGTAAGGTACAAACCCTGTGTTGGAAAGTTCCTGCCTAACCCTCGCACCAGCACAAGCATATTGGTCATTGGTCAAAGACTTTCCCCACAAGTTTAACATGTTTGCTCCCATCTAGCCTCCGAAGCCGAGTTTACCTAGCTAGGAATCTCACTTCAGGAAAGGTACTCAGGCTGCTGGTGACTGCACGTTGTTTCACCAGGCAGCCCAAATCGAGTACACCCACTTGCATTTTCCAGGGGGCAGAGCAAATGGTGTCAACTTACAGGCCTCCAGCCTGGGAGGGGCAACGTACACTTTGTGAATGGGAAAGAAGCCCATGCCTTCAGTGTGAAAGGCCGCTAGGCCTCTTTGCTTTGGCAGCCCAGGGATAGCGTCAGCTGTGAAATGCTTCCAAAGGAGCAGAGTCAGAGAACCTTGGAACCACAGAGCAGGTGCAGCCCAGAACACGGACTACTCTTGGCCTGAGAACACCCACTGCCCAGCGCCTCTTTGGGGTACACACGTGTAGAGGGAGGGTGTTGAATTCTGCTGCGTCATAACTTCTCCGGGCCACGTAGTGTGAGGGCAAGGAGAGTGGCCCTCCACCTCATCCCAGTTTCATGTGTCAGTTGTCTAAGGCAAACTCCCTGCTTGAATCCCTCCGTGGGCTACGTAACCTCCAGAGAAAGGTGGATGATTGGGACCCAGGGCTGGTATCTAGGTTAATGTTCTGTGCATCAACTTCGCAGCTGTTCTCTCTAAGCGGGTCCCAAAGGCTTTCTGGAAGAGTTTCCTTAGAGGGTCAGAAACAGGAAATTAACCGACAGGCCCACGGGGACGCCAGTTCTCTCCAGCAACAACGCTACCAGCCTCAGACACTTGGGTTCTCTTTGGTAAATGGAAGAACACTATGCTCGGAAGCTTCTTCCATCCAGTTTGAGAGTCGCGCTTCCACTGCATCTTGGGATACCAAGTGTTGCCATGCCGTCACAATTTCCAATTCTTAGGCCTATGACGGCAGAGTGTCTGGCAGTTCTGAAAGAGAACTTAGGGATGCAGGCGTTTTGGCTCCTTCCACCGAGAAACCAGCTCCTCCAGCTCCTCTGTCGTTAGCTATTTCATGTTAGAATATCTCTAGGGGCCCTCTTTTCCTCCTCCACGAGGTAAGACACAAACGGAATTGCCCTAAAGGGAAGAAGCCTTCTGAGTCCGGCAGAGAGGCAGCCTCTCCCACTCAGCATTCCCCCAACGCTGAGCCCCGGGTATGGGACAGAGAGAGGGAGAAAGGCAGCCGTAACCCCGAGCTCTTCCACAATGTAGTATAGGCCTCACCCTCAAGCTCACGTCAATTTCATAGAGAAAACACCAGGCCTCGGTGTGCTTTCCTGTGGCAAGGAAACTTTGCTTTCATTCCTTAGGTGGCACGTTGGCTCAGGACTGCCCTACCCGAAGGACTCACGGTGTGCAGCCCTACTGGTTGAGATCAGCCCCTCTGGCTCTTTCTCGGATGACACCAACTGGGCAAAGAGCCGTTCATATGCTGGGGACCCAGGGAGCTTTCCCTAGTCTACACCAGAACAGCACTCTGAGGGAGAGGAGCTGCTGACGTTTGGTAGCAAAATCTCCTATTCTGAAGAGAAACATTTCGCTGTGAGCGGGTTCCATCAGCCTTGCCATCTTTTCTCAGCTGGCTAGGATGGAGGGCAGGCAGTCAGTTGGCAGACTCACCTGAGGCCCTGCTTGCCAGACTGTCACACAGACCTCCCGCCTGCTTCAGCCCAAAGGGACGGCTTATGGTAAGGTACAAACCCTGTGTTGGAAAGTTCCTGCCTAACCCTCGCACCAGCACAAGCATATTGGTCATTGGTCAAGACTCTCCCCACAAGTTTAACATGTTTGCTCCCATCTAGCCTCCGAAGCCGAGTTTACCTAGCTAGGAATCTCACTTCAGGAAAGGTACTCAGGCTGCTGGTGACTGCACGTTGTTTCACCAGGCAGCCCAAATCGAGTACACCCACTTGCATTTTCCAGGGGGCAGAGCAAATGGTGTCAACTTACAGGCCTCCAGCCTGGGAGGGGCAACGTACACTTTGTGAATGGGAAAGAAGCCCATGCCTTCAGTGTGAAAGGCCGCTAGGCCTCTTTGCTTTGGCAGCCCAGGGATAGCGTCAGCTGTGAAATGCTTCCAAAGGAGCAGAGTCAGAGAACCTTGGAACCACAGAGCAGGTGCAGCCCAGAACACGGACTGCTCTTGGCCTGAGAACACCCACTGCCCAGCGCCTCTTTGGGGTACACACGTGTAGAGGGAGGGTGTTGAATTCTGCTGCGTCATAACTTCTCCGGGCCACGTAGTGTGAGGGCAAGGAGAGTGGCCCTCCACCTCATCCCAGTTTCATGTGTCAGTTGTCTAAGGCAAACTCCCTGCTTGAATCCCTCCGTGGGCTACGTAGCCTCCAGAGAAAGGTGGATGATTGGGACCCAGGGCTGGTATCTAGGTTAATGTTCTGTGCATCAACTTCGCAGCTGTTCTCTCTAAGCGGGTCCCAAAGGCTTTCTGGAAGAGTTTCCTTAGAGAGTCAGAAACAGGAAATTAACCGACAGGCCCACGGGGACGCCAGTTCTCTCCAGCAACAACGCTACCAGCCTCAGACACTTGGGTTCTCTTTGGTAAATGGAAGAACACTATGCTCGGAAGCTTCTTCCATCCAGTTTGAGAGTCGCACTTCCACTGCATCTTGGGATACCAAGTGTTGCCATGCCGTCACAATATCCAATTCTTAGGCCTATGACGGCAGAGTGTCTGGCAGTTCTGAAAGAGAACTTAGGAATGCAGGCGTTTTGGCTCCTTCCACCGAGAAACCAGCTCCTCCAGCTCCTCTGTCGTTAGCTATTTCATGTTAGAATATCTCTAGGGGCCCTCTTTTCCTCCTCCACGAGGTAAGACACAAACGGAATTGCCCTAAAGGGAAGAAGCCTTCTGAGTCCGGCAGAGAGGCAGCCTCTCCCACTCAGCATTCCCCCAACGCTGAGCCCCGGGTATGGGACAGAGAGAGGGAGAAAGGCAGCCGTAACCCCGAGCTCTTCCACAATGTAGTATAGGCCTCACCCTCACGCTCACGTCAATTTCACAGAGAAAACACCAGGCCTCGGTGTGCTTTCCTGTGGCAAGGAAACTTTGCTTTCATTCCTTAGGTGGCACGTTGGCTCAGGACTGCCCTACCCGAAGGACTCACGGTGTGCAGCCCTACTGGTTGAGATCAGCCCCTCTGGCTCTTTCTCGGATGACACCAACTGGAAAAGAGCCGTTCATATGCTGGGGACCCAGGGAGCTTTCCCTAGTCTACACCAGAACAGCACTCTGAGGGAGAGGAGCTGCTGACGTTTGGTAGCAAAATCTCCTATTCTGAAGAGAAACATTTCGCTGTAAGCGGGTTCCATCAGCCTTGCCATCTTTTCTCAGCTGGCTAGGATGGAGGGCAGGCAGTCAGTTGGCAGACTCACCTGAGGCCCTGCTTGCCAGACTGTGACACAGACCTCCCGCCTGCTTCAGCCCAAAGGGACGGCTTATGGTAAGGTACAAACCCTGTGTTGGAAAGTTCCTGCCTAACCCTCGCACCAGCACAAGCATATTGGTCATTGGTCAAAGACTTTCCCCACAAGTTTAACATGTTTGCTCCCATCTAGCCTCCGAAGCCGAGTTTACCTAGCTAGGAATCTCACTTCAGGAAAGGTACTCAGGCTGCTGGTGACTGCACGTTGTTTCACCAGGCAGCCCAAATCGAGTACACCCACTTGCATTTTCCAGGGGGCAGAGCAAATGGTGTCAACTTACAGGCCTCCAGCCTGGGAGGGGCAACGTACACTTTGTGAATGGGAAAGAAGCCCATGCCTTCAGTGTGAAAGGCCGCTAGGCCTCTTTGCTTTGGCAGCCCAGGGATAGCGTCAGCTGTGAAATGCTTCCAAAGGAGCAGAGTCAGAGAACCTTGGAACCACAGAGCAGGTGCAGCCCAGAACACGGACTACTCTTGGCCTGAGAACACCCACTGCCCAGCGCCTCTTTGGGGTACACACGTGTAGAGGGAGGGTGTTGAATTCTGCTGCGTCATAACTTCTCCGGGCCACGTAGTGTGAGGGCAAGGAGAGTGGCCCTCCACCTCATCCCAGTTTCATGTGTCAGTTGTCTAAGGCAAACTCCCTGCTTGAATCCCTCCGTGGGCTACGTAACCTCCAGAGAAAGGTGGATGATTGGGACCCAGGGCTGGTATCTAGGTTAATGTTCTGTGCATCAACTTCGCAGCTGTTCTCTCTAAGCGGGTCCCAAAGGCTTTCTGGAAGAGTTTCCTTAGAGGGTCAGAAACAGGAAATTAACCGACAGGCCCACGGGGACGCCAGTTCTCTCCAGCAACAACGCTACCAGCCTCAGACACTTGGGTTCTCTTTGGTAAATGGAAGAACACTATGCTCGGAAGCTTCTTCCATCCAGTTTGAGAGTCGCGCTTCCACTGCATCTTGGGATACCAAGTGTTGCCATGCCGTCACAATTTCCAATTCTTAGGCCTATGACGGCAGAGTGTCTGGCAGTTCTGAAAGAGAACTTAGGGATGCAGGCGTTTTGGCTCCTTCCACCGAGAAACCAGCTCCTCCAGCTCCTCTGTCGTTAGCTATTTCATGTTAGAATATCTCTAGGGGCCCTCTTTTCCTCCTCCACGAGGTAAGACACAAACGGAATTGCCCTAAAGGGAAGAAGCCTTCTGAGTCCGGCAGAGAGGCAGCCTCTCCCACTCAGCATTCCCCCAACGCTGAGCCCCGGGTATGGGACAGAGAGAGGGAGAAAGGCAGCCGTAACCCCGAGCTCTTCCACAATGTAGTATAGGCCTCACCCTCAAGCTCACGTCAATTTCATAGAGAAAACACCAGGCCTCGGTGTGCTTTCCTGTGGCAAGGAAACTTTGCTTTCATTCCTTAGGTGGCACGTTGGCTCAGGACTGCCCTACCCGAAGGACTCACGGTGTGCAGCCCTACTGGTTGAGATCAGCCCCTCTGGCTCTTTCTCGGATGACACCAACTGGGCAAAGAGCCGTTCATATGCTGGGGACCCAGGGAGCTTTCCCTAGTCTACACCAGAACAGCACTCTGAGGGAGAGGAGCTGCTGACGTTTGGTAGCAAAATCTCCTATTCTGAAGAGAAACATTTCGCTGTGAGCGGGTTCCATCAGCCTTGCCATCTTTTCTCAGCTGGCTAGGATGGAGGGCAGGCAGTCAGTTGGCAGACTCACCTGAGGCCCTGCTTGCCAGACTGTCACACAGACCTCCCGCCTGCTTCAGCCCAAAGGGACGGCTTATGGTAAGGTACAAACCCTGTGTTGGAAAGTTCCTGCCTAACCCTCGCACCAGCACAAGCATATTGGTCATTGGTCAAGACTCTCCCCACAAGTTTAACATGTTTGCTCCCATCTAGCCTCCGAAGCCGAGTTTACCTAGCTAGGAATCTCACTTCAGGAAAGGTACTCAGGCTGCTGGTGACTGCACGTTGTTTCACCAGGCAGCCCAAATCGAGTACACCCACTTGCATTTTCCAGGGGGCAGAGCAAATGGTGTCAACTTACAGGCCTCCAGCCTGGGAGGGGCAACGTACACTTTGTGAATGGGAAAGAAGCCCATGCCTTCAGTGTGAAAGGCCGCTAGGCCTCTTTGCTTTGGCAGCCCAGGGATAGCGTCAGCTGTGAAATGCTTCCAAAGGAGCAGAGTCAGAGAACCTTGGAACCACAGAGCAGGTGCAGCCCAGAACACGGACTGCTCTTGGCCTGAGAACACCCACTGCCCAGCGCCTCTTTGGGGTACACACGTGTAGAGGGAGGGTGTTGAATTCTGCTGCGTCATAACTTCTCCGGGCCACGTAGTGTGAGGGCAAGGAGAGTGGCCCTCCACCTCATCCCAGTTTCATGTGTCAGTTGTCTAAGGCAAACTCCCTGCTTGAATCCCTCCGTGGGCTACGTAGCCTCCAGAGAAAGGTGGATGATTGGGACCCAGGGCTGGTATCTAGGTTAATGTTCTGTGCATCAACTTCGCAGCTGTTCTCTCTAAGCGGGTCCCAAAGGCTTTCTGGAAGAGTTTCCTTAGAGAGTCAGAAACAGGAAATTAACCGACAGGCCCACGGGGACGCCAGTTCTCTCCAGCAACAACGCTACCAGCCTCAGACACTTGGGTTCTCTTTGGTAAATGGAAGAACACTATGCTCGGAAGCTTCTTCCATCCAGTTTGAGAGTCGCACTTCCACTGCATCTTGGGATACCAAGTGTTGCCATGCCGTCACAATATCCAATTCTTAGGCCTATGACGGCAGAGTGTCTGGCAGTTCTGAAAGAGAACTTAGGAATGCAGGCGTTTTGGCTCCTTCCACCGAGAAACCAGCTCCTCCAGCTCCTCTGTCGTTAGCTATTTCATGTTAGAATATCTCTAGGGGCCCTCTTTTCCTCCTCCACGAGGTAAGACACAAACGGAATTGCCCTAAAGGGAAGAAGCCTTCTGAGTCCGGCAGAGAGGCAGCCTCTCCCACTCAGCATTCCCCCAACGCTGAGCCCCGGGTATGGGACAGAGAGAGGGAGAAAGGCAGCCGTAACCCCGAGCTCTTCCACAATGTAGTATAGGCCTCACCCTCACGCTCACGTCAATTTCACAGAGAAAACACCAGGCCTCGGTGTGCTTTCCTGTGGCAAGGAAACTTTGCTTTCATTCCTTAGGTGGCACGTTGGCTCAGGACTGCCCTACCCGAAGGACTCACGGTGTGCAGCCCTACTGGTTGAGATCAGCCCCTCTGGCTCTTTCTCGGATGACACCAACTGGAAAAGAGCCGTTCATATGCTGGGGACCCAGGGAGCTTTCCCTAGTCTACACCAGAACAGCACTCTGAGGGAGAGGAGCTGCTGACGTTTGGTAGCAAAATCTCCTATTCTGAAGAGAAACATTTCGCTGTAAGCGGGTTCCATCAGCCTTGCCATCTTTTCTCAGCTGGCTAGGATGGAGGGCAGGCAGTCAGTTGGCAGACTCACCTGAGGCCCTGCTTGCCAGACTGTGACACAGACCTCCCGCCTGCTTCAGCCCAAAGGGACGGCTTATGGTAAGGTACAAACCCTGTGTTGGAAAGTTCCTGCCTAACCCTCGCACCAGCACAAGCATATTGGTCATTGGTCAAAGACTTTCCCCACAAGTTTAACATGTTTGCTCCCATCTAGCCTCCGAAGCCGAGTTTACCTAGCTAGGAATCTCACTTCAGGAAAGGTACTCAGGCTGCTGGTGACTGCACGTTGTTTCACCAGGCAGCCCAAATCGAGTACACCCACTTGCATTTTCCAGGGGGCAGAGCAAATGGTGTCAACTTACAGGCCTCCAGCCTGGGAGGGGCAACGTACACTTTGTGAATGGGAAAGAAGCCCATGCCTTCAGTGTGAAAGGCCGCTAGGCCTCTTTGCTTTGGCAGCCCAGGGATAGCGTCAGCTGTGAAATGCTTCCAAAGGAGCAGAGTCAGAGAACCTTGGAACCACAGAGCAGGTGCAGCCCAGAACACGGACTACTCTTGGCCTGAGAACACCCACTGCCCAGCGCCTCTTTGGGGTACACACGTGTAGAGGGAGGGTGTTGAATTCTGCTGCGTCATAACTTCTCCGGGCCACGTAGTGTGAGGGCAAGGAGAGTGGCCCTCCACCTCATCCCAGTTTCATGTGTCAGTTGTCTAAGGCAAACTCCCTGCTTGAATCCCTCCGTGGGCTACGTAACCTCCAGAGAAAGGTGGATGATTGGGACCCAGGGCTGGTATCTAGGTTAATGTTCTGTGCATCAACTTCGCAGCTGTTCTCTCTAAGCGGGTCCCAAAGGCTTTCTGGAAGAGTTTCCTTAGAGGGTCAGAAACAGGAAATTAACCGACAGGCCCACGGGGACGCCAGTTCTCTCCAGCAACAACGCTACCAGCCTCAGACACTTGGGTTCTCTTTGGTAAATGGAAGAACACTATGCTCGGAAGCTTCTTCCATCCAGTTTGAGAGTCGCGCTTCCACTGCATCTTGGGATACCAAGTGTTGCCATGCCGTCACAATTTCCAATTCTTAGGCCTATGACGGCAGAGTGTCTGGCAGTTCTGAAAGAGAACTTAGGGATGCAGGCGTTTTGGCTCCTTCCACCGAGAAACCAGCTCCTCCAGCTCCTCTGTCGTTAGCTATTTCATGTTAGAATATCTCTAGGGGCCGTCTTTTCCTCCTCCACGAGGTAAGACACAAACGGAATTGCCCTAAAGGGAAGAAGCCTTCTGAGTCCGGCAGAGAGGCAGCCTCTCCCACTCAGCATTCCCCCAACGCTGAGCCCCGGGTATGGGACAGAGAGAGGGAGAAAGGCAGCCGTAACCCCGAGCTCTTCCACAATGTAGTATAGGCCTCACCCTCAAGCTCACGTCAATTTCATAGAGAAAACACCAGGCCTCGGTGTGCTTTCCTGTGGCAAGGAAACTTTGCTTTCATTCCTTAGGTGGCACGTTGGCTCAGGACTGCCCTACCCGAAGGACTCACGGTGTGCAGCCCTACTGGTTGAGATCAGCCCCTCTGGCTCTTTCTCGGATGACACCAACTGGGCAAAGAGCCGTTCATATGCTGGGGACCCAGGGAGCTTTCCCTAGTCTACACCAGAACAGCACTCTGAGGGAGAGGAGCTGCTGACGTTTGGTAGCAAAATCTCCTATTCTGAAGAGAAACATTTCGCTGTAAGCGGGTTCCATCAGCCTTGCCATCTTTTCTCAGCTGGCTAGGATGGAGGGCAGGCAGTCAGTTGGCAGACTCACCTGAGGCCCTGCTTGCCAGACTGTGACACAGACCTCCCGCCTGCTTCAGCCCAAAGGGACGGCTTATGGTAAGGTACAAACCCTGTGTTGGAAAGTTCCTGCCTAACCCTCGCACCAGCACAAGCATATTGGTCATTGGTCAAAGACTCTCCCCACAAGTTTAACATGTTTGCTCCCATCTAGCCTCCGAAGCCGAGTTTACCTAGCTAGGAATCTCACTTCAGGAAAGGTACTCAGGCTGCTGGTGACTGCACGTTGTTTCACCAGGCAGCCCAAATCGAGTACACCCACTTGCATTTTCCAGGGGGCAGAGCAAATGGTGTCAACTTACAGGCCTCCAGCCTGGGAGGGGCAACGTACACTTTGTGAATGGGAAAGAAGCCCATGCCTTCAGTGTGAAAGGCCGCTAGGCCTCTTTGCTTTGGCAGCCCAGGGATAGCGTCAGCTGTGAAATGCTTCCAAAGGAGCAGAGTCAGAGAACCTTGGAACCACAGAGCAGGTGCAGCCCAGAACACGGACTGCTCTTGGCCTGAGAACACCCACTGCCCAGCGCCTCTTTGGGGTACACACGTGTAGAGGGAGGGTGTTGAATTCTGCTGCGTCATAACTTCTCCGGGCCACGTAGTGTGAGGGCAAGGAGAGTGGCCCTCCACCTCATCCCAGTTTCATGTGTCAGTTGTCTAAGGCAAACTCCCTGCTTGAATCCCTCCGTGGGCTACGTAACCTCCAGAGAAAGGTGGATGATTGGGACCCAGGGCTGGTATCTAGGTTAATGTTCTGTGCATCAACTTCGCAGCTGTTCTCTCTAAGCGGGTCCCAAAGGCTTTCTGGAAGAGTTTCCTTAGAGGGTCAGAAACAGGAAATTAACCGACAGGCCCACGGGGACGCCAGTTCTCTCCAGCAACAACGCTACCAGCCTCAGACACTTGGGTTCTCTTTGGTAAATGGAAGAACACTATGCTCGGAAGCTTCTTCCATCCAGTTTGAGAGTCGCGCTTCCACTGCATCTTGGGATACCAAGTGTTGCCATGCCGTCACAATTTCCAATTCTTAGGCCTATGACGGCAGAGTGTCTGGCAGTTCTGAAAGAGAACTTAGGGATGCAGGCGTTTTGGCTCCTTCCACCGAGAAACCAGCTCCTCCAGCTCCTCTGTCGTTAGCTATTTCATGTTAGAATATCTCTAGGGGCCCTCTTTTCCTCCTCCACGAGGTAAGACACAAACGGAATTGCCCTAAAGGGAAGAAGCCTTCTGAGTCCGGCAGAGAGGCAGCCTCTCCCACTCAGCATTCCCCCAACGCTGAGCCCCGGGTATGGGACAGAGAGAGGGAGAAAGGCAGCCGTAACCCCGAGCTCTTCCACAATGTAGTATAGGCCTCACCCTCAAGCTCACGTCAATTTCATAGAGAAAACACCAGGCCTCGGTGTGCTTTCCTGTGGCAAGGAAACTTTGCTTTCATTCCTTAGGTGGCACGTTGGCTCAGGACTGCCCTACCCGAAGGACTCACGGTGTGCAGCCCTACTGGTTGAGATCAGCCCCTCTGGCTCTTTCTCGGATGACACCAACTGGGCAAAGAGCCGTTCATATGCTGGGGACCCAGGGAGCTTTCCCTAGTCTACACCAGAACAGCACTCTGAGGGAGAGGAGCTGCTGACGTTTGGTAGCAAAATCTCCTATTCTGAAGAGAAACATTTCGCTGTGAGCGGGTTCCATCAGCCTTGCCATCTTTTCTCAGCTGGCTAGGATGGAGGGCAGGCAGTCAGTTGGCAGACTCACCTGAGGCCCTGCTTGCCAGACTGTCACACAGACCTCCCGCCTGCTTCAGCCCAAAGGGACGGCTTATGGTAAGGTACAAACCCTGTGTTGGAAAGTTCCTGCCTAACCCTCGCACCAGCACAAGCATATTGGTCATTGGTCAAGACTCTCCCCACAAGTTTAACATGTTTGCTCCCATCTAGCCTCCGAAGCCGAGTTTACCTAGCTAGGAATCTCACTTCAGGAAAGGTACTCAGGCTGCTGGTGACTGCACGTTGTTTCACCAGGCAGCCCAAATCGAGTACACCCACTTGCATTTTCCAGGGGGCAGAGCAAATGGTGTCAACTTACAGGCCTCCAGCCTGGGAGGGGCAACGTACACTTTGTGAATGGGAAAGAAGCCCATGCCTTCAGTGTGAAAGGCCGCTAGGCCTCTTTGCTTTGGCAGCCCAGGGATAGCGTCAGCTGTGAAATGCTTCCAAAGGAGCAGAGTCAGAGAACCTTGGAACCACAGAGCAGGTGCAGCCCAGAACACGGACTGCTCTTGGCCTGAGAACACCCACTGCCCAGCGCCTCTTTGGGGTACACACGTGTAGAGGGAGGGTGTTGAATTCTGCTGCGTCATAACTTCTCCGGGCCACGTAGTGTGAGGGCAAGGAGAGTGGCCCTCCACCTCATCCCAGTTTCATGTGTCAGTTGTCTAAGGCAAACTCCCTGCTTGAATCCCTCCGTGGGCTACGTAGCCTCCAGAGAAAGGTGGATGATTGGGACCCAGGGCTGGTATCTAGGTTAATGTTCTGTGCATCAACTTCGCAGCTGTTCTCTCTAAGCGGGTCCCAAAGGCTTTCTGGAAGAGTTTCCTTAGAGAGTCAGAAACAGGAAATTAACCGACAGGCCCACGGGGACGCCAGTTCTCTCCAGCAACAACGCTACCAGCCTCAGACACTTGGGTTCTCTTTGGTAAATGGAAGAACACTATGCTCGGAAGCTTCTTCCATCCAGTTTGAGAGTCGCACTTCCACTGCATCTTGGGATACCAAGTGTTGCCATGCCGTCACAATATCCAATTCTTAGGCCTATGACGGCAGAGTGTCTGGCAGTTCTGAAAGAGAACTTAGGAATGCAGGCGTTTTGGCTCCTTCCACCGAGAAACCAGCTCCTCCAGCTCCTCTGTCGTTAGCTATTTCATGTTAGAATATCTCTAGGGGCCCTCTTTTCCTCCTCCACGAGGTAAGACACAAACGGAATTGCCCTAAAGGGAAGAAGCCTTCTGAGTCCGGCAGAGAGGCAGCCTCTCCCACTCAGCATTCCCCCAACGCTGAGCCCCGGGTATGGGACAGAGAGAGGGAGAAAGGCAGCCGTAACCCCGAGCTCTTCCACAATGTAGTATAGGCCTCACCCTCACGCTCACGTCAATTTCACAGAGAAAACACCAGGCCTCGGTGTGCTTTCCTGTGGCAAGGAAACTTTGCTTTCATTCCTTAGGTGGCACGTTGGCTCAGGACTGCCCTACCCGAAGGACTCACGGTGTGCAGCCCTACTGGTTGAGATCAGCCCCTCTGGCTCTTTCTCGGATGACACCAACTGGAAAAGAGCCGTTCATATGCTGGGGACCCAGGGAGCTTTCCCTAGTCTACACCAGAACAGCACTCTGAGGGAGAGGAGCTGCTGACGTTTGGTAGCAAAATCTCCTATTCTGAAGAGAAACATTTCGCTGTAAGCGGGTTCCATCAGCCTTGCCATCTTTTCTCAGCTGGCTAGGATGGAGGGCAGGCAGTCAGTTGGCAGACTCACCTGAGGCCCTGCTTGCCAGACTGTGACACAGACCTCCCGCCTGCTTCAGCCCAAAGGGACGGCTTATGGTAAGGTACAAACCCTGTGTTGGAAAGTTCCTGCCTAACCCTCGCACCAGCACAAGCATATTGGTCATTGGTCAAAGACTTTCCCCACAAGTTTAACATGTTTGCTCCCATCTAGCCTCCGAAGCCGAGTTTACCTAGCTAGGAATCTCACTTCAGGAAAGGTACTCAGGCTGCTGGTGACTGCACGTTGTTTCACCAGGCAGCCCAAATCGAGTACACCCACTTGCATTTTCCAGGGGGCAGAGCAAATGGTGTCAACTTACAGGCCTCCAGCCTGGGAGGGGCAACGTACACTTTGTGAATGGGAAAGAAGCCCATGCCTTCAGTGTGAAAGGCCGCTAGGCCTCTTTGCTTTGGCAGCCCAGGGATAGCGTCAGCTGTGAAATGCTTCCAAAGGAGCAGAGTCAGAGAACCTTGGAACCACAGAGCAGGTGCAGCCCAGAACACGGACTACTCTTGGCCTGAGAACACCCACTGCCCAGCGCCTCTTTGGGGTACACACGTGTAGAGGGAGGGTGTTGAATTCTGCTGCGTCATAACTTCTCCGGGCCACGTAGTGTGAGGGCAAGGAGAGTGGCCCTCCACCTCATCCCAGTTTCATGTGTCAGTTGTCTAAGGCAAACTCCCTGCTTGAATCCCTCCGTGGGCTACGTAACCTCCAGAGAAAGGTGGATGATTGGGACCCAGGGCTGGTATCTAGGTTAATGTTCTGTGCATCAACTTCGCAGCTGTTCTCTCTAAGCGGGTCCCAAAGGCTTTCTGGAAGAGTTTCCTTAGAGGGTCAGAAACAGGAAATTAACCGACAGGCCCACGGGGACGCCAGTTCTCTCCAGCAACAACGCTACCAGCCTCAGACACTTGGGTTCTCTTTGGTAAATGGAAGAACACTATGCTCGGAAGCTTCTTCCATCCAGTTTGAGAGTCGCGCTTCCACTGCATCTTGGGATACCAAGTGTTGCCATGCCGTCACAATTTCCAATTCTTAGGCCTATGACGGCAGAGTGTCTGGCAGTTCTGAAAGAGAACTTAGGGATGCAGGCGTTTTGGCTCCTTCCACCGAGAAACCAGCTCCTCCAGCTCCTCTGTCGTTAGCTATTTCATGTTAGAATATCTCTAGGGGCCCTCTTTTCCTCCTCCACGAGGTAAGACACAAACGGAATTGCCCTAAAGGGAAGAAGCCTTCTGAGTCCGGCAGAGAGGCAGCCTCTCCCACTCAGCATTCCCCCAACGCTGAGCCCCGGGTATGGGACAGAGAGAGGGAGAAAGGCAGCCGTAACCCCGAGCTCTTCCACAATGTAGTATAGGCCTCACCCTCAAGCTCACGTCAATTTCATAGAGAAAACACCAGGCCTCGGTGTGCTTTCCTGTGGCAAGGAAACTTTGCTTTCATTCCTTAGGTGGCACGTTGGCTCAGGACTGCCCTACCCGAAGGACTCACGGTGTGCAGCCCTACTGGTTGAGATCAGCCCCTCTGGCTCTTTCTCGGATGACACCAACTGGGCAAAGAGCCGTTCATATGCTGGGGACCCAGGGAGCTTTCCCTAGTCTACACCAGAACAGCACTCTGAGGGAGAGGAGCTGCTGACGTTTGGTAGCAAAATCTCCTATTCTGAAGAGAAACATTTCGCTGTGAGCGGGTTCCATCAGCCTTGCCATCTTTTCTCAGCTGGCTAGGATGGAGGGCAGGCAGTCAGTTGGCAGACTCACCTGAGGCCCTGCTTGCCAGACTGTCACACAGACCTCCCGCCTGCTTCAGCCCAAAGGGACGGCTTATGGTAAGGTACAAACCCTGTGTTGGAAAGTTCCTGCCTAACCCTCGCACCAGCACAAGCATATTGGTCATTGGTCAAGACTCTCCCCACAAGTTTAACATGTTTGCTCCCATCTAGCCTCCGAAGCCGAGTTTACCTAGCTAGGAATCTCACTTCAGGAAAGGTACTCAGGCTGCTGGTGACTGCACGTTGTTTCACCAGGCAGCCCAAATCGAGTACACCCACTTGCATTTTCCAGGGGGCAGAGCAAATGGTGTCAACTTACAGGCCTCCAGCCTGGGAGGGGCAACGTACACTTTGTGAATGGGAAAGAAGCCCATGCCTTCAGTGTGAAAGGCCGCTAGGCCTCTTTGCTTTGGCAGCCCAGGGATAGCGTCAGCTGTGAAATGCTTCCAAAGGAGCAGAGTCAGAGAACCTTGGAACCACAGAGCAGGTGCAGCCCAGAACACGGACTGCTCTTGGCCTGAGAACACCCACTGCCCAGCGCCTCTTTGGGGTACACACGTGTAGAGGGAGGGTGTTGAATTCTGCTGCGTCATAACTTCTCCGGGCCACGTAGTGTGAGGGCAAGGAGAGTGGCCCTCCACCTCATCCCAGTTTCATGTGTCAGTTGTCTAAGGCAAACTCCCTGCTTGAATCCCTCCGTGGGCTACGTAGCCTCCAGAGAAAGGTGGATGATTGGGACCCAGGGCTGGTATCTAGGTTAATGTTCTGTGCATCAACTTCGCAGCTGTTCTCTCTAAGCGGGTCCCAAAGGCTTTCTGGAAGAGTTTCCTTAGAGAGTCAGAAACAGGAAATTAACCGACAGGCCCACGGGGACGCCAGTTCTCTCCAGCAACAACGCTACCAGCCTCAGACACTTGGGTTCTCTTTGGTAAATGGAAGAACACTATGCTCGGAAGCTTCTTCCATCCAGTTTGAGAGTCGCACTTCCACTGCATCTTGGGATACCAAGTGTTGCCATGCCGTCACAATATCCAATTCTTAGGCCTATGACGGCAGAGTGTCTGGCAGTTCTGAAAGAGAACTTAGGAATGCAGGCGTTTTGGCTCCTTCCACCGAGAAACCAGCTCCTCCAGCTCCTCTGTCGTTAGCTATTTCATGTTAGAATATCTCTAGGGGCCCTCTTTTCCTCCTCCACGAGGTAAGACACAAACGGAATTGCCCTAAAGGGAAGAAGCCTTCTGAGTCCGGCAGAGAGGCAGCCTCTCCCACTCAGCATTCCCCCAACGCTGAGCCCCGGGTATGGGACAGAGAGAGGGAGAAAGGCAGCCGTAACCCCGAGCTCTTCCACAATGTAGTATAGGCCTCACCCTCACGCTCACGTCAATTTCACAGAGAAAACACCAGGCCTCGGTGTGCTTTCCTGTGGCAAGGAAACTTTGCTTTCATTCCTTAGGTGGCACGTTGGCTCAGGACTGCCCTACCCGAAGGACTCACGGTGTGCAGCCCTACTGGTTGAGATCAGCCCCTCTGGCTCTTTCTCGGATGACACCAACTGGAAAAGAGCCGTTCATATGCTGGGGACCCAGGGAGCTTTCCCTAGTCTACACCAGAACAGCACTCTGAGGGAGAGGAGCTGCTGACGTTTGGTAGCAAAATCTCCTATTCTGAAGAGAAACATTTCGCTGTAAGCGGGTTCCATCAGCCTTGCCATCTTTTCTCAGCTGGCTAGGATGGAGGGCAGGCAGTCAGTTGGCAGACTCACCTGAGGCCCTGCTTGCCAGACTGTGACACAGACCTCCCGCCTGCTTCAGCCCAAAGGGACGGCTTATGGTAAGGTACAAACCCTGTGTTGGAAAGTTCCTGCCTAACCCTCGCACCAGCACAAGCATATTGGTCATTGGTCAAAGACTTTCCCCACAAGTTTAACATGTTTGCTCCCATCTAGCCTCCGAAGCCGAGTTTACCTAGCTAGGAATCTCACTTCAGGAAAGGTACTCAGGCTGCTGGTGACTGCACGTTGTTTCACCAGGCAGCCCAAATCGAGTACACCCACTTGCATTTTCCAGGGGGCAGAGCAAATGGTGTCAACTTACAGGCCTCCAGCCTGGGAGGGGCAACGTACACTTTGTGAATGGGAAAGAAGCCCATGCCTTCAGTGTGAAAGGCCGCTAGGCCTCTTTGCTTTGGCAGCCCAGGGATAGCGTCAGCTGTGAAATGCTTCCAAAGGAGCAGAGTCAGAGAACCTTGGAACCACAGAGCAGGTGCAGCCCAGAACACGGACTACTCTTGGCCTGAGAACACCCACTGCCCAGCGCCTCTTTGGGGTACACACGTGTAGAGGGAGGGTGTTGAATTCTGCTGCGTCATAACTTCTCCGGGCCACGTAGTGTGAGGGCAAGGAGAGTGGCCCTCCACCTCATCCCAGTTTCATGTGTCAGTTGTCTAAGGCAAACTCCCTGCTTGAATCCCTCCGTGGGCTACGTAACCTCCAGAGAAAGGTGGATGATTGGGACCCAGGGCTGGTATCTAGGTTAATGTTCTGTGCATCAACTTCGCAGCTGTTCTCTCTAAGCGGGTCCCAAAGGCTTTCTGGAAGAGTTTCCTTAGAGGGTCAGAAACAGGAAATTAACCGACAGGCCCACGGGGACGCCAGTTCTCTCCAGCAACAACGCTACCAGCCTCAGACACTTGGGTTCTCTTTGGTAAATGGAAGAACACTATGCTCGGAAGCTTCTTCCATCCAGTTTGAGAGTCGCGCTTCCACTGCATCTTGGGATACCAAGTGTTGCCATGCCGTCACAATTTCCAATTCTTAGGCCTATGACGGCAGAGTGTCTGGCAGTTCTGAAAGAGAACTTAGGGATGCAGGCGTTTTGGCTCCTTCCACCGAGAAACCAGCTCCTCCAGCTCCTCTGTCGTTAGCTATTTCATGTTAGAATATCTCTAGGGGCCGTCTTTTCCTCCTCCACGAGGTAAGACACAAACGGAATTGCCCTAAAGGGAAGAAGCCTTCTGAGTCCGGCAGAGAGGCAGCCTCTCCCACTCAGCATTCCCCCAACGCTGAGCCCCGGGTATGGGACAGAGAGAGGGAGAAAGGCAGCCGTAACCCCGAGCTCTTCCACAATGTAGTATAGGCCTCACCCTCAAGCTCACGTCAATTTCATAGAGAAAACACCAGGCCTCGGTGTGCTTTCCTGTGGCAAGGAAACTTTGCTTTCATTCCTTAGGTGGCACGTTGGCTCAGGACTGCCCTACCCGAAGGACTCACGGTGTGCAGCCCTACTGGTTGAGATCAGCCCCTCTGGCTCTTTCTCGGATGACACCAACTGGGCAAAGAGCCGTTCATATGCTGGGGACCCAGGGAGCTTTCCCTAGTCTACACCAGAACAGCACTCTGAGGGAGAGGAGCTGCTGACGTTTGGTAGCAAAATCTCCTATTCTGAAGCGAAACATTTCGCTGTAAGCGGGTTCCATCAGCCTTGCCATCTTTTCTCAGCTGGCTAGGATGGAGGGCAGGCAGTCAGTTGGCAGACTCACCTGAGGCCCTGCTTGCCAGACTGTGACACAGACCTCCCGCCTGCTTCAGCCCAAAGGGACGGCTTATGGTAAGGTACAAACCCTGTGTTGGAAAGTTCCTGCCTAACCCTCGCACCAGCACAAGCATATTGGTCATTGGTCAAAGACTCTCCCCACAAGTTTAACATGTTTGCTCCCATCTAGCCTCCGAAGCCGAGTTTACCTAGCTAGGAATCTCACTTCAGGAAAGGTACTCAGGCTGCTGGTGACTGCACGTTGTTTCACCAGGCAGCCCAAATCGAGTACACCCACTTGCATTTTCCAGGGGGCAGAGCAAATGGTGTCAACTTACAGGCCTCCAGCCTGGGAGGGGCAACGTACACTTTGTGAATGGGAAAGAAGCCCATGCCTTCAGTGTGAAAGGCCGCTAGGCCTCTTTGCTTTGGCAGCCCAGGGATAGCGTCAGCTCTGAAATGCTTCCAAAGGAGCAGAGTCAGAGAACCTTGGAACCACAGAGCAGGTGCAGCCCAGAACACGGACTGCTCTTGGCCTGAGAACACCCACTGCCCAGCGCCTCTTTGGGGTACACACGTGTAGAGGGAGGGTGTTGAATTCTGCTGCGTCATAACTTCTCCGGGCCACGTAGTGTGAGGGCAAGGAGAGTGGCCCTCCACCTCATCCCAGTTTCATGTGTCAGTTGTCTAAGGCAAACTCCCTGCTTGAATCCCTCCGTGGGCTACGTAACCTCCAGAGAAAGGTGGATGATTGGGACCCAGGGCTGGTATCTAGGTTAATGTTCTGTGCATCAACTTCGCAGCTGTTCTCTCTAAGCGGGTCCCAAAGGCTTTCTGGAAGAGTTTCCTTAGAGGGTCAGAAACAGGAAATTAACCGACAGGCCCACGGGGACGCCAGTTCTCTCCAGCAACAACGCTACCAGCCTCAGACACTTGGGTTCTCTTTGGTAAATGGAAGAACACTATGCTCGGAAGCTTCTTCCATCCAGTTTGAGAGTCGCGCTTCCACTGCATCTTGGGATACCAAGTGTTGCCATGCCGTCACAATTTCCAATTCTTAGGCCTATGACGGCAGAGTGTCTGGCAGTTCTGAAAGAGAACTTAGGGATGCAGGCGTTTTGGCTCCTTCCACCGAGAAACCAGCTCCTCCAGCTCCTCTGTCGTTAGCTATTTCATGTTAGAATATCTCTAGGGGCCCTCTTTTCCTCCTCCACGAGGTAAGACACAAACGGAATTGCCCTAAAGGGAAGAAGCCTTCTGAGTCCGGCAGAGAGGCAGCCTCTCCCACTCAGCATTCCCCCAACGCTGAGCCCCGGGTATGGGACAGAGAGAGGGAGAAAGGCAGCCGTAACCCCGAGCTCTTCCACAATGTAGTATAGGCCTCACCCTCAAGCTCACGTCAATTTCATAGAGAAAACACCAGGCCTCGGTGTGCTTTCCTGTGGCAAGGAAACTTTGCTTTCATTCCTTAGGTGGCACGTTGGCTCAGGACTGCCCTACCCGAAGGACTCACGGTGTGCAGCCCTACTGGTTGAGATCAGCCCCTCTGGCTCTTTCTCGGATGACACCAACTGGGCAAAGAGCCGTTCATATGCTGGGGACCCAGGGAGCTTTCCCTAGTCTACACCAGAACAGCACTCTGAGGGAGAGGAGCTGCTGACGTTTGGTAGCAAAATCTCCTATTCTGAAGAGAAACATTTCGCTGTGAGCGGGTTCCATCAGCCTTGCCATCTTTTCTCAGCTGGCTAGGATGGAGGGCAGGCAGTCAGTTGGCAGACTCACCTGAGGCCCTGCTTGCCAGACTGTCACACAGACCTCCCGCCTGCTTCAGCCCAAAGGGACGGCTTATGGTAAGGTACAAACCCTGTGTTGGAAAGTTCCTGCCTAACCCTCGCACCAGCACAAGCATATTGGTCATTGGTCAAGACTCTCCCCACAAGTTTAACATGTTTGCTCCCATCTAGCCTCCGAAGCCGAGTTTACCTAGCTAGGAATCTCACTTCAGGAAAGGTACTCAGGCTGCTGGTGACTGCACGTTGTTTCACCAGGCAGCCCAAATCGAGTACACCCACTTGCATTTTCCAGGGGGCAGAGCAAATGGTGTCAACTTACAGGCCTCCAGCCTGGGAGGGGCAACGTACACTTTGTGAATGGGAAAGAAGCCCATGCCTTCAGTGTGAAAGGCCGCTAGGCCTCTTTGCTTTGGCAGCCCAGGGATAGCGTCAGCTGTGAAATGCTTCCAAAGGAGCAGAGTCAGAGAACCTTGGAACCACAGAGCAGGTGCAGCCCAGAACACGGACTGCTCTTGGCCTGAGAACACCCACTGCCCAGCGCCTCTTTGGGGTACACACGTGTAGAGGGAGGGTGTTGAATTCTGCTGCGTCATAACTTCTCCGGGCCACGTAGTGTGAGGGCAAGGAGAGTGGCCCTCCACCTCATCCCAGTTTCATGTGTCAGTTGTCTAAGGCAAACTCCCTGCTTGAATCCCTCCGTGGGCTACGTAGCCTCCAGAGAAAGGTGGATGATTGGGACCCAGGGCTGGTATCTAGGTTAATGTTCTGTGCATCAACTTCGCAGCTGTTCTCTCTAAGCGGGTCCCAAAGGCTTTCTGGAAGAGTTTCCTTAGAGAGTCAGAAACAGGAAATTAACCGACAGGCCCACGGGGACGCCAGTTCTCTCCAGCAACAACGCTACCAGCCTCAGACACTTGGGTTCTCTTTGGTAAATGGAAGAACACTATGCTCGGAAGCTTCTTCCATCCAGTTTGAGAGTCGCACTTCCACTGCATCTTGGGATACCAAGTGTTGCCATGCCGTCACAATATCCAATTCTTAGGCCTATGACGGCAGAGTGTCTGGCAGTTCTGAAAGAGAACTTAGGAATGCAGGCGTTTTGGCTCCTTCCACCGAGAAACCAGCTCCTCCAGCTCCTCTGTCGTTAGCTATTTCATGTTAGAATATCTCTAGGGGCCCTCTTTTCCTCCTCCACGAGGTAAGACACAAACGGAATTGCCCTAAAGGGAAGAAGCCTTCTGAGTCCGGCAGAGAGGCAGCCTCTCCCACTCAGCATTCCCCCAACGCTGAGCCCCGGGTATGGGACAGAGAGAGGGAGAAAGGCAGCCGTAACCCCGAGCTCTTCCACAATGTAGTATAGGCCTCACCCTCACGCTCACGTCAATTTCACAGAGAAAACACCAGGCCTCGGTGTGCTTTCCTGTGGCAAGGAAACTTTGCTTTCATTCCTTAGGTGGCACGTTGGCTCAGGACTGCCCTACCCGAAGGACTCACGGTGTGCAGCCCTACTGGTTGAGATCAGCCCCTCTGGCTCTTTCTCGGATGACACCAACTGGAAAAGAGCCGTTCATATGCTGGGGACCCAGGGAGCTTTCCCTAGTCTACACCAGAACAGCACTCTGAGGGAGAGGAGCTGCTGACGTTTGGTAGCAAAATCTCCTATTCTGAAGAGAAACATTTCGCTGTAAGCGGGTTCCATCAGCCTTGCCATCTTTTCTCAGCTGGCTAGGATGGAGGGCAGGCAGTCAGTTGGCAGACTCACCTGAGGCCCTGCTTGCCAGACTGTGACACAGACCTCCCGCCTGCTTCAGCCCAAAGGGACGGCTTATGGTAAGGTACAAACCCTGTGTTGGAAAGTTCCTGCCTAACCCTCGCACCAGCACAAGCATATTGGTCATTGGTCAAAGACTTTCCCCACAAGTTTAACATGTTTGCTCCCATCTAGCCTCCGAAGCCGAGTTTACCTAGCTAGGAATCTCACTTCAGGAAAGGTACTCAGGCTGCTGGTGACTGCACGTTGTTTCACCAGGCAGCCCAAATCGAGTACACCCACTTGCATTTTCCAGGGGGCAGAGCAAATGGTGTCAACTTACAGGCCTCCAGCCTGGGAGGGGCAACGTACACTTTGTGAATGGGAAAGAAGCCCATGCCTTCAGTGTGAAAGGCCGCTAGGCCTCTTTGCTTTGGCAGCCCAGGGATAGCGTCAGCTGTGAAATGCTTCCAAAGGAGCAGAGTCAGAGAACCTTGGAACCACAGAGCAGGTGCAGCCCAGAACACGGACTACTCTTGGCCTGAGAACACCCACTGCCCAGCGCCTCTTTGGGGTACACACGTGTAGAGGGAGGGTGTTGAATTCTGCTGCGTCATAACTTCTCCGGGCCACGTAGTGTGAGGGCAAGGAGAGTGGCCCTCCACCTCATCCCAGTTTCATGTGTCAGTTGTCTAAGGCAAACTCCCTGCTTGAATCCCTCCGTGGGCTACGTAACCTCCAGAGAAAGGTGGATGATTGGGACCCAGGGCTGGTATCTAGGTTAATGTTCTGTGCATCAACTTCGCAGCTGTTCTCTCTAAGCGGGTCCCAAAGGCTTTCTGGAAGAGTTTCCTTAGAGGGTCAGAAACAGGAAATTAACCGACAGGCCCACGGGGACGCCAGTTCTCTCCAGCAACAACGCTACCAGCCTCAGACACTTGGGTTCTCTTTGGTAAATGGAAGAACACTATGCTCGGAAGCTTCTTCCATCCAGTTTGAGAGTCGCGCTTCCACTGCATCTTGGGATACCAAGTGTTGCCATGCCGTCACAATTTCCAATTCTTAGGCCTATGACGGCAGAGTGTCTGGCAGTTCTGAAAGAGAACTTAGGGATGCAGGCGTTTTGGCTCCTTCCACCGAGAAACCAGCTCCTCCAGCTCCTCTGTCGTTAGCTATTTCATGTTAGAATATCTCTAGGGGCCGTCTTTTCCTCCTCCACGAGGTAAGACACAAACGGAATTGCCCTAAAGGGAAGAAGCCTTCTGAGTCCGGCAGAGAGGCAGCCTCTCCCACTCAGCATTCCCCCAACGCTGAGCCCCGGGTATGGGACAGAGAGAGGGAGAAAGGCAGCCGTAACCCCGAGCTCTTCCACAATGTAGTATAGGCCTCACCCTCAAGCTCACGTCAATTTCATAGAGAAAACACCAGGCCTCGGTGTGCTTTCCTGTGGCAAGGAAACTTTGCTTTCATTCCTTAGGTGGCACGTTGGCTCAGGACTGCCCTACCCGAAGGACTCACGGTGTGCAGCCCTACTGGTTGAGATCAGCCCCTCTGGCTCTTTCTCGGATGACACCAACTGGGCAAAGAGCCGTTCATATGCTGGGGACCCAGGGAGCTTTCCCTAGTCTACACCAGAACAGCACTCTGAGGGAGAGGAGCTGCTGACGTTTGGTAGCAAAATCTCCTATTCTGAAGAGAAACATTTCGCTGTAAGCGGGTTCCATCAGCCTTGCCATCTTTTCTCAGCTGGCTAGGATGGAGGGCAGGCAGTCAGTTGGCAGACTCACCTGAGGCCCTGCTTGCCAGACTGTGACACAGACCTCCCGCCTGCTTCAGCCCAAAGGGACGGCTTATGGTAAGGTACAAACCCTGTGTTGGAAAGTTCCTGCCTAACCCTCGCACCAGCACAAGCATATTGGTCATTGGTCAAAGACTCTCCCCACAAGTTTAACATGTTTGCTCCCATCTAGCCTCCGAAGCCGAGTTTACCTAGCTAGGAATCTCACTTCAGGAAAGGTACTCAGGCTGCTGGTGACTGCACGTTGTTTCACCAGGCAGCCCAAATCGAGTACACCCACTTGCATTTTCCAGGGGGCAGAGCAAATGGTGTCAACTTACAGGCCTCCAGCCTGGGAGGGGCAACGTACACTTTGTGAATGGGAAAGAAGCCCATGCCTTCAGTGTGAAAGGCCGCTAGGCCTCTTTGCTTTGGCAGCCCAGGGATAGCGTCAGCTCTGAAATGCTTCCAAAGGAGCAGAGTCAGAGAACCTTGGAACCACAGAGCAGGTGCAGCCCAGAACACGGACTGCTCTTGGCCTGAGAACACCCACTGCCCAGCGCCTCTTTGGGGTACACACGTGTAGAGGGAGGGTGTTGAATTCTGCTGCGTCATAACTTCTCCGGGCCACGTAGTGTGAGGGCAAGGAGAGTGGCCCTCCACCTCATCCCAGTTTCATGTGTCAGTTGTCTAAGGCAAACTCCCTGCTTGAATCCCTCCGTGGGCTACGTAGCCTCCAGAGAAAGGTGGATGATTGGGACCCAGGGCTGGTATCTAGGTTAATGTTCTGTGCATCAACTTCGCAGCTGTTCTCTCTAAGCGGGTCCCAAAGGCTTTCTGGAAGAGTTTCCTTAGAGGGTCAGAAACAGGAAATTAACCGACAGGCCCACGGGGACGCCAGTTCTCTCCAGCAACAACGCTACCAGCCTCAGACACTTGGGTTCTCTTTGGTAAATGGAAGAACACTATGCTTGGAAGCTTCTTCCATCCAGTTTGAGAGTCGCACTTCCACTGCATCTTGGGATACCAAGTGTTGCCATGCCGTCACAATTTCCAATTCTTAGGCCTATGACGGCAGAGTGTCTGGCAGTTCTGAAAGAGAACTTAGGGATGCAGGCGTTTTGGCTCCTTCCACCGAGAAACCAGCTCCTCCAGCTCCTCTGTCGTTAGCTATTTCATGTTAGAATATCTCTAGGGGCCCTCTTTTCCTCCTCCACGAGGTAAGACACAAACGGAATTGCCCTAAAGGGAAGAAGCCTTCTGAGTCCGGCAGAGAGGCAGCCTCTCCCACTCAGCATTCCCCCAACGCTGAGCCCCGGGTATGGGACAGAGAGAGGGAGAAAGGCAGCCGTAACCCCGAGCTCTTCCACAATGTAGTATAGGCCTCACCCTCACGCTCACGTCAATTTCACAGAGAAAACACCAGGCCTCGGTGTGCTTTCCTGTGGCAAGGAAACTTTGCTTTCATTCCTTAGGTGGCACGTTGGCTCAGGACTGCCCTACCCGAAGGACTCACGGTGTGCAGCCCTACTGGTTGAGATCAGCCCCTCTGGCTCTTTCTCGGATGACACCAACTGGAAAAGAGCCGTTCATATGCTGGGGACCCAGGGAGCTTTCCCTAGTCTACACCAGAACAGCACTCTGAGGGAGAGGAGCTGCTGACGTTTGGTAGCAAAATCTCCTATTCTGAAGAGAAACATTTCGCTGTAAGCGGGTTCCATCAGCCTTGCCATCTTTTCTCAGCTGGCTAGGATGGAGGGCAGGCAGTCAGTTGGCAGACTCACCTGAGGCCCTGCTTGCCAGACTGTGACACAGACCTCCCGCCTGCTTCAGCCCAAAGGGACGGCTTATGGTAAGGTAAAAACCCTGTGTTGGAAAGTTCCTGCCTAACCCTCGCACCAGCACAAGCATATTGGTCATTGGTCAAAGACTTTCCCCACAAGTTTAACATGTTTGCTCCCATCTAGCCTCCGAAGCCGAGTTTACCTAGCTAGGAATCTCACTTCAGGAAAGGTACTCAGGCTGCTGGTGACTGCACGTTGTTTCACCAGGCAGCCCAAATCGAGTACACCCACTTGCATTTTCCAGGGGGCAGAGCAAATGGTGTCAACTTACAGGCCTCCAGCCTGGGAGGGGCAACGTACACTTTGTGAATGGGAAAGAAGCCCATGCCTTCAGTGTGAAAGGCCGCTAGGCCTCTTTGCTTTGGCAGCCCAGGGATAGCGTCAGCTCTGAAATGCTTCCAAAGGAGCAGAGTCAGAGAACCTTGGAACCACAGAGCAGGTGCAGCCCAGAACACGGACTACTCTTGGCCTGAGAACACCCACTGCCCAGCGCCTCTTTGGGGTACACACGTGTAGAGGGAGGGTGTTGAATTCTGCTGCGTCATAACTTCTCCGGGCCACGTAGTGTGAGGGCAAGGAGAGTGGCCCTCCACCTCATCCCAGTTTCATGTGTCAGTTGTCTAAGGCAAACTCCCTGCTTGAATCCCTCCGTGGGCTACGTAACCTCCAGAGAAAGGTGGATGATTGGGACCCAGGGCTGGTATCTAGGTTAATGTTCTGTGCATCAACTTCGCAGCTGTTCTCTCTAAGCGGGTCCCAAAGGCTTTCTGGAAGAGTTTCCTTAGAGGGTCAGAAACAGGAAATTAACCGACAGGCCCACGGGGACGCCAGTTCTCTCCAGCAACAACGCTACCAGCCTCAGACACTTGGGTTCTCTTTGGTAAATGGAAGAACACTATGCTCGGAAGCTTCTTCCATCCAGTTTGAGAGTCGCGCTTCCACTGCATCTTGGGATACCAAGTGTTGCCATGCCGTCACAATTTCCAATTCTTAGGCCTATGACGGCAGAGTGTCTGGCAGTTCTGAAAGAGAACTTAGGGATGCAGGCGTTTTGGCTCCTTCCACCGAGAAACCAGCTCCTCCAGCTCCTCTGTCGTTAGCTATTTCATGTTAGAATATCTCTAGGGGCCGTCTTTTCCTCCTCCACGAGGTAAGACACAAACGGAATTGCCCTAAAGGGAAGAAGCCTTCTGAGTCCGGCAGAGAGGCAGCCTCTCCCACTCAGCATTCCCCCAACGCTGAGCCCCGGGTATGGGACAGAGAGAGGGAGAAAGGCAGCCGTAACCCCGAGCTCTTCCACAATGTAGTATAGGCCTCACGCTCAAGCTCACGTCAATTTCATAGAGAAAACACCAGGCCTCGGTGTGCTTTCCTGTGGCAAGGAAACTTTGCTTTCATTCCTTAGGTGGCACGTTGGCTCAGGACTGCCCTACCCGAAGGACTCACGGTGTGCAGCCCTATTGGTTGAGATCAGCCCCTCTGGCTCTTTCTCGGATGACACCAACTGGGCAAAGAGCCGTTCATATGCTGGGGACCCAGGGAGCTTTCCCTAGTCTACACCAGAACAGCACTCTGAGGGAGAGGAGCTGCTGACGTTTGGTAGCAAAATCTCCTATTCTGAAGAGAAACATTTCGTTGTAAGCGGGTTCCATCAGCCTTGCCATCTTTTCTCAGCTGGCTAGGATGGAGGGCAGGCAGTCAGTTGGCAGACTCACCTGAGGCCCTGCTTGCCAGACTGTGACACAGACCTCCCGCCTGCTTCAGCCCAAAGGGACGGCTTATGGTAAGGTACAAACCCTGTGTTGGAAAGTTCCTGCCTAACCCTCGCACCAGCACAAGCATATTGGTCATTGGTCAAAGACTCTCCCCACAAGTTTAACATGTTTGCTCCCATCTAGCCTCCGAAGCCGAGTTTACCTAGCTAGGAATCTCACTTCAGGAAAGGTACTCAGGCTGCTGGTGACTGCACGTTGTTTCACCAGGCAGCCCAAATCGAGTACACCCACTTGCATTTTCCAGGGGGCAGAGCAAATGGTGTCAACTTACAGGCCTCCAGCCTGGGAGGGGCAACGTACACTTTGTGAATGGGAAAGAAGCCCATGCCTTCAGTGTGAAAGGCCGCTAGGCCTCTTTGCTTTGGCAGCCCAGGGATAGCGTCAGCTCTGAAATGCTTCCAAAGGAGCAGAGTCAGAGAACCTTGGAACCACAGAGCAGGTGCAGCCCAGAACACGGACTACTCTTGGCCTGAGAACACCCACTGCCCAGCGCCTCTTTGGGGTACACACGTGTAGAGGGAGGGTGTTGAATTCTGCTGCGTCATAACTTCTCCGGGCCACGTAGTGTGAGGGCAAGGAGAGTGGCCCTCCACCTCATCCCAGTTTCATGTGTCAGTTGTCTAAGGCAAACTCCCTGCTTGAATCCCTCCGTGGGCTACGTAACCTCCAGAGAAAGGTGGATGATTGGGACCCAGGGCTGGTATCTAGGTTAATGTTCTGTGCATCAACTTCGCAGCTGTTCTCTCTAAGCGGGTCCCAAAGGCTTTCTGGAAGAGTTTCCTTAGAGGGTCAGAAACAGGAAATTAACCGACAGGCCCACGGGGACGCCAGTTCTCTCCAGCAACAACGCTACCAGCCTCAGACACTTGGGTTCTCTTTGGTAAATGGAAGAACACTATGCTCGGAAGCTTCTTCCATCCAGTTTGAGAGTCGCGCTTCCACTGCATCTTGGGATACCAAGTGTTGCCATGCCGTCACAATTTCCAATTCTTAGGCCTATGACGGCAGAGTGTCTGGCAGTTCTGAAAGAGAACTTAGGGATGCAGGCGTTTTGGCTCCTTCCACCGAGAAACCAGCTCCTCCAGCTCCTCTGTCGTTAGCTATTTCATGTTAGAATATCTCTAGGGGCCGTCTTTTCCTCCTCCACGAGGTAAGACACAAACGGAATTGCCCTAAAGGGAAGAAGCCTTCTGAGTCCGGCAGAGAGGCAGCCTCTCCCACTCAGCATTCCCCCAACGCTGAGCCCCGGGTATGGGACAGAGAGAGGGAGAAAGGCAGCCGTAACCCCGAGCTCTTCCACAATGTAGTATAGGCCTCACCCTCAAGCTCACGTCAATTTCATAGAGAAAACACCAGGCCTCGGTGTGCTTTCCTGTGGCAAGGAAACTTTGCTTTCATTCCTTAGGTGGCACGTTGGCTCAGGACTGCCCTACCCGAAGGACTCACGGTGTGCAGCCCTATTGGTTGAGATCAGCCCCTCTGGCTCTTTCTCGGATGACACCAACTGGGCAAAGAGCCGTTCATATGCTGGGGACCCAGGGAGCTTTCCCTAGTCTACACCAGAACAGCACTCTGAGGGAGAGGAGCTGCTGACGTTTGGTAGCAAAATCTCCTATTCTGAAGAGAAACATTTCGTTGTAAGCGGGTTCCATCAGCCTTGCCATCTTTTCTCAGCTGGCTAGGATGGAGGGCAGGCAGTCAGTTGGCAGACTCACCTGAGGCCCTGCTTGCCAGACTGTGACACAGACCTCCCGCCTGCTTCAGCCCAAAGGGACGGCTTATGGTAAGGTACAAACCCTGTGTTGGAAAGTTCCTGCCTAACCCTCGCACCAGCACAAGCATATTGGTCATTGGTCAAAGACTCTCCCCACAAGTTTAACATGTTTGCTCCCATCTAGCCTCCGAAGCCGAGTTTACCTAGCTAGGAATCTCACTTCAGGAAAGGTACTCAGGCTGCTGGTGACTGCAGGTTGTTTCACCAGGCAGCCCAAATCGAGTACACCCACTTGCATTTTCCAGGGGGCAGAGCAAATGGTGTCAACTTACAGGCCTCCAGCCTGGGAGGGGCAACGTACACTTTGTGAATGGGAAAGAAGCCCATGCCTTCAGTGTGAAAGGCCGCTAGGCCTCTTTGCTTTGGCAGCCCAGGGATAGCGTCAGCTCTGAAATGCTTCCAAAGGAGCAGAGTCAGAGAACCTTGGAACCACAGAGCAGGTGCAGCCCAGAACACGGACTGCTCTTGGCCTGAGAACACCCACTGCCCAGCGCCTCTTTGGGGTACACACGTGTAGAGGGAGGGTGTTGAATTCTGCTGCGTCATAACTTCTCCGGGCCACGTAGTGTGAGGGCAAGGAGAGTGGCCCTCCACCTCATCCCAGTTTCATGTGTCAGTTGTCTAAGGCAAACTCCCTGCTTGAATCCCTCCGTGGGCTACGTAGCCTCCAGAGAAAGGTGGATGATTGGGACCCAGGGCTGGTATCTAGGTTAATGTTCTGTGCATCAACTTCGCAGCTGTTCTCTCTAAGCGGGTCCCAAAGGCTTTCTGGAAGAGTTTCCTTAGAGGGTCAGAAACAGGAAATTAACCGACAGGCCCACGGGGACGCCAGTTCTCTCCAGCAACAACGCTACCAGCCTCAGACACTTGGGTTCTCTTTGGTAAATGGAAGAACACTATGCTTGGAAGCTTCTTCCATCCAGTTTGAGAGTCGCACTTCCACTGCATCTTGGGATACCAAGTGTTGCCATGCCGTCACAATTTCCAATTCTTAGGCCTATGACGGCAGAGTGTCTGGCAGTTCTGAAAGAGAACTTAGGGATGCAGGCGTTTTGGCTCCTTCCACCGAGAAACCAGCTCCTCCAGCTCCTCTGTCGTTAGCTATTTCATGTTAGAATATCTATAGGGGCCCTCTTTTCCTCCTCCACGAGGTAAGACACAAACGGAATTGCCCTAAAGGGAAGAAGCCTTCTGAGTCCGGCAGAGAGGCAGCCTCTCCCACTCAGCATTCCCCCAACGCTGAGCCCCGGGTATGGGACAGAGAGAGGGAGAAAGGCAGCCGTAACCCCGAGCTCTTCCACAATGTAGTATAGGCCTCACCCTCACGCTCACGTCAATTTCACAGAGAAAACACCAGGCCTCGGTGTGCTTTCCTGTGGCAAGGAAACTTTGCTTTCATTCCTTAGGTGGCACGTTGGCTCAGGACTGCCCTACCCGAAGGACTCACGGTGTGCAGCCCTACTGGTTGAGATCAGCCCCTCTGGCTCTTTCTCGGATGACACCAACTGGAAAAGAGCCGTTCATATGCTGGGGACCCAGGGAGCTTTCCCTAGTCTACACCAGAACAGCACTCTGAGGGAGAGGAGCTGCTGACGTTTGGTAGCAAAATCTCCTATTCTGAAGAGAAACATTTCGCTGTAAGCGGGTTCCATCAGCCTTGCCATCTTTTCTCAGCTGGCTAGGATGGAGGGCAGGCAGTCAGTTGGCAGACTCACCTGAGGCCCTGCTTGCCAGACTGTGACACAGACCTCCCGCCTGCTTCAGCCCAAAGGGACGGCTTATGGTAAGGTAAAAACCCTGTGTTGGAAAGTTCCTGCCTAACCCTCGCACCAGCACAAGCATATTGGTCATTGGTCAAAGACTTTCCCCACAAGTTTAACATGTTTGCTCCCATCTAGCCTCCGAAGCCGAGTTTACCTAGCTAGGAATCTCACTTCAGGAAAGGTACTCAGGCTGCTGGTGACTGCACGTTGTTTCACCAGGCAGCCCAAATCGAGTACACCCACTTGCATTTTCCAGGGGGCAGAGCAAATGGTGTCAACTTACAGGCCTCCAGCCTGGGAGGGGCAACGTACACTTTGTGAATGGGAAAGAAGCCCATGCCTTCAGTGTGAAAGGCCGCTAGGCCTCTTTGCTTTGGCAGCCCAGGGATAGCGTCAGCTCTGAAATGCTTCCAAAGGAGCAGAGTCAGAGAACCTTGGAACCACAGAGCAGGTGCAGCCCAGAACACGGACTACTCTTGGCCTGAGAACACCCACTGCCCAGCGCCTCTTTGGGGTACACACGTGTAGAGGGAGGGTGTTGAATTCTGCTGCGTCATAACTTCTCCGGGCCACGTAGTGTGAGGGCAAGGAGAGTGGCCCTCCACCTCATCCCAGTTTCATGTGTCAGTTGTCTAAGGCAAACTCCCTGCTTGAATCCCTCCGTGGGCTACGTAACCTCCAGAGAAAGGTGGATGATTGGGACCCAGGGCTGGTATCTAGGTTAATGTTCTGTGCATCAACTTCGCAGCTGTTCTCTCTAAGCGGGTCCCAAAGGCTTTCTGGAAGAGTTTCCTTAGAGGGTCAGAAACAGGAAATTAACCGACAGGCCCACGGGGACGCCAGTTCTCTCCAGCAACAACGCTACCAGCCTCAGACACTTGGGTTCTCTTTGGTAAATGGAAGAACACTATGCTCGGAAGCTTCTTCCATCCAGTTTGAGAGTCGCGCTTCCACTGCATCTTGGGATACCAAGTGTTGCCATGCCGTCACAATTTCCAATTCTTAGGCCTATGACGGCAGAGTGTCTGGCAGTTCTGAAAGAGAACTTAGGGATGCAGGCGTTTTGGCTCCTTCCACCGAGAAACCAGCTCCTCCAGCTCCTCTGTCGTTAGCTATTTCATGTTAGAATATCTCTAGGGGCCGTCTTTTCCTCCTCCACGAGGTAAGACACAAACGGAATTGCCCTAAAGGGAAGAAGCCTTCTGAGTCCGGCAGAGAGGCAGCCTCTCCCACTCAGCATTCCCCCAACGCTGAGCCCCGGGTATGGGACAGAGAGAGGGAGAAAGGCAGCCGTAACCCCGAGCTCTTCCACAATGTAGTATAGGCCTCACCCTCAAGCTCACGTCAATTTCATAGAGAAAACACCAGGCCTCGGTGTGCTTTCCTGTGGCAAGGAAACTTTGCTTTCATTCCTTAGGTGGCACGTTGGCTCAGGACTGCCCTACCCGAAGGACTCACGGTGTGCAGCCCTATTGGTTGAGATCAGCCCCTCTGGCTCTTTCTCGGATGACACCAACTGGGCAAAGAGCCGTTCATATGCTGGGGACCCAGGGAGCTTTCCCTAGTCTACACCAGAACAGCACTCTGAGGGAGAGGAGCTGCTGACGTTTGGTAGCAAAATCTCCTATTCTGAAGAGAAACATTTCGTTGTAAGCGGGTTCCATCAGCCTTGCCATCTTTTCTCAGCTGGCTAGGATGGAGGGCAGGCAGTCAGTTGGCAGACTCACCTGAGGCCCTGCTTGCCAGACTGTGACACAGACCTCCCGCCTGCTTCAGCCCAAAGGGACGGCTTATGGTAAGGTACAAACCCTGTGTTGGAAAGTTCCTGCCTAACCCTCGCACCAGCACAAGCATATTGGTCATTGGTCAAAGACTCTCCCCACAAGTTTAACATGTTTGCTCCCATCTAGCCTCCGAAGCCGAGTTTACCTAGCTAGGAATCTCACTTCAGGAAAGGTACTCAGGCTGCTGGTGACTGCAGGTTGTTTCACCAGGCAGCCCAAATCGAGTACACCCACTTGCATTTTCCAGGGGGCAGAGCAAATGGTGTCAACTTACAGGCCTCCAGCCTGGGAGGGGCAACGTACACTTTGTGAATGGGAAAGAAGCCCATGCCTTCAGTGTGAAAGGCCGCTAGGCCTCTTTGCTTTGGCAGCCCAGGGATAGCGTCAGCTGTGAAATGCTTCCAAAGGAGCAGAGTCAGAGAACCTTGGAACCACAGAGCAGGTGCAGCCCAGAACACGGACTGCTCTTGGCCTGAGAACACCCACTGCCCAGCGCCTCTTTGGGGTACACACGTGTAGAGGGAGGGTGTTGAATTCTGCTGCGTCATAACTTCTCCGGGCCACGTAGTGTGAGGGCAAGGAGAGTGGCCCTCCACCTCATCCCAGTTTCATGTGTCAGTTGTCTAAGGCAAACTCCCTGCTTGAATCCCTCCGTGGGCTACGTAGCCTCCAGAGAAAGGTGGATGATTGGGACCCAGGGCTGGTATCTAGGTTAATGTTCTGTGCATCAACTTCGCAGCTGTTCTCTCTAAGCGGGTCCCAAAGGCTTTCTGGAAGAGTTTCCTTAGAGGGTCAGAAACAGGAAATTAACCGACAGGCCCACGGGGACGCCAGTTCTCTCCAGCAACAACGCTACCAGCCTCAGACACTTGGGTTCTCTTTGGTAAATGGAAGAACACTATGCTTGGAAGCTTCTTCCATCCAGTTTGAGAGTCGCACTTCCACTGCATCTTGGGATACCAAGTGTTGCCATGCCGTCACAATTTCCAATTCTTAGGCCTATGACGGCAGAGTGTCTGGCAGTTCTGAAAGAGAACTTAGGGATGCAGGCGTTTTGGCTCCTTCCACCGAGAAAACAGCTCCTCCAGCTCCTCTGTCGTTAGCTATTTCATGTTAGAATATCTCTAGGGGCCCTCTTTTCCTCCTCCACGAGGTAAGACACAAACGGAATTGCCCTAAAGGGAAGAAGCCTTCTGAGTCCGGCAGAGAGGCAGCCTCTCCCACTCAGCATTCCCCCAACGCTGAGCCCCGGGTATGGGACAGAGAGAGGGAGAAAGGCAGCCGTAACCCCGAGCTCTTCCACAATGTAGTATAGGCCTCACCCTCACGCTCACGTCAATTTCACAGAGAAAACACCAGGCCTCGGTGTGCTTTCCTGTGGCAAGGAAACTTTGCTTTCATTCCTTAGGTGGCACGTTGGCTCAGGACTGCCCTACCCGAAGGACTCACGGTGTGCAGCCCTACTGGTTGAGATCAGCCCCTCTGGCTCTTTCTCGGATGACACCAACTGGAAAAGAGCCGTTCATATGCTGGGGACCCAGGGAGCTTTCCCTAGTCTACACCAGAACAGCACTCTGAGGGAGAGGAGCTGCTGACGTTTGGTAGCAAAATCTCCTATTCTGAAGAGAAACATTTCGCTGTAAGCGGGTTCCATCAGCCTTGCCATCTTTTCTCAGCTGGCTAGGATGGAGGGCAGGCAGTCAGTTGGCAGACTCACCTGAGGCCCTGCTTGCCAGACTGTGACACAGACCTCCCGCCTGCTTCAGCCCAAAGGGACGGCTTATGGTAAGGTAAAAACCCTGTGTTGGAAAGTTCCTGCCTAACCCTCGCACCAGCACAAGCATATTGGTCATTGGTCAAAGACTTTCCCCACAAGTTTAACATGTTTGCTCCCATCTAGCCTCCGAAGCCGAGTTTACCTAGCTAGGAATCTCACTTCAGGAAAGGTACTCAGGCTGCTGGTGACTGCACGTTGTTTCACCAGGCAGCCCAAATCGAGTACACCCACTTGCATTTTCCAGGGGGCAGAGCAAATGGTGTCAACTTACAGGCCTCCAGCCTGGGAGGGGCAACGTACACTTTGTGAATGGGAAAGAAGCCCATGCCTTCAGTGTGAAAGGCCGCTAGGCCTCTTTGCTTTGGCAGCCCAGGGATAGCGTCAGCTGTGAAATGCTTCCAAAGGAGCAGAGTCAGAGAACCTTGGAACCACAGAGCAGGTGCAGCCCAGAACACGGACTACTCTTGGCCTGAGAACACCCACTGCCCAGCGCCTCTTTGGGGTACACACGTGTAGAGGGAGGGTGTTGAATTCTGCTGCGTCATAACTTCTCCGGGCCACGTAGTGTGAGGGCAAGGAGAGTGGCCCTCCACCTCATCCCAGTTTCATGTGTCAGTTGTCTAAGGCAAACTCCCTGCTTGAATCCCTCCGTGGGCTACGTAACCTCCAGAGAAAGGTGGATGATTGGGACCCAGGGCTGGTATCTAGGTTAATGTTCTGTGCATCAACTTCGCAGCTGTTCTCTCTAAGCGGGTCCCAAAGGCTTTCTGGAAGAGTTTCCTTAGAGGGTCAGAAACAGGAAATTAACCGACAGGCCCACGGGGACGCCAGTTCTCTCCAGCAACAACGCTACCAGCCTCAGACACTTGGGTTCTCTTTGGTAAATGGAAGAACACTATGCTCGGAAGCTTCTTCCATCCAGTTTGAGAGTCGCGCTTCCACTGCATCTTGGGATACCAAGTGTTGCCATGCCGTCACAATTTCCAATTCTTAGGCCTATGACGGCAGAGTGTCTGGCAGTTCTGAAAGAGAACTTAGGGATGCAGGCGTTTTGGCTCCTTCCACCGAGAAACCAGCTCCTCCAGCTCCTCTGTCGTTAGCTATTTCATGTTAGAATATCTCTAGGGGCCCTCTTTTCCTCCTCCACGAGGTAAGACACAAACGGAATTGCCCTAAAGGGAAGAAGCCTTCTGAGTCCGGCAGAGAGGCAGCCTCTCCCACTCAGCATTCCCCCAACGCTGAGCCCCGGGTATGGGACAGAGAGAGGGAGAAAGGCAGCCGTAACCCCGAGCTCTTCCACAATGTAGTATAGGCCTCACCCTCAAGCTCACGTCAATTTCATAGAGAAAACACCAGGCCTCGGTGTGCTTTCCTGTGGCAAGGAAACTTTGCTTTCATTCCTTAGGTGGCACGTTGGCTCAGGACTGCCCTACCCGAAGGACTCACGGTGTGCAGCCCTATTGGTTGAGATCAGCCCCTCTGGCTCTTTCTCGGATGACACCAACTGGGCAAAGAGCCGTTCATATGCTGGGGACCCAGGGAGCTTTCCCTAGTCTACACCAGAACAGCACTCTGAGGGAGAGGAGCTGCTGACGTTTGGTAGCAAAATCTCCTATTCTGAAGAGAAACATTTCGTTGTAAGCGGGTTCCATCAGCCTTGCCATCTTTTCTCAGCTGGCTAGGATGGAGGGCAGGCAGTCAGTTGGCAGACTCACCTGAGGCCCTGCTTGCCAGACTGTGACACAGACCTCCCGCCTGCTTCAGCCCAAAGGGACGGCTTATGGTAAGGTACAAACCCTGTGTTGGAAAGTTCCTGCCTAACCCTCGCACCAGCACAAGCATATTGGTCATTGGTCAAAGACTCTCCCCACAAGTTTAACATGTTTGCTCCCATCTAGCCTCCGAAGCCGAGTTTACCTAGCTAGGAATCTCACTTCAGGAAAGGTACTCAGGCTGCTGGTGACTGCACGTTGTTTCACCAGGCAGCCCAAATCGAGTACACCCACTTGCATTTTCCAGGGGGCAGAGCAAATGGTGTCAACTTACAGGCCTCCAGCCTGGGAGGGGCAACGTACACTTTGTGAATGGGAAAGAAGCCCATGCCTTCAGTGTGAAAGGCCGCTAGGCCTCTTTGCTTTGGCAGCCCAGGGATAGCGTCAGCTCTGAAATGCTTCCAAAGGAGCAGAGTCAGAGAACCTTGGAACCACAGAGCAGGTGCAGCCCAGAACACGGACTGCTCTTGGCCTGAGAACACCCACTGCCCAGCGCCTCTTTGGGGTACACACGTGTAGAGGGAGGGTGTTGAATTCTGCTGCGTCATAACTTCTCCGGGCCACGTAGTGTGAGGGCAAGGAGAGTGGCCCTCCACCTCATCCCAGTTTCATGTGTCAGTTGTCTAAGGCAAACTCCCTGCTTGAATCCCTCCGTGGGCTACGTAGCCTCCAGAGAAAGGTGGATGATTGGGACCCAGGGCTGGTATCTAGGTTAATGTTCTGTGCATCAACTTCGCAGCTGTTCTCTCTAAGCGGGTCCCAAAGGCTTTCTGGAAGAGTTTCCTTAGAGGGTCAGAAACAGGAAATTAACCGACAGGCCCACGGGGACGCCAGTTCTCTCCAGCAACAACGCTACCAGCCTCAGACACTTGGGTTCTCTTTGGTAAATGGAAGAACACTATGCTTGGAAGCTTCTTCCATCCAGTTTGAGAGTCGCACTTCCACTGCATCTTGGGATACCAAGTGTTGCCATGCCGTCACAATTTCCAATTCTTAGGCCTATGACGGCAGAGTGTCTGGCAGTTCTGAAAGAGAACTTAGGGATGCAGGCGTTTTGGCTCCTTCCACCGAGAAAACAGCTCCTCCAGCTCCTCTGTCGTTAGCTATTTCATGTTAGAATATCTCTAGGGGCCCTCTTTTCCTCCTCCACGAGGTAAGACACAAACGGAATTGCCCTAAAGGGAAGAAGCCTTCTGAGTCCGGCAGAGAGGCAGCCTCTCCCACTCAGCATTCCCCCAACGCTGAGCCCCGGGTATGGGACAGAGAGAGGGAGAAAGGCAGCCGTAACCCCGAGCTCTTCCACAATGTAGTATAGGCCTCACCCTCACGCTCACGTCAATTTCACAGAGAAAACACCAGGCCTCGGTGTGCTTTCCTGTGGCAAGGAAACTTTGCTTTCATTCCTTAGGTGGCACGTTGGCTCAGGACTGCCCTACCCGAAGGACTCACGGTGTGCAGCCCTACTGGTTGAGATCAGCCCCTCTGGCTCTTTCTCGGATGACACCAACTGGAAAAGAGCCGTTCATATGCTGGGGACCCAGGGAGCTTTCCCTAGTCTACACCAGAACAGCACTCTGAGGGAGAGGAGCTGCTGACGTTTGGTAGCAAAATCTCCTATTCTGAAGAGAAACATTTCGCTGTAAGCGGGTTCCATCAGCCTTGCCATCTTTTCTCAGCTGGCTAGGATGGAGGGCAGGCAGTCAGTTGGCAGACTCACCTGAGGCCCTGCTTGCCAGACTGTGACACAGACCTCCCGCCTGCTTCAGCCCAAAGGGACGGCTTATGGTAAGGTAAAAACCCTGTGTTGGAAAGTTCCTGCCTAACCCTCGCACCAGCACAAGCATATTGGTCATTGGTCAAAGACTTTCCCCACAAGTTTAACATGTTTGCTCCCATCTAGCCTCCGAAGCCGAGTTTACCTAGCTAGGAATCTCACTTCAGGAAAGGTACTCAGGCTGCTGGTGACTGCACGTTGTTTCACCAGGCAGCCCAAATCGAGTACACCCACTTGCATTTTCCAGGGGGCAGAGCAAATGGTGTCAACTTACAGGCCTCCAGCCTGGGAGGGGCAACGTACACTTTGTGAATGGGAAAGAAGCCCATGCCTTCAGTGTGAAAGGCCGCTAGGCCTCTTTGCTTTGGCAGCCCAGGGATAGCGTCAGCTCTGAAATGCTTCCAAAGGAGCAGAGTCAGAGAACCTTGGAACCACAGAGCAGGTGCAGCCCAGAACACGGACTACTCTTGGCCTGAGAACACCCACTGCCCAGCGCCTCTTTGGGGTACACACGTGTAGAGGGAGGGTGTTGAATTCTGCTGCGTCATAACTTCTCCGGGCCACGTAGTGTGAGGGCAAGGAGAGTGGCCCTCCACCTCATCCCAGTTTCATGTGTCAGTTGTCTAAGGCAAACTCCCTGCTTGAATCCCTCCGTGGGCTACGTAACCTCCAGAGAAAGGTGGATGATTGGGACCCAGGGCTGGTATCTAGGTTAATGTTCTGTGCATCAACTTCGCAGCTGTTCTCTCTAAGCGGGTCCCAAAGGCTTTCTGGAAGAGTTTCCTTAGAGGGTCAGAAACAGGAAATTAACCGACAGGCCCACGGGGACGCCAGTTCTCTCCAGCAACAACGCTACCAGCCTCAGACACTTGGGTTCTCTTTGGTAAATGGAAGAACACTATGCTCGGAAGCTTCTTCCATCCAGTTTGAGAGTCGCGCTTCCACTGCATCTTGGGATACCAAGTGTTGCCATGCCGTCACAATTTCCAATTCTTAGGCCTATGACGGCAGAGTGTCTGGCAGTTCTGAAAGAGAACTTAGGGATGCAGGCGTTTTGGCTCCTTCCACCGAGTAACCAGCTCCTCCAGCTCCTCTGTCGTTAGCTATTTCATGTTAGAATATCTCTAGGGGCCCTCTTTTCCTCCTCCACGAGGTAAGACACAAACGGAATTGCCCTAAAGGGAAGAAGCCTTCTGAGTCCGGCAGAGAGGCAGCCTCTCCCACTCAGCATTCCCCCAACGCTGAGCCCCGGGTATGGGACAGAGAGAGGGAGAAAGGCAGCCGTAACCCCGAGCTCTTCCACAATGTAGTATAGGCCTCACCCTCAAGCTCACGTCAATTTCATAGAGAAAACACCAGGCCTCGGTGTGCTTTCCTGTGGCAAGGAAACTTTGCTTTCATTCCTTAGGTGGCACGTTGGCTCAGGACTGCCCTACCCGAAGAACTCACGGTGTGCAGCCCTATTGGTTGAGATCAGCCCCTCTGGCTCTTTCTCGGATGACACCAACTGGGCAAAGAGCCGTTCATATGCTGGGGACCCAGGGAGCTTTCCCTAGTCTACACCAGAACAGCACTCTGAGGGAGAGGAGCTGCTGACGTTTGGTAGCAAAATCTCCTATTCTGAAGAGAAACATTTCGTTGTAAGCGGGTTCCATCAGCCTTGCCATCTTTTCTCAGCTGGCTAGGATGGAGGGCAGGCAGTCAGTTGGCAGACTCACCTGAGGCCCTGCTTGCCAGACTGTGACACAGACCTCCCGCCTGCTTCAGCCCAAAGGGACGGCTTATGGTAAGGTACAAACCCTGTGTTGGAAAGTTCCTGCCTAACCCTCGCACCAGCACAAGCATATTGGTCATTGGTCAAAGACTCTCCCCACAAGTTTAACATGTTTGCTCCCATCTAGCCTCCGAAGCCGAGTTTACCTAGCTAGGAATCTCACTTCAGGAAAGGTACTCAGGCTGCTGGTGACTGCACGTTGTTTCACCAGGCAGCCCAAATCGAGTACACCCACTTGCATTTTCCAGGGGGCAGAGCAAATGGTGTCAACTTACAGGCCTCCAGCCTGGGAGGGGCAACGTACACTTTGTGAATGGGAAAGAAGCCCATGCCTTCAGTGTGAAAGGCCGCTAGGCCTCTTTGCTTTGGCAGCCCAGGGATAGCGTCAGCTGTGAAATGCTTCCAAAGGAGCAGAGTCAGAGAACCTTGGAACCACAGAGCAGGTGCAGCCCAGAACACGGACTGCTCTTGGCCTGAGAACACCCACTGCCCAGCGCCTCTTTGGGGTACACACGTGTAGAGGGAGGGTGTTGAATTCTGCTGCGTCATAACTTCTCCGGGCCACGTAGTGTGAGGGCAAGGAGAGTGGCCCTCCACCTCATCCCAGTTTCATGTGTCAGTTGTCTAAGGCAAACTCCCTGCTTGAATCCCTCCGTGGGCTACGTAGCCTCCAGAGAAAGGTGGATGATTGGGACCCAGGGCTGGTATCTAGGTTAATGTTCTGTGCATCAACTTCGCAGCTGTTCTCTCTAAGCGGGTCCCAAAGGCTTTCTGGAAGAGTTTCCTTAGAGGGTCAGAAACAGGAAATTAACCGACAGGCCCACGGGGACGCCAGTTCTCTCCAGCAACAACGCTACCAGCCTCAGACACTTGGGTTCTCTTTGGTAAATGGAAGAACACTATGCTCGGAAGCTTCTTCCATCCAGTTTGAGAGTCGCACTTCCACTGCATCTTGGGATACCAAGTGTTGCCATGCCGTCACAATATCCAATTCTTAGGCCTATGACGGCAGAGTGTCTGGCAGTTCTGAAAGAGAACTTAGGAATGCAGGCGTTTTGGCTCCTTCCACCGAGAAACCAGCTCCTCCAGCTCCTCTGTCGTTAGCTATTTCATGTTAGAATATCTCTAGGGGCCCTCTTTTCCTCCTCCACGAGGTAAGACACAAACGGAATTGCCCTAAAGGGAAGAAGCCTTCTGAGTCCGGCAGAGAGGCAGCCTCTCCCACTCAGCATTCCCCCAACGCTGAGCCCCGGGTATGGGACAGAGAGAGGGAGAAAGGCAGCCGTAACCCCGAGCTCTTCCACAATGTAGTATAGGCCTCACCCTCACGCTCACGTCAATTTCACAGAGAAAACACCAGGCCTCGGTGTGCTTTCCTGTGGCAAGGAAACTTTGCTTTCATTCCTTAGGTGGCACGTTGGCTCAGGACTGCCCTACCCGAAGGACTCACGGTGTGCAGCCCTACTGGTTGAGATCAGCCCCTCTGGCTCTTTCTCGGATGACACCAACTGGAAAAGAGCCGTTCATATGCTGGGGACCCAGGGAGCTTTCCCTAGTCTACACCAGAACAGCACTCTGAGGGAGAGGAGCTGCTGACGTTTGGTAGCAAAATCTCCTATTCTGAAGAGAAACATTTCGCTGTAAGCGGGTTCCATCAGCCTTGCCATCTTTTCTCAGCTGGCTAGGATGGAGGGCAGGCAGTCAGTTGGCAGACTCACCTGAGGCCCTGCTTGCCAGACTGTGACACAGACCTCCCGCCTGCTTCAGCCCAAAGGGACGGCTTATGGTAAGGTAAAAACCCTGTGTTGGAAAGTTCCTGCCTAACCCTCGCACCAGCACAAGCATAGTGGTCATTGGTCAAAGACTCTCCCCACAAGTTTAACATGTTTGCTCCCATCTAGCCTCCGAAGCCGAGTTTACCTAGCTAGGAATCTCACTTCAGGAAAGGTACTCAGGCTGCTGGTGACTGCACGTTGTTTCACCAGGCAGCCCAAATCGAGTACACCCACTTGCATTTTCCAGGGGGCAGAGCAAATGGTGTCAACTTACAGGCCTCCAGCCTGGGAGGGGCAACGTACACTTTGTGAATGGGAAAGAAGCCCATGCCTTCAGTGTGAAAGGCCGCTAGGCCTCTTTGCTTTGGCAGCCCAGGGATAGCGTCAGCTGTGAAATGCTTCCAAAGGAGCAGAGTCAGAGAACCTTGGAACCACAGAGCAGGTGCAGCCCAGAACACGGACTGCTCTTGGCCTGAGAACACCCACTGCCAAGCGCCTCTTTGGGGTACACACGTGTAGAGGGAGGGTGTTGAATTCTGCTGCGTCATAACTTCTCCGGGCCACGTAGTGTGAGGGCAAGGAGAGTGGCCCTCCACCTCATCCCAGTTTCATGTGTCAGTTGTCTAAGGCAAACTCCCTGCTTGAATCCCTCCGTGGGCTACGTAGCCTCCAGAGAAAGGTGGATGATTGGGACCCAGGGCTGGTATCTAGGTTAATGTTCTGTGCATCAACTTCGCAGCTGTTCTCTCTAAGCGGGTCCCAAAGGCTTTCTGGAAGAGTTTCCTTAGAGGGTCAGAAACAGGAAATTAACCGACAGGCCCACGGGGACGCCAGTTCTCTCCAGCAACAACGCTACCAGCCTCAGACACTTGGGTTCTCTTTGGTAAATGGAAGAACACTATGCTTGGAAGCTTCTTCCATCCAGTTTGAGAGTCGCACTTCCACTGCATCTTGGGATACCAAGTGTTGCCATGCCGTCACAATATCCAATTCTTAGGCCTATGACGGCAGAGTGTCTGGCAGTTCTGAAAGAGAACTTAGGGATGCAGGCGTTTTGGCTCCTTCCACCGAGAAACCAGCTCCTCCAGCTCCTCTGTCGTTAGCTATTTCATGTTAGAATATCTCTAGGGGCCCTCTTTTCCTCCTCCACGAGGTAAGACACAAACGGAATTGCCCTAAAGGGAAGAAGCCTTCTGAGTCCGGCAGAGAGGCAGCCTCTCCCACTCAGCATTCCCCCAACGCTGAGCCCCGGGTATGGGACAGAGAGAGGGAGAAAGGCAGCCGTAACCCCGAGCTCTTCCACAATGTAGTATAGGCCTCACCCTCACGCTCACGTCAATTTCACAGAGAAAACACCAGGCCTCGGTGTGCTTTCCTGTGGCAAGGAAACTTTGCTTTCATTCCTTAGGTGGCACGTTGGCTCAGGACTGCCCTACCCGAAGGACTCACGGTGTGCAGCCCTACTGGTTGAGATCAGCCCCTCTGGCTCTTTCTCGGATGACACCAACTGGAAAAGAGCCGTTCATATGCTGGGGACCCAGGGAGCTTTCCCTAGTCTACACCAGAACAGCACTCTGAGGGAGAGGAGCTGCTGACGTTTGGTAGCAAAATCTCCTATTCTGAAGAGAAACATTTCGCTGTAAGCGGGTTCCATCAGCCTTGCCATCTTTTCTCAGCTGGCTAGGATGGAGGGCAGGCAGTCAGTTGGCAGACTCACCTGAGGCCCTGCTTGCCAGACTGTGACACAGACCTCCCGCCTGCTTCAGCCCAAAGGGACGGCTTATGGTAAGGTAAAAACCCTGTGTTGGAAAGTTCCTGCCTAACCCTCGCACCAGCACAAGCATATTGGTCATTGGTCAAAGACTCTCCCCACAAGTTTAACATGTTTGCTCCCATCTAGCCTCCGAAGCCGAGTTTACCTAGCTAGGAATCTCACTTCAGGAAAGGTACTCAGGCTGCTGGTGACTGCACGTTGTTTCACCAGGCAGCCCAAATCGAGTACACCCACTTGCATTTTCCAGGGGGCAGAGCAAATGGTGTCAACTTACAGGCCTCCAGCCTGGGAGGGGCAACGTACACTTTGTGAATGGGAAAGAAGCCCATGCCTTCAGTGTGAAAGGCCGCTAGGCCTCTTTGCTTTGGCAGCCCAGGGATAGCGTCAGCTGTGAAATGCTTCCAAAGGAGCAGAGTCAGAGAACCTTGGAACCACAGAGCAGGTGCAGCCCAGAACACGGACTGCTCTTGGCCTGAGAACACCCACTGCCAAGCGCCTCTTTGGGGTACACACGTGTAGAGGGAGGGTGTTGAATTCTGCTGCGTCATAACTTCTCCGGGCCACGTAGTGTGAGGGCAAGGAGAGTGGCCCTCCACCTCATCCCAGTTTCATGTGTCAGTTGTCTAAGGCAAACTCCCTGCTTGAATCCCTCCGTGGGCTACGTAGCCTCCAGAGAAAGGTGGATGATTGGGACCCAGGGCTGGTATCTAGGTTAATGTTCTGTGCATCAACTTCGCAGCTGTTCTCTCTAAGCGGGTCCCAAAGGCTTTCTGGAAGAGTTTCCTTAGAGGGTCAGAAACAGGAAATTAACCGACAGGCCCACGGGGACGCCAGTTCTCTCCAGCAACAACGCTACCAGCCTCAGACACTTGGGTTCTCTTTGGTAAATGGAAGAACACTATGCTTGGAAGCTTCTTCCATCCAGTTTGAGAGTCGCACTTCCACTGCATCTTGGGATACCAAGTGTTGCCATGCCGTCACAATATCCAATTCTTAGGCCTATGACGGCAGAGTGTCTGGCAGTTCTGAAAGAGAACTTAGGGATGCAGGCGTTTTGGCTCCTTCCACCGAGAAACCAGCTCCTCCAGCTCCTCTGTCGTTAGCTATTTCATGTTAGAATATCTCTAGGGGCCCTCTTTTCCTCCTCCACGAGGTAAGACACAAACGGAATTGCCCTAAAGGGAAGAAGCCTTCTGAGTCCGGCAGAGAGGCAGCCTCTCCCACTCAGCATTCCCCCAACGCTGAGCCCCGGGTATGGGACAGAGAGAGGGAGAAAGGCAGCCGTAACCCCGAGCTCTTCCACAATGTAGTATAGGCCTCACCCTCACGCTCACGTCAATTTCACAGAGAAAACACCAGGCCTCGGTGTGCTTTCCTGTGGCAAGGAAACTTTGCTTTCATTCCTTAGGTGGCACGTTGGCTCAGGACTGCCCTACCCGAAGGACTCACGGTGTGCAGCCCTACTGGTTGAGATCAGCCCCTCTGGCTCTTTCTCGGATGACACCAACTGGAAAAGAGCCGTTCATATGCTGGGGACCCAGGGAGCTTTCCCTAGTCTACACCAGAACAGCACTCTGAGGGAGAGGAGCTGCTGACGTTTGGTAGCAAAATCTCCTATTCTGAAGAGAAACATTTCGCTGTGAGCGGGTTCCATCAGCCTTGCCATCTTTTCTCAGCTGGCTAGGATGGAGGGCAGGCAGTCAGTTGGCAGACTCACCTGAGGCCCTGCTTGCCAGACTGTGACACAGACCTCCCGCCTGCTTCAGCCCAAAGGGACGGCTTATGGTAAGGTAAAAACCCTGTGTTGGAAAGTTCCTGCCTAACCCTCGCACCAGCACAAGCATATTGGTCATTGGTCAAAGACTCTCCCCACAAGTTTAACATGTTTGCTCCCATCTAGCCTCCGAAGCCGAGTTTACCTAGCTAGGAATCTCACTTCAGGAAAGGTACTCAGGCTGCTGGTGACTGCACGTTGTTTCACCAGGCAGCCCAAATCGAGTACACCCACTTGCATTTTCCAGGGGGCAGAGCAAATGGTGTCAACTTACAGGCCTCCAGCCTGGGAGGGGCAACGTACACTTTGTGAATGGGAAAGAAGCCCATGCCTTCAGTGTGAAAGGCCGCTAGGCCTCTTTGCTTTGGCAGCCCAGGGATAGCGTCAGCTGTGAAATGCTTCCAAAGGAGCAGAGTCAGAGAACCTTGGAACCACAGAGCAGGTGCAGCCCAGAACACGGACTACTCTTGGCCTGAGAACACCCACTGCCCAGCGCCTCTTTGGGGTACACACGTGTAGAGGGAGGGTGTTGAATTCTGCTGCGTCATAACTTCTCCGGGCCACGTAGTGTGAGGGCAAGGAGAGTGGCCCTCCACCTCATCCCAGTTTCATGTGTCAGTTGTCTAAGGCAAACTCCCTGCTTGAATCCCTCCGTGGGCTACGTAACCTCCAGAGAAAGGTGGATGATTGGGACCCAGGGCTGGTATCTAGGTTAATGTTCTGTGCATCAACTTCGCAGCTGTTCTCTCTAAGCGGGTCCCAAAGGCTTTCTGGAAGAGTTTCCTTAGAGGGTCAGAAACAGGAAATTAACCGACAGGCCCACGGGGACGCCAGTTCTCTCCAGCAACAACGCTACCAGCCTCAGACACTTGGGTTCTCTTTGGTAAATGGAAGAACACTATGCTTGGAAGCTTCTTCCATCCAGTTTGAGAGTCGCGCTTCCACTGCATCTTGGGATACCAAGTGTTGCCATGCCGTCACAATTTCCAATTCTTAGGCCTATGACGGCAGAGTGTCTGGCAGTTCTGAAAGAGAACTTAGGGATGCAGGCGTTTTGGCTCCTTCCACCGAGAAACCAGCTCCTCCAGCTCCTCTGTCGTTAGCTATTTCATGTTAGAATATCTCTAGGGGCCCTCTTTTCCTCCTCCACGAGGTAAGACACAAACGGAATTGCCCTAAAGGGAAGAAGCCTTCTGAGTCCGGCAGAGAGGCAGCCTCTCCCACTCAGCATTCCCCCAACGCTGAGCCCCGGGTATGGGACAGAGAGAGGGAGAAAGGCAGCCGTAACCCCGAGCTCTTCCACAATGTAGTATAGGCCTCACCCTCACGCTCACGTCAATTTCACAGAGAAAACACCAGGCCTCGGTGTGCTTTCCTGTGGCAAGGAAACTTTGCTTTCATTCCTTAGGTGGCACGTTGGCTCAGGACTGCCCTACCCGAAGGACTCACGGTGTGCAGCCCTACTGGTTGAGATCAGCCCCTCTGGCTCTTTCTCGGATGACACCAACTGGAAAAGAGCCGTTCATATGCTGGGGACCCAGGGAGCTTTCCCTAGTCTACACCAGAACAGCACTCTGAGGGAGAGGAGCTGCTGACGTTTGGTAGCAAAATCTCCTATTCTGAAGAGAAACATTTCGCTGTGAGCGGGTTCCATCAGCCTTGCCATCTTTTCTCAGCTGGCTAGGATGGAGGGCAGGCAGTCAGTTGGCAGACTCACCTGAGGCCCTGCTTGCCAGACTGTGACACAGACCTCCCGCCTGCTTCAGCCCAAAGGGACGGCTTATGGTAAGGTAAAAACCCTGTGTTGGAAAGTTCCTGCCTAACCCTCGCACCAGCACAAGCATATTGGTCATTGGTCAAAGACTTTCCCCACAAGTTTAACATGTTTGCTCCCATCTAGCCTCCGAAGCCGAGTTTACCTAGCTAGGAATCTCACTTCAGGAAAGGTACTCAGGCTGCTGGTGACTGCACGTTGTTTCACCAGGCAGCCCAAATCGAGTACACCCACTTGCATTTTCCAGGGGGCAGAGCAAATGGTGTCAACTTACAGGCCTCCAGCCTGGGAGGGGCAACGTACACTTTGTGAATGGGAAAGAAGCCCATGCCTTCAGTGTGAAAGGCCGCTAGGCCTCTTTGCTTTGGCAGCCCAGGGATAGCGTCAGCTCTGAAATGCTTCCAAAGGAGCAGAGTCAGAGAACCTTGGAACCACAGAGCAGGTGCAGCCCAGAACACGGACTGCTCTTGGCCTGAGAACACCCACTGCCCAGCGCCTCTTTGGGGTACACACGTGTAGAGGGAGGGTGTTGAATTCTGCTGCGTCATAACTTCTCCGGGCCACGTAGTGTGAGGGCAAGGAGAGTGGCCCTCCACCTCATCCCAGTTTCATGTGTCAGTTGTCTAAGGCAAACTCCCTGCTTGAATCCCTCCGTGGGCTACGTAGCCTCCAGAGAAAGGTGGATGATTGGGACCCAGGGCTGGTATCTAGGTTAATGTTCTGTGCATCAACTTCGCAGCTGTTCTCTCTAAGCGGGTCCCAAAGGCTTTCTGGAAGAGTTTCCTTAGAGGGTCAGAAACAGGAAATTAACCGACAGGCCCACGGGGACGCCAGTTCTCTCCAGCAACAACGCTACCAGCCTCAGACACTTGGGTTCTCTTTGGTAAATGGAAGAACACTATGCTCGGAAGCTTCTTCCATCCAGTTTGAGAGTCGCGCTTCCACTGCATCTTGGGATACCAAGTGTTGCCATGCCGTCACAATTTCCAATTCTTAGGCCTATGACGGCAGAGTGTCTGGCAGTTCTGAAAGAGAACTTAGGGATGCAGGCGTTTTGGCTCCTTCCACCGAGAAACCAGCTCCTCCAGCTCCTCTGTCGTTAGCTATTTCATGTTAGAATATCTCTAGGGGCCCTCTTTTCCTCCTCCACGAGGTAAGACACAAACGGAATTGCCCTAAAGGGAAGAAGCCTTCTGAGTCCGGCAGAGAGGCAGCCTCTCCCACTCAGCATTCCCCCAACGCTGAGCCCCGGGTATGGGACAGAGAGAGGGAGAAAGGCAGCCGTAACCCCGAGCTCTTCCACAATGTAGTATAGGCCTCACCCTCACGCTCACGTCAATTTCACAGAGAAAACACCAGGCCTCGGTGTGCTTTCCTGTGGCAAGGAAACTTTGCTTTCATTCCTTAGGTGGCACGTTGGCTCAGGACTGCCCTACCCGAAGGACTCACGGTGTGCAGCCCTACTGGTTGAGATCAGCCCCTCTGGCTCTTTCTCGGATGACACCAACTGGAAAAGAGCCGTTCATATGCTGGGGACCCAGGGAGCTTTCCCTAGTCTACACCAGAACAGCACTCTGAGGGAGAGGAGCTGCTGACGTTTGGTAGCAAAATCTCCTATTCTGAAGAGAAACATTTCGCTGTGAGCGGGTTCCATCAGCCTTGCCATCTTTTCTCAGCTGGCTAGGATGGAGGGCAGGCAGTCAGTTGGCAGACTCACCTGAGGCCCTGCTTGCCAGACTGTGACACAGACCTCCCGCCTGCTTCAGCCCAAAGGGACGGCTTATGGTAAGGTAAAAACCCTGTGTTGGAAAGTTCCTGCCTAACCCTCGCACCAGCACAAGCATATTGGTCATTGGTCAAAGACTTTCCCCACAAGTTTAACATGTTTGCTCCCATCTAGCCTCCGAAGCCGAGTTTACCTAGCTAGGAATCTCACTTCAGGAAAGGTACTCAGGCTGCTGGTGACTGCACGTTGTTTCACCAGGCAGCCCAAATCGAGTACACCCACTTGCATTTTCCAGGGGGCAGAGCAAATGGTGTCAACTTACAGGCCTCCAGCCTGGGAGGGGCAACGTACACTTTGTGAATGGGAAAGAAGCCCATGCCTTCAGTGTGAAAGGCCGCTAGGCCTCTTTGCTTTGGCAGCCCAGGGATAGCGTCAGCTGTGAAATGCTTCCAAAGGAGCAGAGTCAGAGAACCTTGGAACCACAGAGCAGGTGCAGCCCAGAACACGGACTGCTCTTGGCCTGAGAACACCCACTGCCAAGCGCCTCTTTGGGGTACACACGTGTAGAGGGAGGGTGTTGAATTCTGCTGCGTCATAACTTCTCCGGGCCACGTAGTGTGAGGGCAAGGAGAGTGGCCCTCCACCTCATCCCAGTTTCATGTGTCAGTTGTCTAAGGCAAACTCCCTGCTTGAATCCCTCCGTGGGCTACGTAGCCTCCAGAGAAAGGTGGATGATTGGGACCCAGGGCTGGTATCTAGGTTAATGTTCTGTGCATCAACTTCGCAGCTGTTCTCTCTAAGCGGGTCCCAAAGGCTTTCTGGAAGAGTTTCCTTAGAGGGTCAGAAACAGGAAATTAACCGACAGGCCCACGGGGACGCCAGTTCTCTCCAGCAACAACGCTACCAGCCTCAGACACTTGGGTTCTCTTTGGTAAATGGAAGAACACTATGCTTGGAAGCTTCTTCCATCCAGTTTGAGAGTCGCACTTCCACTGCATCTTGGGATACCAAGTGTTGCCATGCCGTCACAATTTCCAATTCTTAGGCCTATGACGGCAGAGTGTCTGGCAGTTCTGAAAGAGAACTTAGGGATGCAGGCGTTTTGGCTCCTTCCACCGAGAAACCAGCTCCTCCAGCTCCTCTGTCGTTAGCTATTTCATGTTAGAATATCTCTAGGGGCCCTCTTTTCCTCCTCCACGAGGTAAGACACAAACGGAATTGCCCTAAAGGGAAGAAGCCTTCTGAGTCCGGCAGAGAGGCAGCCTCTCCCACTCAGCATTCCCCCAACGCTGAGCCCCGGGTATGGGACAGAGAGAGGGAGAAAGGCAGCCGTAACCCCGAGCTCTTCCACAATGTAGTATAGGCCTCACCCTCACGCTCACGTCAATTTCACAGAGAAAACACCAGGCCTCGGTGTGCTTTCCTGTGGCAAGGAAACTTTGCTTTCATTCCTTAGGTGGCACGTTGGCTCAGGACTGCCCTACCCGAAGGACTCACGGTGTGCAGCCCTACTGGTTGAGATCAGCCCCTCTGGCTCTTTCTCGGATGACACCAACTGGGCAAAGAGCCGTTCATATGCTGGGGACCCAGGGAGCTTTCCCTAGTCTACACCAGAACAGCACTCTGAGGGAGAGGAGCTGCTGACGTTTGGTAGCAAAATCTCCTATTCTGAAGAGAAACATTTCGCTGTGAGCGGGTTCCATCAGCCTTGCCATCTTTTCTCAGCTGGCTAGGATGGAGGGCAGGCAGTCAGTTGGCAGACTCACCTGAGGCCCTGCTTGCCAGACTGTGACACAGACCTCCCGCCTGCTTCAGCCCAAAGGGACGGCTTATGGTAAGGTAAAAACCCTGTGTTGGAAAGTTCCTGCCTAACCCTCGCACCAGCACAAGCATATTGGTCATTGGTCAAAGACTTTCCCCACAAGTTTAACATGTTTGCTCCCATCTAGCCTCCGAAGCCGAGTTTACCTAGCTAGGAATCTCACTTCAGGAAAGGTACTCAGGCTGCTGGTGACTGCACGTTGTTTCACCAGGCAGCCCAAATCGAGTACACCCACTTGCATTTTCCAGGGGGCAGAGCAAATGGTGTCAACTTACAGGCCTCCAGCCTGGGAGGGGCAACGTACACTTTGTGAATGGGAAAGAAGCCCATGCCTTCAGTGTGAAAGGCCGCTAGGCCTCTTTGCTTTGGCAGCCCAGGGATAGCGTCAGCTCTGAAATGCTTCCAAAGGAGCAGAGTCAGAGAACCTTGGAACCACAGAGCAGGTGCAGCCCAGAACACGGACTACTCTTGGCCTGAGAACACCCACTGCCCAGCGCCTCTTTGGGGTACACACGTGTAGAGGGAGGGTGTTGAATTCTGCTGCGTCATAACTTCTCCGGGCCACGTAGTGTGAGGGCAAGGAGAGTGGCCCTCCACCTCATCCCAGTTTCATGTGTCAGTTGTCTAAGGCAAACTCCCTGCTTGAATCCCTCCGTGGGCTACGTAACCTCCAGAGAAAGGTGGATGATTGGGACCCAGGGCTGGTATCTAGGTTAATGTTCTGTGCATCAACTTCGCAGCTGTTCTCTCTAAGCGGGTCCCAAAGGCTTTCTGGAAGAGTTTCCTTAGAGGGTCAGAAACAGGAAATTAACCGACAGGCCCACGGGGACGCCAGTTCTCTCCAGCAACAACGCTACCAGCCTCAGACACTTGGGTTCTCTTTGGTAAATGGAAGAACACTATGCTCGGAAGCTTCTTCCATCCAGTTTGAGAGTCGCGCTTCCACTGCATCTTGGGATACCAAGTGTTGCCATGCCGTCACAATTTCCAATTCTTAGGCCTATGACGGCAGAGTGTCTGGCAGTTCTGAAAGAGAACTTAGGGATGCAGGCGTTTTGGCTCCTTCCACCGAGAAACCAGCTCCTCCAGCTCCTCTGTCGTTAGCTATTTCATGTTAGAATATCTCTAGGGGCCGTCTTTTCCTCCTCCACGAGGTAAGACACAAACGGAATTGCCCTAAAGGGAAGAAGCCTTCTGAGTCCGGCAGAGAGGCAGCCTCTCCCACTCAGCATTCCCCCAACGCTGAGCCCCGGGTATGGGACAGAGAGAGGGAGAAAGGCAGCCGTAACCCCGAGCTCTTCCACAATGTAGTATAGGCCTCACCCTCAAGCTCACGTCAATTTCACAGAGAAAACACCAGGCCTCGGTGTGCTTTCCTGTGGCAAGGAAACTTTGCTTTCATTCCTTAGGTGGCACGTTGGCTCAGGACTGCCCTACCCGAAGGACTCACGGTGTGCAGCCCTACTGGTTGAGATCAGCCCCTCTGGCTCTTTCTCGGATGACACCAACTGGGCAAAGAGCCGTTCATATGCTGGGGACCCAGGGAGCTTTCCCTAGTCTACACCAGAACAGCACTCTGAGGGAGAGGAGCTGCTGACGTTTGGTAGCAAAATCTCCTATTCTGAAGAGAAACATTTCGTTGTAAGCGGGTTCCATCAGCCTTGCCATCTTTTCTCAGCTGGCTAGGATGGAGGGCAGGCAGTCAGTTGGCAGACTCACCTGAGGCCCTGCTTGCCAGACTGTGACACAGACCTCCCGCCTGCTTCAGCCCAAAGGGACGGCTTATGGTAAGGTACAAACCCTGTGTTGGAAAGTTCCTGCCTAACCCTCGCACCAGCACAAGCATATTGGTCATTGGTCAAAGACTCTCCCCACAAGTTTAACATGTTTGCTCCCATCTAGCCTCCGAAGCCGAGTTTACCTAGCTAGGAATCTCACTTCAGGAAAGGTACTCAGGCTGCTGGTGACTGCACGTTGTTTCACCAGGCAGCCCAAATCGAGTACACCCACTTGCATTTTCCAGGGGGCAGAGCAAATGGTGTCAACTTACAGGCCTCCAGCCTGGGAGGGGCAACGTACACTTTGTGAATGGGAAAGAAGCCCATGCCTTCAGTGTGAAAGGCCGCTAGGCCTCTTTGCTTTGGCAGCCCAGGGATAGCGTCAGCTCTGAAATGCTTCCAAAGGAGCAGAGTCAGAGAACCTTGGAACCACAGAGCAGGTGCAGCCCAGAACACGGACTGCTCTTGGCCTGAGAACACCCACTGCCCAGCGCCTCTTTGGGGTACACACGTGTAGAGGGAGGGTGTTGAATTCTGCTGCGTCATAACTTCTCCGGGCCACGTAGTGTGAGGGCAAGGAGAGTGGCCCTCCACCTCATCCCAGTTTCATGTGTCAGTTGTCTAAGGCAAACTCCCTGCTTGAATCCCTCCGTGGGCTACGTAGCCTCCAGAGAAAGGTGGATGATTGGGACCCAAGGCTGGTATCTAGGTTAATGTTCTGTGCATCAACTTCGCAGCTGTTCTCTCTAAGCGGGTCCCAAAGGCTTTCTGGAAGAGTTTCCTTAGAGGGTCAGAAACAGGAAATTAACCGACAGGCCCACGGGGACGCCAGTTCTCTCCAGCAACAACGCTACCAGCCTCAGACACTTGGGTTCTCTTTGGTAAATGGAAGAACACTATGCTTGGAAGCTTCTTCCATCCAGTTTGAGAGTCGCACTTCCACTGCATCTTGGGATACCAAGTGTTGCCATGCCGTCACAATATCCAATTCTTAGGCCTATGACGGCAGAGTGTCTGGCAGTTCTGAAAGAGAACTTAGGGATGCAGGCGTTTTGGCTCCTTCCACCGAGAAACCAGCTCCTCCAGCTCCTCTGTCGTTAGCTATTTCATGTTAGAATATCTCTAGGGGCCCTCTTTTCCTCCTCCACGAGGTAAGACACAAACGGAATTGCCCTAAAGGGAAGAAGCCTTCTGAGTCCGGCAGAGAGGCAGCCTCTCCCACTCAGCATTCCCCCAACGCTGAGCCCCGGGTATGGGACAGAGAGAGGGAGAAAGGCAGCCGTAACCCCGAGCTCTTCCACAATGTAGTATAGGCCTCACCCTCACGCTCACGTCAATTTCACAGAGAAAACACCAGGCCTCGGTGTGCTTTCCTGTGGCAAGGAAACTTTGCTTTCATTCCTTAGGTGGCACGTTGGCTCAGGACTGCCCTACCCGAAGGACTCACGGTGTGCAGCCCTACTGGTTGAGATCAGCCCCTCTGGCTCTTTCTCGGATGACACCAACTGGAAAAGAGCCGTTCATATGCTGGGGACCCAGGGAGCTTTCCCTAGTCTACACCAGAACAGCACTCTGAGGGAGAGGAGCTGCTGACGTTTGGTAGCAAAATCTCCTATTCTGAAGAGAAACATTTCGCTGTGAGCGGGTTCCATCAGCCTTGCCATCTTTTCTCAGCTGGCTAGGATGGAGGGCAGGCAGTCAGTTGGCAGACTCACCTGAGGCCCTGCTTGCCAGACTGTGACACAGACCTCCCGCCTGCTTCAGCCCAAAGGGACGGCTTATGGTAAGGTAAAAACCCTGTGTTGGAAAGTTCCTGCCTAACCCTCGCACCAGCACAAGCATATTGGTCATTGGTCAAAGACTTTCCCCACAAGTTTAACATGTTTGCTCCCATCTAGCCTCCGAAGCCGAGTTTACCTAGCTAGGAATCTCACTTCAGGAAAGGTACTCAGGCTGCTGGTGACTGCACGTTGTTTCACCAGGCAGCCCAAATCGAGTACACCCACTTGCATTTTCCAGGGGGCAGAGCAAATGGTGTCAACTTACAGGCCTCCAGCCTGGGAGGGGCAACGTACACTTTGTGAATGGGAAAGAAGCCCATGCCTTCAGTGTGAAAGGCCGCTAGGCCTCTTTGCTTTGGCAGCCCAGGGATAGCGTCAGCTCTGAAATGCTTCCAAAGGAGCAGAGTCAGAGAACCTTGGAACCACAGAGCAGGTGCAGCCCAGAACACGGACTGCTCTTGGCCTGAGAACACCCACTGCCCAGCGCCTCTTTGGGGTACACACGTGTAGAGGGAGGGTGTTGAATTCTGCTGCGTCATAACTTCTCCGGGCCACGTAGTGTGAGGGCAAGGAGAGTGGCCCTCCACCTCATCCCAGTTTCATGTGTCAGTTGTCTAAGGCAAACTCCCTGCTTGAATCCCTCCGTGGGCTACGTAGCCTCCAGAGAAAGGTGGATGATTGGGACCCAGGGCTGGTATCTAGGTTAATGTTCTGTGCATCAACTTCGCAGCTGTTCTCTCTAAGCGGGTCCCAAAGGCTTTCTGGAAGAGTTTCCTTAGAGGGTCAGAAACAGGAAATTAACCGACAGGCCCACGGGGACGCCAGTTCTCTCCAGCAACAACGCTACCAGCCTCAGACACTTGGGTTCTCTTTGGTAAATGGAAGAACACTATGCTCGGAAGCTTCTTCCATCCAGTTTGAGAGTCGCGCTTCCACTGCATCTTGGGATACCAAGTGTTGCCATGCCGTCACAATTTCCAATTCTTAGGCCTATGACGGCAGAGTGTCTGGCAGTTCTGAAAGAGAACTTAGGGATGCAGGCGTTTTGGCTCCTTCCACCGAGAAACCAGCTCCTCCAGCTCCTCTGTCGTTAGCTATTTCATGTTAGAATATCTCTAGGGGCCGTCTTTTCCTCCTCCACGAGGTAAGACACAAACGGAATTGCCCTAAAGGGAAGAAGCCTTCTGAGTCCGGCAGAGAGGCAGCCTCTCCCACTCAGCATTCCCCCAACGCTGAGCCCCGGGTATGGGACAGAGAGAGGGAGAAAGGCAGCCGTAACCCCGAGCTCTTCCACAATGTAGTATAGGCCTCACCCTCACGCTCACGTCAATTTCACAGAGAAAACACCAGGCCTCGGTGTGCTTTCCTGTGGCAAGGAAACTTTGCTTTCATTCCTTAGGTGGCACGTTGGCTCAGGACTGCCCTACCCGAAGGACTCACGGTGTGCAGCCCTACTGGTTGAGATCAGCCCCTCTGGCTCTTTCTCGGATGACACCAACTGGAAAAGAGCCGTTCATATGCTGGGGACCCAGGGAGCTTTCCCTAGTCTACACCAGAACAGCACTCTGAGGGAGAGGAGCTGCTGACGTTTGGTAGCAAAATCTCCTATTCTGAAGAGAAACATTTCGCTGTAAGCGGGTTCCATCAGCCTTGCCATCTTTTCTCAGCTGGCTAGGATGGAGGGCAGGCAGTCAGTTGGCAGACTCACCTGAGGCCCTGCTTGCCAGACTGTGACACAGACCTCCCGCCTGCTTCAGCCCAAAGGGACGGCTTATGGTAAGGTACAAACCCTGTGTTGGAAAGTTCCTGCCTAACCCTCGCACCAGCACAAGCATATTGGTCATTGGTCAAAGACTTTCCCCACAAGTTTAACATGTTTGCTCCCATCTAGCCTCCGAAGCCGAGTTTACCTAGCTAGGAATCTCACTTCAGGAAAGGTACTCAGGCTGCTGGTGACTGCACGTTGTTTCACCAGGCAGCCCAAATCGAGTACACCCACTTGCATTTTCCAGGGGGCAGAGCAAATGGTGTCAACTTACAGGCCTCCAGCCTGGGAGGGGCAACGTACACTTTGTGAATGGGAAAGAAGCCCATGCCTTCAGTGTGAAAGGCCGCTAGGCCTCTTTGCTTTGGCAGCCCAGGGATAGCGTCAGCTGTGAAATGCTTCCAAAGGAGCAGAGTCAGAGAACCTTGGAACCACAGAGCAGGTGCAGCCCAGAACACGGACTGCTCTTGGCCTGAGAACACCCACTGCCAAGCGCCTCTTTGGGGTACACACGTGTAGAGGGAGGGTGTTGAATTCTGCTGCGTCATAACTTCTCCGGGCCACGTAGTGTGAGGGCAAGGAGAGTGGCCCTCCACCTCATCCCAGTTTCATGTGTCAGTTGTCTAAGGCAAACTCCCTGCTTGAATCCCTCCGTGGGCTACGTAGCCTCCAGAGAAAGGTGGATGATTGGGACCCAGGGCTGGTATCTAGGTTAATGTTCTGTGCATCAACTTCGCAGCTGTTCTCTCTAAGCGGGTCCCAAAGGCTTTCTGGAAGAGTTTCCTTAGAGGGTCAGAAACAGGAAATTAACCGACAGGCCCACGGGGACGCCAGTTCTCTCCAGCAACAACGCTACCAGCCTCAGACACTTGGGTTCTCTTTGGTAAATGGAAGAACACTATGCTTGGAAGCTTCTTCCATCCAGTTTGAGAGTCGCACTTCCACTGCATCTTGGGATACCAAGTGTTGCCATGCCGTCACAATTTCCAATTCTTAGGCCTATGACGGCAGAGTGTCTGGCAGTTCTGAAAGAGAACTTAGGGATGCAGGCGTTTTGGCTCCTTCCACCGAGAAACCAGCTCCTCCAGCTCCTCTGTCGTTAGCTATTTCATGTTAGAATATCTCTAGGGGCCGTCTTTTCCTCCTCCACGAGGTAAGACACAAACGGAATTGCCCTAAAGGGAAGAAGCCTTCTGAGTCCGGCAGAGAGGCAGCCTCTCCCACTCAGCATTCCCCCAACGCTGAGCCCCGGGTATGGGACAGAGAGAGGGAGAAAGGCAGCCGTAACCCCGAGCTCTTCCACAATGTAGTATAGGCCTCACCCTCACGCTCAGGTCAATTTCACAGAGAAAACACCAGGCCTCGGTGTGCTTTCCTGTGGCAAGGAAACTTTGCTTTCATTCCTTAGGTGGCACGTTGGCTCAGGACTGCCCTACCCGAAGGACTCACGGTGTGCAGCCCTACTGGTTGAGATCAGCCCCTCTGGCTCTTTCTCGGATGACACCAACTGGAAAAGAGCCGTTCATATGCTGGGGACCCAGGGAGCTTTCCCTAGTCTACACCAGAACAGCACTCTGAGGGAGAGGAGCTGCTGACGTTTGGTAGCAAAATCTCCTATTCTGAAGAGAAACATTTCGCTGTGAGCGGGTTCCATCAGCCTTGCCATCTTTTCTCAGCTGGCTAGGATGGAGGGCAGGCAGTCAGTTGGCAGACTCACCTGAGGCCCTGCTTGCCAGACTGTGACACAGACCTCCCGCCTGCTTCAGCCCAAAGGGACGGCTTATGGTAAGGTAAAAACCCTGTGTTGGAAAGTTCCTGCCTAACCCTCGCACCAGCACAAGCATATTGGTCATTGGTCAAAGACTTTCCCCACAAGTTTAACATGTTTGCTCCCATCTAGCCTCCGAAGCCGAGTTTACCTAGCTAGGAATCTCACTTCAGGAAAGGTACTCAGGCTGCTGGTGACTGCACGTTGTTTCACCAGGCAGCCCAAATCGAGTACACCCACTTGCATTTTCCAGGGGGCAGAGCAAATGGTGTCAACTTACAGGCCTCCAGCCTGGGAGGGGCAACGTACACTTTGTGAATGGGAAAGAAGCCCATGCCTTCAGTGTGAAAGGCCGCTAGGCCTCTTTGCTTTGGCAGCCCAGGGATAGCGTCAGCTCTGAAATGCTTCCAAAGGAGCAGAGTCAGAGAACCTTGGAACCACAGAGCAGGTGCAGCCCAGAACACGGACTACTCTTGGCCTGAGAACACCCACTGCCCAGCGCCTCTTTGGGGTACACACGTGTAGAGGGAGGGTGTTGAATTCTGCTGCGTCATAACTTCTCCGGGCCACGTAGTGTGAGGGCAAGGAGAGTGGCCCTCCACCTCATCCCAGTTTCATGTGTCAGTTGTCTAAGGCAAACTCCCTGCTTGAATCCCTCCGTGGGCTACGTAACCTCCAGAGAAAGGTGGATGATTGGGACCCAGGGCTGGTATCTAGGTTAATGTTCTGTGCATCAACTTCGCAGCTGTTCTCTCTAAGCGGGTCCCAAAGGCTTTCTGGAAGAGTTTCCTTAGAGGGTCAGAAACAGGAAATTAACCGACAGGCCCACGGGGACGCCAGTTCTCTCCAGCAACAACGCTACCAGCCTCAGACACTTGGGTTCTCTTTGGTAAATGGAAGAACACTATGCTCGGAAGCTTCTTCCATCCAGTTTGAGAGTCGCGCTTCCACTGCATCTTGGGATACCAAGTGTTGCCATGCCGTCACAATTTCCAATTCTTAGGCCTATGACGGCAGAGTGTCTGGCAGTTCTGAAAGAGAACTTAGGGATGCAGGCGTTTTGGCTCCTTCCACCGAGAAACCAGCTCCTCCAGCTCCTCTGTCGTTAGCTATTTCATGTTAGAATATCTCTAGGGGCCGTCTTTTCCTCCTCCACGAGGTAAGACACAAACGGAATTGCCCTAAAGGGAAGAAGCCTTCTGAGTCCGGCAGAGAGGCAGCCTCTCCCACTCAGCATTCCCCCAACGCTGAGCCCCGGGTATGGGACAGAGAGAGGGAGAAAGGCAGCCGTAACCCCGAGCTCTTCCACAATGTAGTATAGGCCTCACCCTCAAGCTCACGTCAATTTCGTAGAGAAAACACCAGGCATCGGTGTGCTTTCCTGTGGCAAGGAAACTTTGCTTTCATTCCTTAGGTGGCACGTTGGCTCAGGACTGCCCTACCCGAAGGACTCACGGTGTGCAGCCCTACTGGTTGAGATCAGCCCCTCTGGCTCTTTCTCGGATGACACCAACTGGGCAAAGAGCCGTTCATATGCTGGGGACCCAGGGAGCTTTCCCTAGTCTACACCAGAACAGCACTCTGAGGGAGAGGAGCTGCTGACGTTTGGTAGCAAAATCTCCTATTCTGAAGAGAAACATTTCGTTGTAAGCGGGTTCCATCAGCCTTGCCATCTTTTCTCAGCTGGCTAGGATGGAGGGCAGGCAGTCAGTTGGCAGACTCACCTGAGGCCCTGCTTGCCAGACTGTGACACAGACCTCCCGCCTGCTTCAGCCCAAAGGGACGGCTTATGGTAAGGTACAAACCCTGTGTTGGAAAGTTCCTGCCTAACCCTCGCACCAGCACAAGCATATTGGTCATTGGTCAAAGACTCTCCCCACAAGTTTAACATGTTTGCTCCCATCTAGCCTCCGAAGCCGAGTTTACCTAGCTAGGAATCTCACTTCAGGAAAGGTACTCAGGCTGCTGGTGACTGCACGTTGTTTCACCAGGCAGCCCAAATCGAGTACACCCACTTGCATTTTCCAGGGGGCAGAGCAAATGGTGTCAACTTACAGGCCTCCAGCCTGGGAGGGGCAACGTACACTTTGTGAATGGGAAAGAAGCCCATGCCTTCAGTGTGAAAGGCCGCTAGGCCTCTTTGCTTTGGCAGCCCAGGGATAGCGTCAGCTCTGAAATGCTTCCAAAGGAGCAGAGTCAGAGAACCTTGGAACCACAGAGCAGGTGCAGCCCAGAACACGGACTGCTCTTGGCCTGAGAACACCCACTGCCCAGCGCCTCTTTGGGGTACACACGTGTAGAGGGAGGGTGTTGAATTCTGCTGCGTCATAACTTCTCCGGGCCACGTAGTGTGAGGGCAAGGAGAGTGGCCCTCCACCTCATCCCAGTTTCATGTGTCAGTTGTCTAAGGCAAACTCCCTGCTTGAATCCCTCCGTGGGCTACGTAGCCTCCAGAGAAAGGTGGATGATTGGGACCCAAGGCTGGTATCTAGGTTAATGTTCTGTGCATCAACTTCGCAGCTGTTCTCTCTAAGCGGGTCCCAAAGGCTTTCTGGAAGAGTTTCCTTAGAGGGTCAGAAACAGGAAATTAACCGACAGGCCCACGGGGACGCCAGTTCTCTCCAGCAACAACGCTACCAGCCTCAGACACTTGGGTTCTCTTTGGTAAATGGAAGAACACTATGCTTGGAAGCTTCTTCCATCCAGTTTGAGAGTCGCACTTCCACTGCATCTTGGGATACCAAGTGTTGCCATGCCGTCACAATATCCAATTCTTAGGCCTATGACGGCAGAGTGTCTGGCAGTTCTGAAAGAGAACTTAGGGATGCAGGCGTTTTGGCTCCTTCCACCGAGAAACCAGCTCCTCCAGCTCCTCTGTCGTTAGCTATTTCATGTTAGAATATCTCTAGGGGCCCTCTTTTCCTCCTCCACGAGGTAAGACACAAACGGAATTGCCCTAAAGGGAAGAAGCCTTCTGAGTCCGGCAGAGAGGCAGCCTCTCCCACTCAGCATTCCCCCAACGCTGAGCCCCGGGTATGGGACAGAGAGAGGGAGAAAGGCAGCCGTAACCCCGAGCTCTTCCACAATGTAGTATAGGCCTCACCCTCAAGCTCACGTCAATTTCATAGAGAAAACACCAGGCCTCGGTGTGCTTTCCTGTGGCAAGGAAACTTTGCTTTCATTCCTTAGGTGGCACGTTGGCTCAGGACTGCCCTACCCGAAGGACTCACGGTGTGCAGCCCTATTGGTTGAGATCAGCCCCTCTGGCTCTTTCTCGGATGACACCAACTGGGCAAAGAGCCGTTCATATGCTGGGGACCCAGGGAGCTTTCCCTAGTCTACACCAGAACAGCACTCTGAGGGAGAGGAGCTGCTGACGTTTGGTAGCAAAATCTCCTATTCTGAAGAGAAACATTTCGTTGTAAGCGGGTTCCATCAGCCTTGCCATCTTTTCTCAGCTGGCTAGGATGGAGGGCAGGCAGTCAGTTGGCAGACTCACCTGAGGCCCTGCTTGCCAGACTGTGACACAGACCTCCCGCCTGCTTCAGCCCAAAGGGACGGCTTATGGTAAGGTAAAAACCCTGTGTTGGAAAGTTCCTGCCTAACCCTCGCACCAGCACAAGCATATTGGTCATTGGTCAAAGACTCTCCCCACAAGTTTAACATGTTTGCTCCCATCTAGCCTCCGAAGCCGAGTTTACCTAGCTAGGAATCTCACTTCAGGAAAGGTACTCAGGCTGCTGGTGACTGCACGTTGTTTCACCAGGCAGCCCAAATCGAGTACACCCACTTGCATTTTCCAGGGGGCAGAGCAAATGGTGTCAACTTACAGGCCTCCAGCCTGGGAGGGGCAACGTACACTTTGTGAATGGGAAAGAAGCCCATGCCTTCAGTGTGAAAGGCCGCTAGGCCTCTTTGCTTTGGCAGCCCAGGGATAGCGTCAGCTGTGAAATGCTTCCAAAGGAGCAGAGTCAGAGAACCTTGGAACCACAGAGCAGGTGCAGCCCAGAACACGGACTACTCTTGGCCTGAGAACACCCACTGCCCAGCGCCTCTTTGGGGTACACACGTGTAGAGGGAGGGTGTTGAATTCTGCTGCGTCATAACTTCTCCGGGCCACGTAGTGTGAGGGCAAGGAGAGTGGCCCTCCACCTCATCCCAGTTTCATGTGTCAGTTGTCTAAGGCAAACTCCCTGCTTGAATCCCTCCGTGGGCTACGTAACCTCCAGAGAAAGGTGGATGATTGGGACCCAGGGCTGGTATCTAGGTTAATGTTCTGTGCATCAACTTCGCAGCTGTTCTCTCTAAGCGGGTCCCAAAGGCTTTCTGGAAGAGTTTCCTTAGAGGGTCAGAAACAGGAAATTAACCGACAGGCCCACGGGGACGCCAGTTCTCTCCAGCAACAACGCTACCAGCCTCAGACACTTGGGTTCTCTTTGGTAAATGGAAGAACACTATGCTCGGAAGCTTCTTCCATCCAGTTTGAGAGTCGCGCTTCCACTGCATCTTGGGATACCAAGTGTTGCCATGCCGTCACAATATCCAATTCTTAGGCCTATGACGGCAGAGTGTCTGGCAGTTCTGAAAGAGAACTTAGGGATGCAGGCGTTTTGGCTCCTTCCACCGAGAAACCAGCTCCTCCAGCTCCTCTGTCGTTAGCTATTTCATGTTAGAATATCTCTAGGGGCCCTCTTTTCCTCCTCCACGAGGTAAGACACAAACGGAATTGCCCTAAAGGGAAGAAGCCTTCTGAGTCCGGCAGAGAGGCAGCCTCTCCCACTCAGCATTCCCCCAACGCTGAGCCCCGGGTATGGGACAGAGAGAGGGAGAAAGGCAGCCGTAACCCCGAGCTCTTCCACAATGTAGTATAGGCCTCACCCTCACGCTCACGTCAATTTCACAGAGAAAACACCAGGCCTCGGTGTGCTTTCCTGTGGCAAGGAAACTTTGCTTTCATTCCTTAGGTGGCACGTTGGCTCAGGACTGCCCTACCCGAAGGACTCACGGTGTGCAGCCCTACTGGTTGAGATCAGCCCCTCTGGCTCTTTCTCGGATGACACCAACTGGAAAAGAGCCGTTCATATGCTGGGGACCCAGGGAGCTTTCCCTAGTCTACACCAGAACAGCACTCTGAGGGAGAGGAGCTGCTGACGTTTGGTAGCAAAATCTCCTATTCTGAAGAGAAACATTTCGCTGTAAGCGGGTTCCATCAGCCTTGCCATCTTTTCTCAGCTGGCTAGGATGGAGGGCAGGCAGTCAGTTGGCAGACTCACCTGAGGCCCTGCTTGCCAGACTGTGACACAGACCTCCCGCCTGCTTCAGCCCAAAGGGACGGCTTATGGTAAGGTAAAAACCCTGTGTTGGAAAGTTCCTGCCTAACCCTCGCACCAGCACAAGCATATTGGTCATTGGTCAAAGACTCTCCCCACAAGTTTAACATGTTTGCTCCCATCTAGCCTCCGAAGCCGAGTTTACCTAGCTAGGAATCTCACTTCAGGAAAGGTACTCAGGCTGCTGGTGACTGCACGTTGTTTCACCAGGCAGCCCAAATCGAGTACACCCACTTGCATTTTCCAGGGGGCAGAGCAAATGGTGTCAACTTACAGGCCTCCAGCCTGGGAGGGGCAACGTACACTTTGTGAATGGGAAAGAAGCCCATGCCTTCAGTGTGAAAGGCCGCTAGGCCTCTTTGCTTTGGCAGCCCAGGGATAGCGTCAGCTGTGAAATGCTTCCAAAGGAGCAGAGTCAGAGAACCTTGGAACCACAGAGCAGGTGCAGCCCAGAACACGGACTGCTCTTGGCCTGAGAACACCCACTGCCAAGCGCCTCTTTGGGGTACACACGTGTAGAGGGAGGGTGTTGAATTCTGCTGCGTCATAACTTCTCCGGGCCACGTAGTGTGAGGGCAAGGAGAGTGGCCCTCCACCTCATCCCAGTTTCATGTGTCAGTTGTCTAAGGCAAACTCCCTGCTTGAATCCCTCCGTGGGCTACGTAGCCTCCAGAGAAAGGTGGATGATTGGGACCCAGGGCTGGTATCTAGGTTAATGTTCTGTGCATCAACTTCGCAGCTGTTCTCTCTAAGCGGGTCCCAAAGGCTTTCTGGAAGAGTTTCCTTAGAGGGTCAGAAACAGGAAATTAACCGACAGGCCCACGGGGACGCCAGTTCTCTCCAGCAACAACGCTACCAGCCTCAGACACTTGGGTTCTCTTTGGTAAATGGAAGAACACTATGCTTGGAAGCTTCTTCCATCCAGTTTGAGAGTCGCACTTCCACTGCATCTTGGGATACCAAGTGTTGCCATGCCGTCACAATTTCCAATTCTTAGGCCTATGACGGCAGAGTGTCTGGCAGTTCTGAAAGAGAACTTAGGGATGCAGGCGTTTTGGCTCCTTCCACCGAGAAACCAGCTCCTCCAGCTCCTCTGTCGTTAGCTATTTCATGTTAGAATATCTCTAGGGGCCGTCTTTTCCTCCTCCACGAGGTAAGACACAAACGGAATTGCCCTAAAGGGAAGAAGCCTTCTGAGTCCGGCAGAGAGGCAGCCTCTCCCACTCAGCATTCCCCCAACGCTGAGCCCCGGGTATGGGACAGAGAGAGGGAGAAAGGCAGCCGTAACCCCGAGCTCTTCCACAATGTAGTATAGGCCTCACCCTCACGCTCACGTCAATTTCACAGAGAAAACACCAGGCCTCGGTGTGCTTTCCTGTGGCAAGGAAACTTTGCTTTCATTCCTTAGGTGGCACGTTGGCTCAGGACTGCCCTACCCGAAGGACTCACGGTGTGCAGCCCTACTGGTTGAGATCAGCCCCTCTGGCTCTTTCTCGGATGACACCAACTGGAAAAGAGCCGTTCATATGCTGGGGACCCAGGGAGCTTTCCCTAGTCTACACCAGAACAGCACTCTGAGGGAGAGGAGCTGCTGACGTTTGGTAGCAAAATCTCCTATTCTGAAGAGAAACATTTCGCTGTGAGCGGGTTCCATCAGCCTTGCCATCTTTTCTCAGCTGGCTAGGATGGAGGGCAGGCAGTCAGTTGGCAGACTCACCTGAGGCCCTGCTTGCCAGACTGTGACACAGACCTCCCGCCTGCTTCAGCCCAAAGGGACGGCTTATGGTAAGGTAAAAACCCTGTGTTGGAAAGTTCCTGCCTAACCCTCGCACCAGCACAAGCATATTGGTCATTGGTCAAAGACTTTCCCCACAAGTTTAACATGTTTGCTCCCATCTAGCCTCCGAAGCCGAGTTTACCTAGCTAGGAATCTCACTTCAGGAAAGGTACTCAGGCTGCTGGTGACTGCACGTTGTTTCACCAGGCAGCCCAAATCGAGTACACCCACTTGCATTTTCCAGGGGGCAGAGCAAATGGTGTCAACTTACAGGCCTCCAGCCTGGGAGGGGCAACGTACACTTTGTGAATGGGAAAGAAGCCCATGCCTTCAGTGTGAAAGGCCGCTAGGCCTCTTTGCTTTGGCAGCCCAGGGATAGCGTCAGCTCTGAAATGCTTCCAAAGGAGCAGAGTCAGAGAACCTTGGAACCACAGAGCAGGTGCAGCCCAGAACACGGACTACTCTTGGCCTGAGAACACCCACTGCCCAGCGCCTCTTTGGGGTACACACGTGTAGAGGGAGGGTGTTGAATTCTGCTGCGTCATAACTTCTCCGGGCCACGTAGTGTGAGGGCAAGGAGAGTGGCCCTCCACCTCATCCCAGTTTCATGTGTCAGTTGTCTAAGGCAAACTCCCTGCTTGAATCCCTCCGTGGGCTACGTAACCTCCAGAGAAAGGTGGATGATTGGGACCCAGGGCTGGTATCTAGGTTAATGTTCTGTGCATCAACTTCGCAGCTGTTCTCTCTAAGCGGGTCCCAAAGGCTTTCTGGAAGAGTTTCCTTAGAGGGTCAGAAACAGGAAATTAACCGACAGGCCCACGGGGACGCCAGTTCTCTCCAGCAACAACGCTACCAGCCTCAGACACTTGGGTTCTCTTTGGTAAATGGAAGAACACTATGCTCGGAAGCTTCTTCCATCCAGTTTGAGAGTCGCGCTTCCACTGCATCTTGGGATACCAAGTGTTGCCATGCCGTCACAATTTCCAATTCTTAGGCCTATGACGGCAGAGTGTCTGGCAGTTCTGAAAGAGAACTTAGGGATGCAGGCGTTTTGGCTCCTTCCACCGAGAAACCAGCTCCTCCAGCTCCTCTGTCGTTAGCTATTTCATGTTAGAATATCTCTAGGGGCCGTCTTTTCCTCCTCCACGAGGTAAGACACAAACGGAATTGCCCTAAAGGGAAGAAGCCTTCTGAGTCCGGCAGAGAGGCAGCCTCTCCCACTCAGCATTCCCCCAACGCTGAGCCCCGGGTATGGGACAGAGAGAGGGAGAAAGGCAGCCGTAACCCCGAGCTCTTCCACAATGTAGTATAGGCCTCACCCTCAAGCTCACGTCAATTTCGTAGAGAAAACACCAGGCATCGGTGTGCTTTCCTGTGGCAAGGAAACTTTGCTTTCATTCCTTAGGTGGCACGTTGGCTCAGGACTGCCCTACCCGAAGGACTCACGGTGTGCAGCCCTACTGGTTGAGATCAGCCCCTCTGGCTCTTTCTCGGATGACACCAACTGGGCAAAGAGCCGTTCATATGCTGGGGACCCAGGGAGCTTTCCCTAGTCTACACCAGAACAGCACTCTGAGGGAGAGGAGCTGCTGACGTTTGGTAGCAAAATCTCCTATTCTGAAGAGAAACATTTCGTTGTAAGCGGGTTCCATCAGCCTTGCCATCTTTTCTCAGCTGGCTAGGATGGAGGGCAGGCAGTCAGTTGGCAGACTCACCTGAGGCCCTGCTTGCCAGACTGTGACACAGACCTCCCGCCTGCTTCAGCCCAAAGGGACGGCTTATGGTAAGGTACAAACCCTGTGTTGGAAAGTTCCTGCCTAACCCTCGCACCAGCACAAGCATATTGGTCATTGGTCAAAGACTCTCCCCACAAGTTTAACATGTTTGCTCCCATCTAGCCTCCGAAGCCGAGTTTACCTAGCTAGGAATCTCACTTCAGGAAAGGTACTCAGGCTGCTGGTGACTGCACGTTGTTTCACCAGGCAGCCCAAATCGAGTACACCCACTTGCATTTTCCAGGGGGCAGAGCAAATGGTGTCAACTTACAGGCCTCCAGCCTGGGAGGGGCAACGTACACTTTGTGAATGGGAAAGAAGCCCATGCCTTCAGTGTGAAAGGCCGCTAGGCCTCTTTGCTTTGGCAGCCCAGGGATAGCGTCAGCTCTGAAATGCTTCCAAAGGAGCAGAGTCAGAGAACCTTGGAACCACAGAGCAGGTGCAGCCCAGAACACGGACTGCTCTTGGCCTGAGAACACCCACTGCCCAGCGCCTCTTTGGGGTACACACGTGTAGAGGGAGGGTGTTGAATTCTGCTGCGTCATAACTTCTCCGGGCCACGTAGTGTGAGGGCAAGGAGAGTGGCCCTCCACCTCATCCCAGTTTCATGTGTCAGTTGTCTAAGGCAAACTCCCTGCTTGAATCCCTCCGTGGGCTACGTAGCCTCCAGAGAAAGGTGGATGATTGGGACCCAAGGCTGGTATCTAGGTTAATGTTCTGTGCATCAACTTCGCAGCTGTTCTCTCTAAGCGGGTCCCAAAGGCTTTCTGGAAGAGTTTCCTTAGAGGGTCAGAAACAGGAAATTAACCGACAGGCCCACGGGGACGCCAGTTCTCTCCAGCAACAACGCTACCAGCCTCAGACACTTGGGTTCTCTTTGGTAAATGGAAGAACACTATGCTTGGAAGCTTCTTCCATCCAGTTTGAGAGTCGCACTTCCACTGCATCTTGGGATACCAAGTGTTGCCATGCCGTCACAATATCCAATTCTTAGGCCTATGACGGCAGAGTGTCTGGCAGTTCTGAAAGAGAACTTAGGGATGCAGGCGTTTTGGCTCCTTCCACCGAGAAACCAGCTCCTCCAGCTCCTCTGTCGTTAGCTATTTCATGTTAGAATATCTCTAGGGGCCCTCTTTTCCTCCTCCACGAGGTAAGACACAAACGGAATTGCCCTAAAGGGAAGAAGCCTTCTGAGTCCGGCAGAGAGGCAGCCTCTCCCACTCAGCATTCCCCCAACGCTGAGCCCCGGGTATGGGACAGAGAGAGGGAGAAAGGCAGCCGTAACCCCGAGCTCTTCCACAATGTAGTATAGGCCTCACCCTCAAGCTCACGTCAATTTCATAGAGAAAACACCAGGCCTCGGTGTGCTTTCCTGTGGCAAGGAAACTTTGCTTTCATTCCTTAGGTGGCACGTTGGCTCAGGACTGCCCTACCCGAAGGACTCACGGTGTGCAGCCCTATTGGTTGAGATCAGCCCCTCTGGCTCTTTCTCGGATGACACCAACTGGGCAAAGAGCCGTTCATATGCTGGGGACCCAGGGAGCTTTCCCTAGTCTACACCAGAACAGCACTCTGAGGGAGAGGAGCTGCTGACGTTTGGTAGCAAAATCTCCTATTCTGAAGAGAAACATTTCGTTGTAAGCGGGTTCCATCAGCCTTGCCATCTTTTCTCAGCTGGCTAGGATGGAGGGCAGGCAGTCAGTTGGCAGACTCACCTGAGGCCCTGCTTGCCAGACTGTGACACAGACCTCCCGCCTGCTTCAGCCCAAAGGGACGGCTTATGGTAAGGTAAAAACCCTGTGTTGGAAAGTTCCTGCCTAACCCTCGCACCAGCACAAGCATATTGGTCATTGGTCAAAGACTCTCCCCACAAGTTTAACATGTTTGCTCCCATCTAGCCTCCGAAGCCGAGTTTACCTAGCTAGGAATCTCACTTCAGGAAAGGTACTCAGGCTGCTGGTGACTGCACGTTGTTTCACCAGGCAGCCCAAATCGAGTACACCCACTTGCATTTTCCAGGGGGCAGAGCAAATGGTGTCAACTTACAGGCCTCCAGCCTGGGAGGGGCAACGTACACTTTGTGAATGGGAAAGAAGCCCATGCCTTCAGTGTGAAAGGCCGCTAGGCCTCTTTGCTTTGGCAGCCCAGGGATAGCGTCAGCTGTGAAATGCTTCCAAAGGAGCAGAGTCAGAGAACCTTGGAACCACAGAGCAGGTGCAGCCCAGAACACGGACTACTCTTGGCCTGAGAACACCCACTGCCCAGCGCCTCTTTGGGGTACACACGTGTAGAGGGAGGGTGTTGAATTCTGCTGCGTCATAACTTCTCCGGGCCACGTAGTGTGAGGGCAAGGAGAGTGGCCCTCCACCTCATCCCAGTTTCATGTGTCAGTTGTCTAAGGCAAACTCCCTGCTTGAATCCCTCCGTGGGCTACGTAACCTCCAGAGAAAGGTGGATGATTGGGACCCAGGGCTGGTATCTAGGTTAATGTTCTGTGCATCAACTTCGCAGCTGTTCTCTCTAAGCGGGTCCCAAAGGCTTTCTGGAAGAGTTTCCTTAGAGGGTCAGAAACAGGAAATTAACCGACAGGCCCACGGGGACGCCAGTTCTCTCCAGCAACAACGCTACCAGCCTCAGACACTTGGGTTCTCTTTGGTAAATGGAAGAACACTATGCTCGGAAGCTTCTTCCATCCAGTTTGAGAGTCGCGCTTCCACTGCATCTTGGGATACCAAGTGTTGCCATGCCGTCACAATATCCAATTCTTAGGCCTATGACGGCAGAGTGTCTGGCAGTTCTGAAAGAGAACTTAGGGATGCAGGCGTTTTGGCTCCTTCCACCGAGAAACCAGCTCCTCCAGCTCCTCTGTCGTTAGCTATTTCATGTTAGAATATCTCTAGGGGCCCTCTTTTCCTCCTCCACGAGGTAAGACACAAACGGAATTGCCCTAAAGGGAAGAAGCCTTCTGAGTCCGGCAGAGAGGCAGCCTCTCCCACTCAGCATTCCCCCAACGCTGAGCCCCGGGTATGGGACAGAGAGAGGGAGAAAGGCAGCCGTAACCCCGAGCTCTTCCACAATGTAGTATAGGCCTCACCCTCACGCTCAGGTCAATTTCACAGAGAAAACACCAGGCCTCGGTGTGCTTTCCTGTGGCAAGGAAACTTTGCTTTCATTCCTTAGGTGGCACGTTGGCTCAGGACTGCCCTACCCGAAGGACTCACGGTGTGCAGCCCTACTGGTTGAGATCAGCCCCTCTGGCTCTTTCTCGGATGACACCAACTGGAAAAGAGCCGTTCATATGCTGGGGACCCAGGGAGCTTTCCCTAGTCTACACCAGAACAGCACTCTGAGGGAGAGGAGCTGCTGACGTTTGGTAGCAAAATCTCCTATTCTGAAGAGAAACATTTCGCTGTAAGCGGGTTCCATCAGCCTTGCCATCTTTTCTCAGCTGGCTAGGATGGAGGGCAGGCAGTCAGTTGGCAGACTCACCTGAGGCCCTGCTTGCCAGACTGTGACACAGACCTCCCGCCTGCTTCAGCCCAAAGGGACGGCTTATGGTAAGGTAAAAACCCTGTGTTGGAAAGTTCCTGCCTAACCCTCGCACCAGCACAAGCATATTGGTCATTGGTCAAAGACTCTCCCCACAAGTTTAACATGTTTGCTCCCATCTAGCCTCCGAAGCCGAGTTTACCTAGCTAGGAATCTCACTTCAGGAAAGGTACTCAGGCTGCTGGTGACTGCACGTTGTTTCACCAGGCAGCCCAAATCGAGTACACCCACTTGCATTTTCCAGGGGGCAGAGCAAATGGTGTCAACTTACAGGCCTCCAGCCTGGGAGGGGCAACGTACACTTTGTGAATGGGAAAGAAGCCCATGCCTTCAGTGTGAAAGGCCGCTAGGCCTCTTTGCTTTGGCAGCCCAGGGATAGCGTCAGCTGTGAAATGCTTCCAAAGGAGCAGAGTCAGAGAACCTTGGAACCACAGAGCAGGTGCAGCCCAGAACACGGACTGCTCTTGGCCTGAGAACACCCACTGCCAAGCGCCTCTTTGGGGTACACACGTGTAGAGGGAGGGTGTTGAATTCTGCTGCGTCATAACTTCTCCGGGCCACGTAGTGTGAGGGCAAGGAGAGTGGCCCTCCACCTCATCCCAGTTTCATGTGTCAGTTGTCTAAGGCAAACTCCCTGCTTGAATCCCTCCGTGGGCTACGTAGCCTCCAGAGAAAGGTGGATGATTGGGACCCAGGGCTGGTATCTAGGTTAATGTTCTGTGCATCAACTTCGCAGCTGTTCTCTCTAAGCGGGTCCCAAAGGCTTTCTGGAAGAGTTTCCTTAGAGGGTCAGAAACAGGAAATTAACCGACAGGCCCACGGGGACGCCAGTTCTCTCCAGCAACAACGCTACCAGCCTCAGACACTTGGGTTCTCTTTGGTAAATGGAAGAACACTATGCTTGGAAGCTTCTTCCATCCAGTTTGAGAGTCGCACTTCCACTGCATCTTGGGATACCAAGTGTTGCCATGCCGTCACAATATCCAATTCTTAGGCCTATGACGGCAGAGTGTCTGGCAGTTCTGAAAGAGAACTTAGGGATGCAGGCGTTTTGGCTCCTTCCACCGAGAAACCAGCTCCTCCAGCTCCTCTGTCGTTAGCTATTTCATGTTAGAATATCTCTAGGGGCCCTCTTTTCCTCCTCCACGAGGTAAGACACAAACGGAATTGCCCTAAAGGGAAGAAGCCTTCTGAGTCCGGCAGAGAGGCAGCCTCTCCCACTCAGCATTCCCCCAACGCTGAGCCCCGGGTATGGGACAGAGAGAGGGAGAAAGGCAGCCGTAACCCCGAGCTCTTCCACAATGTAGTATAGGCCTCACCCTCACGCTCACGTCAATTTCACAGAGAAAACACCAGGCCTCGGTGTGCTTTCCTGTGGCAAGGAAACTTTGCTTTCATTCCTTAGGTGGCACGTTGGCTCAGGACTGCCCTACCCGAAGGACTCACGGTGTGCAGCCCTACTGGTTGAGATCAGCCCCTCTGGCTCTTTCTCGGATGACACCAACTGGAAAAGAGCCGTTCATATGCTGGGGACCCAGGGAGCTTTCCCTAGTCTACACCAGAACAGCACTCTGAGGGAGAGGAGCTGCTGACGTTTGGTAGCAAAATCTCCTATTCTGAAGAGAAACATTTCGTTGTAAGAGGGTTCCATCAGCCTTGCCATCTTTTCTCAGCTGGCTAGGATGGAGGGCAGGCAGTCAGTTGGCAGACTCACCTGAGGCCCTGCTTGCCAGACTGTCACACAGACCTCCCGCCTGCTTCAGCCCAAAGGGACGGCTTATGGTAAGGTACAAACCCTGTGTTGGAAAGTTCCTGCCTAACCCTCGCACCAGCACAAGCATATTGGTCATTGGTCAAAGACTCTCCCCACAAGTTTAACATGTTTGCTCCCATCTAGCCTCCGAAGCCGAGTTTACCTAGCTAGGAATCTCACTTCAGGAAAGGTACTCAGGCTGCTGGTGACTGCACCATGTTTCACCAGGCAGCCCAAATCGAGTACACCCACTTGCATTTTCCAGGGGGCAGAGCAAATGGTGTCAACTTACAGGCCTCCAGCCTGGGAGGGGCAACGTACACTTTGTGAATGGGAAAGAAGCCCATGCCTTCAGTGTGAAAGGCCGCTAGGCCTCTTTGCTTTGGCAGCCCAGGGATAGCGTCAGCTGTGAAATGCTTCCAAAGGAGCAGAGTCAGAGAACCTTGGAACCACAGAGCAGGTGCAGCCCAGAACACGGACTGCTCTTGGCCTGAGAACACCCACTGCCCAGCGCCTCTTTGGGGTACACACGTGTAGAGGGAGGGTGTTGAATTCTGCTGCGTCATAACTTCTCCGGGCCACGTAGTGTGAGGGCAAGGAGAGTGGCCCTCCACCTCATCCCAGTTTCATGTGTCAGTTGTCTAAGGCAAACTCCCTGCTTGAATCCCTCCGTGGGCTACGTAACCTCCAGAGAAAGGTGGATGATTGGGACCCAGGGCTGGTATCTAGGTTAATGTTCTGTGCATCAACTTCGCAGCTGTTCTCTCTAAGCGGGTCCCAAAGGCTTTCTGGAAGAGTTTCCTTAGAGGGTCAGAAACAGGAAATTAACCGACAGGCCCACGGGGACGCCAGTTCTCTCCAGCAACAACGCTACCAGCCTCAGACACTTGGGTTCTCTTTGGTAAATGGAAGAACACTATGCTCGGAAGCTTCTTCCATCCAGTTTGAGAGTCGCACTTCCACTGCATCTTGGGATACCAAGTGTTGCCATGCCGTCACAATATCCAATTCTTAGGCCTATGACGGCAGAGTGTCTGGCAGTTCTGAAAGAGAACTTAGGAATGCAGGCGTTTTGGCTCCTTCCACCGAGAAACCAGCTCCTCCAGCTCCTCTGTCGTTAGCTATTTCATGTTAGAATATCTCTAGGGGCCCTCTTTTCCTCCTCCACGAGGTAAGACACAAACGGAATTGCCCTAAAGGGAAGAAGCCTTCTGAGTCCGGCAGAGAGGCAGCCTCTCCCACTCAGCATTCCCCCAACGCTGAGCCCCGGGTATGGGACAGAGAGAGGGAGAAAGGCAGCCGTAACCCCGAGCTCTTCCACAATGTAGTATAGGCCTCACCCTCACGCTCACGTCAATTTCACAGAGAAAACACCAGGCCTCGGTGTGCTTTCCTGTGGCAAGGAAACTTTGCTTTCATTCCTTAGGTGGCACGTTGGCTCAGGACTGCCCTACCCGAAGGACTCACGGTGTGCAGCCCTACTGGTTGAGATCAGCCCCTCTGGCTCTTTCTCGGATGACACCAACTGGAAAAGAGCCGTTCATATGCTGGGGACCCAGGGAGCTTTCCCTAGTCTACACCAGAACAGCACTCTGAGGGAGAGGAGCTGCTGACGTTTGGTAGCAAAATCTCCTATTCTGAAGAGAAACATTTCGCTGTAAGCGGGTTCCATCAGCCTTGCCATCTTTTCTCAGCTGGCTAGGATGGAGGGCAGGCAGTCAGTTGGCAGACTCACCTGAGGCCCTGCTTGCCAGACTGTGACACAGACCTCCCGCCTGCTTCAGCCCAAAGGGACGGCTTATGGTAAGGTAAAAACCCTGTGTTGGAAAGTTCCTGCCTAACCCTCGCACCAGCACAAGCATATTGGTCATTGGTCAAAGACTTTCCCCACAAGTTTAACATGTTTGCTCCCATCTAGCCTCCGAAGCCGAGTTTACCTAGCTAGGAATCTCACTTCAGGAAAGGTACTCAGGCTGCTGGTGACTGCACGTTGTTTCACCAGGCAGCCCAAATCGAGTACACCCACTTGCATTTTCCAGGGGGCAGAGCAAATGGTGTCAACTTACAGGCCTCCAGCCTGGGAGGGGCAACGTACACTTTGTGAATGGGAAAGAAGCCCATGCCTTCAGTGTGAAAGGCCGCTAGGCCTCTTTGCTTTGGCAGCCCAGGGATAGCGTCAGCTGTGAAATGCTTCCAAAGGAGCAGAGTCAGAGAACCTTGGAACCACAGAGCAGGTGCAGCCCAGAACACGGACTACTCTTGGCCTGAGAACACCCACTGCCCAGCGCCTCTTTGGGGTACACACGTGTAGAGGGAGGGTGTTGAATTCTGCTGCGTCATAACTTCTCCGGGCCACGTAGTGTGAGGGCAAGGAGAGTGGCCCTCCACCTCATCCCAGTTTCATGTGTCAGTTGTCTAAGGCAAACTCCCTGCTTGAATCCCTCCGTGGGCTACGTAACCTCCAGAGAAAGGTGGATGATTGGGACCCAGGGCTGGTATCTAGGTTAATGTTCTGTGCATCAACTTCGCAGCTGTTCTCTCTAAGCGGGTCCCAAAGGCTTTCTGGAAGAGTTTCCTTAGAGGGTCAGAAACAGGAAATTAACCGACAGGCCCACGGGGACGCCAGTTCTCTCCAGCAACAACGCTACCAGCCTCAGACACTTGGGTTCTCTTTGGTAAATGGAAGAACACTATGCTCGGAAGCTTCTTCCATCCAGTTTGAGAGTCGCGCTTCCACTGCATCTTGGGATACCAAGTGTTGCCATGCCGTCACAATTTCCAATTCTTAGGCCTATGACGGCAGAGTGTCTGGCAGTTCTGAAAGAGAACTTAGGGATGCAGGCGTTTTGGCTCCTTCCACCGAGAAACCAGCTCCTCCAGCTCCTCTGTCGTTAGCTATTTCATGTTAGAATATCTCTAGGGGCCCTCTTTTCCTCCTCCACGAGGTAAGACACAAACGGAATTGCCCTAAAGGGAAGAAGCCTTCTGAGTCCGGCAGAGAGGCAGCCTCTCCCACTCAGCATTCCCCCAACGCTGAGCCCCGGGTATGGGACAGAGAGAGGGAGAAAGGCAGCCGTAACCCCGAGCTCTTCCACAATGTAGTATAGGCCTCACCCTCAAGCTCACGTCAATTTCATAGAGAAAACACCAGGCCTCGGTGTGCTTTCCTGTGGCAAGGAAACTTTGCTTTCATTCCTTAGGTGGCACGTTGGCTCAGGACTGCCCTACCCGAAGGACTCACGGTGTGCAGCCCTACTGGTTGAGATCAGCCCCTCTGGCTCTTTCTCGGATGACACCAACTGGGCAAAGAGCCGTTCATATGCTGGGGACCCAGGGAGCTTTCCCTAGTCTACACCAGAACAGCACTCTGAGGGAGAGGAGCTGCTGACGTTTGGTAGCAAAATCTCCTATTCTGAAGAGAAACATTTCGCTGTGAGCGGGTTCCATCAGCCTTGCCATCTTTTCTCAGCTGGCTAGGATGGAGGGCAGGCAGTCAGTTGGCAGACTCACCTGAGGCCCTGCTTGCCAGACTGTCACACAGACCTCCCGCCTGCTTCAGCCCAAAGGGACGGCTTATGGTAAGGTACAAACCCTGTGTTGGAAAGTTCCTGCCTAACCCTCGCACCAGCACAAGCATATTGGTCATTGGTCAAGACTCTCCCCACAAGTTTAACATGTTTGCTCCCATCTAGCCTCCGAAGCCGAGTTTACCTAGCTAGGAATCTCACTTCAGGAAAGGTACTCAGGCTGCTGGTGACTGCACGTTGTTTCACCAGGCAGCCCAAATCGAGTACACCCACTTGCATTTTCCAGGGGGCAGAGCAAATGGTGTCAACTTACAGGCCTCCAGCCTGGGAGGGGCAACGTACACTTTGTGAATGGGAAAGAAGCCCATGCCTTCAGTGTGAAAGGCCGCTAGGCCTCTTTGCTTTGGCAGCCCAGGGATAGCGTCAGCTGTGAAATGCTTCCAAAGGAGCAGAGTCAGAGAACCTTGGAACCACAGAGCAGGTGCAGCCCAGAACACGGACTGCTCTTGGCCTGAGAACACCCACTGCCCAGCGCCTCTTTGGGGTACACACGTGTAGAGGGAGGGTGTTGAATTCTGCTGCGTCATAACTTCTCCGGGCCACGTAGTGTGAGGGCAAGGAGAGTGGCCCTCCACCTCATCCCAGTTTCATGTGTCAGTTGTCTAAGGCAAACTCCCTGCTTGAATCCCTCCGTGGGCTACGTAGCCTCCAGAGAAAGGTGGATGATTGGGACCCAGGGCTGGTATCTAGGTTAATGTTCTGTGCATCAACTTCGCAGCTGTTCTCTCTAAGCGGGTCCCAAAGGCTTTCTGGAAGAGTTTCCTTAGAGAGTCAGAAACAGGAAATTAACCGACAGGCCCACGGGGACGCCAGTTCTCTCCAGCAACAACGCTACCAGCCTCAGACACTTGGGTTCTCTTTGGTAAATGGAAGAACACTATGCTCGGAAGCTTCTTCCATCCAGTTTGAGAGTCGCACTTCCACTGCATCTTGGGATACCAAGTGTTGCCATGCCGTCACAATATCCAATTCTTAGGCCTATGACGGCAGAGTGTCTGGCAGTTCTGAAAGAGAACTTAGGAATGCAGGCGTTTTGGCTCCTTCCACCGAGAAACCAGCTCCTCCAGCTCCTCTGTCGTTAGCTATTTCATGTTAGAATATCTCTAGGGGCCCTCTTTTCCTCCTCCACGAGGTAAGACACAAACGGAATTGCCCTAAAGGGAAGAAGCCTTCTGAGTCCGGCAGAGAGGCAGCCTCTCCCACTCAGCATTCCCCCAACGCTGAGCCCCGGGTATGGGACAGAGAGAGGGAGAAAGGCAGCCGTAACCCCGAGCTCTTCCACAATGTAGTATAGGCCTCACCCTCACGCTCACGTCAATTTCACAGAGAAAACACCAGGCCTCGGTGTGCTTTCCTGTGGCAAGGAAACTTTGCTTTCATTCCTTAGGTGGCACGTTGGCTCAGGACTGCCCTACCCGAAGGACTCACGGTGTGCAGCCCTACTGGTTGAGATCAGCCCCTCTGGCTCTTTCTCGGATGACACCAACTGGAAAAGAGCCGTTCATATGCTGGGGACCCAGGGAGCTTTCCCTAGTCTACACCAGAACAGCACTCTGAGGGAGAGGAGCTGCTGACGTTTGGTAGCAAAATCTCCTATTCTGAAGAGAAACATTTCGCTGTAAGCGGGTTCCATCAGCCTTGCCATCTTTTCTCAGCTGGCTAGGATGGAGGGCAGGCAGTCAGTTGGCAGACTCACCTGAGGCCCTGCTTGCCAGACTGTGACACAGACCTCCCGCCTGCTTCAGCCCAAAGGGACGGCTTATGGTAAGGTACAAACCCTGTGTTGGAAAGTTCCTGCCTAACCCTCGCACCAGCACAAGCATATTGGTCATTGGTCAAAGACTTTCCCCACAAGTTTAACATGTTTGCTCCCATCTAGCCTCCGAAGCCGAGTTTACCTAGCTAGGAATCTCACTTCAGGAAAGGTACTCAGGCTGCTGGTGACTGCACGTTGTTTCACCAGGCAGCCCAAATCGAGTACACCCACTTGCATTTTCCAGGGGGCAGAGCAAATGGTGTCAACTTACAGGCCTCCAGCCTGGGAGGGGCAACGTACACTTTGTGAATGGGAAAGAAGCCCATGCCTTCAGTGTGAAAGGCCGCTAGGCCTCTTTGCTTTGGCAGCCCAGGGATAGCGTCAGCTGTGAAATGCTTCCAAAGGAGCAGAGTCAGAGAACCTTGGAACCACAGAGCAGGTGCAGCCCAGAACACGGACTACTCTTGGCCTGAGAACACCCACTGCCCAGCGCCTCTTTGGGGTACACACGTGTAGAGGGAGGGTGTTGAATTCTGCTGCGTCATAACTTCTCCGGGCCACGTAGTGTGAGGGCAAGGAGAGTGGCCCTCCACCTCATCCCAGTTTCATGTGTCAGTTGTCTAAGGCAAACTCCCTGCTTGAATCCCTCCGTGGGCTACGTAACCTCCAGAGAAAGGTGGATGATTGGGACCCAGGGCTGGTATCTAGGTTAATGTTCTGTGCATCAACTTCGCAGCTGTTCTCTCTAAGCGGGTCCCAAAGGCTTTCTGGAAGAGTTTCCTTAGAGGGTCAGAAACAGGAAATTAACCGACAGGCCCACGGGGACGCCAGTTCTCTCCAGCAACAACGCTACCAGCCTCAGACACTTGGGTTCTCTTTGGTAAATGGAAGAACACTATGCTCGGAAGCTTCTTCCATCCAGTTTGAGAGTCGCGCTTCCACTGCATCTTGGGATACCAAGTGTTGCCATGCCGTCACAATTTCCAATTCTTAGGCCTATGACGGCAGAGTGTCTGGCAGTTCTGAAAGAGAACTTAGGGATGCAGGCGTTTTGGCTCCTTCCACCGAGAAACCAGCTCCTCCAGCTCCTCTGTCGTTAGCTATTTCATGTTAGAATATCTCTAGGGGCCCTCTTTTCCTCCTCCACGAGGTAAGACACAAACGGAATTGCCCTAAAGGGAAGAAGCCTTCTGAGTCCGGCAGAGAGGCAGCCTCTCCCACTCAGCATTCCCCCAACGCTGAGCCCCGGGTATGGGACAGAGAGAGGGAGAAAGGCAGCCGTAACCCCGAGCTCTTCCACAATGTAGTATAGGCCTCACCCTCAAGCTCACGTCAATTTCATAGAGAAAACACCAGGCCTCGGTGTGCTTTCCTGTGGCAAGGAAACTTTGCTTTCATTCCTTAGGTGGCACGTTGGCTCAGGACTGCCCTACCCGAAGGACTCACGGTGTGCAGCCCTACTGGTTGAGATCAGCCCCTCTGGCTCTTTCTCGGATGACACCAACTGGGCAAAGAGCCGTTCATATGCTGGGGACCCAGGGAGCTTTCCCTAGTCTACACCAGAACAGCACTCTGAGGGAGAGGAGCTGCTGACGTTTGGTAGCAAAATCTCCTATTCTGAAGAGAAACATTTCGCTGTGAGCGGGTTCCATCAGCCTTGCCATCTTTTCTCAGCTGGCTAGGATGGAGGGCAGGCAGTCAGTTGGCAGACTCACCTGAGGCCCTGCTTGCCAGACTGTCACACAGACCTCCCGCCTGCTTCAGCCCAAAGGGACGGCTTATGGTAAGGTACAAACCCTGTGTTGGAAAGTTCCTGCCTAACCCTCGCACCAGCACAAGCATATTGGTCATTGGTCAAGACTCTCCCCACAAGTTTAACATGTTTGCTCCCATCTAGCCTCCGAAGCCGAGTTTACCTAGCTAGGAATCTCACTTCAGGAAAGGTACTCAGGCTGCTGGTGACTGCACGTTGTTTCACCAGGCAGCCCAAATCGAGTACACCCACTTGCATTTTCCAGGGGGCAGAGCAAATGGTGTCAACTTACAGGCCTCCAGCCTGGGAGGGGCAACGTACACTTTGTGAATGGGAAAGAAGCCCATGCCTTCAGTGTGAAAGGCCGCTAGGCCTCTTTGCTTTGGCAGCCCAGGGATAGCGTCAGCTGTGAAATGCTTCCAAAGGAGCAGAGTCAGAGAACCTTGGAACCACAGAGCAGGTGCAGCCCAGAACACGGACTGCTCTTGGCCTGAGAACACCCACTGCCCAGCGCCTCTTTGGGGTACACACGTGTAGAGGGAGGGTGTTGAATTCTGCTGCGTCATAACTTCTCCGGGCCACGTAGTGTGAGGGCAAGGAGAGTGGCCCTCCACCTCATCCCAGTTTCATGTGTCAGTTGTCTAAGGCAAACTCCCTGCTTGAATCCCTCCGTGGGCTACGTAGCCTCCAGAGAAAGGTGGATGATTGGGACCCAGGGCTGGTATCTAGGTTAATGTTCTGTGCATCAACTTCGCAGCTGTTCTCTCTAAGCGGGTCCCAAAGGCTTTCTGGAAGAGTTTCCTTAGAGAGTCAGAAACAGGAAATTAACCGACAGGCCCACGGGGACGCCAGTTCTCTCCAGCAACAACGCTACCAGCCTCAGACACTTGGGTTCTCTTTGGTAAATGGAAGAACACTATGCTCGGAAGCTTCTTCCATCCAGTTTGAGAGTCGCACTTCCACTGCATCTTGGGATACCAAGTGTTGCCATGCCGTCACAATATCCAATTCTTAGGCCTATGACGGCAGAGTGTCTGGCAGTTCTGAAAGAGAACTTAGGAATGCAGGCGTTTTGGCTCCTTCCACCGAGAAACCAGCTCCTCCAGCTCCTCTGTCGTTAGCTATTTCATGTTAGAATATCTCTAGGGGCCCTCTTTTCCTCCTCCACGAGGTAAGACACAAACGGAATTGCCCTAAAGGGAAGAAGCCTTCTGAGTCCGGCAGAGAGGCAGCCTCTCCCACTCAGCATTCCCCCAACGCTGAGCCCCGGGTATGGGACAGAGAGAGGGAGAAAGGCAGCCGTAACCCCGAGCTCTTCCACAATGTAGTATAGGCCTCACCCTCACGCTCACGTCAATTTCACAGAGAAAACACCAGGCCTCGGTGTGCTTTCCTGTGGCAAGGAAACTTTGCTTTCATTCCTTAGGTGGCACGTTGGCTCAGGACTGCCCTACCCGAAGGACTCACGGTGTGCAGCCCTACTGGTTGAGATCAGCCCCTCTGGCTCTTTCTCGGATGACACCAACTGGAAAAGAGCCGTTCATATGCTGGGGACCCAGGGAGCTTTCCCTAGTCTACACCAGAACAGCACTCTGAGGGAGAGGAGCTGCTGACGTTTGGTAGCAAAATCTCCTATTCTGAAGAGAAACATTTCGCTGTAAGCGGGTTCCATCAGCCTTGCCATCTTTTCTCAGCTGGCTAGGATGGAGGGCAGGCAGTCAGTTGGCAGACTCACCTGAGGCCCTGCTTGCCAGACTGTGACACAGACCTCCCGCCTGCTTCAGCCCAAAGGGACGGCTTATGGTAAGGTACAAACCCTGTGTTGGAAAGTTCCTGCCTAACCCTCGCACCAGCACAAGCATATTGGTCATTGGTCAAAGACTTTCCCCACAAGTTTAACATGTTTGCTCCCATCTAGCCTCCGAAGCCGAGTTTACCTAGCTAGGAATCTCACTTCAGGAAAGGTACTCAGGCTGCTGGTGACTGCACGTTGTTTCACCAGGCAGCCCAAATCGAGTACACCCACTTGCATTTTCCAGGGGGCAGAGCAAATGGTGTCAACTTACAGGCCTCCAGCCTGGGAGGGGCAACGTACACTTTGTGAATGGGAAAGAAGCCCATGCCTTCAGTGTGAAAGGCCGCTAGGCCTCTTTGCTTTGGCAGCCCAGGGATAGCGTCAGCTGTGAAATGCTTCCAAAGGAGCAGAGTCAGAGAACCTTGGAACCACAGAGCAGGTGCAGCCCAGAACACGGACTACTCTTGGCCTGAGAACACCCACTGCCCAGCGCCTCTTTGGGGTACACACGTGTAGAGGGAGGGTGTTGAATTCTGCTGCGTCATAACTTCTCCGGGCCACGTAGTGTGAGGGCAAGGAGAGTGGCCCTCCACCTCATCCCAGTTTCATGTGTCAGTTGTCTAAGGCAAACTCCCTGCTTGAATCCCTCCGTGGGCTACGTAACCTCCAGAGAAAGGTGGATGATTGGGACCCAGGGCTGGTATCTAGGTTAATGTTCTGTGCATCAACTTCGCAGCTGTTCTCTCTAAGCGGGTCCCAAAGGCTTTCTGGAAGAGTTTCCTTAGAGGGTCAGAAACAGGAAATTAACCGACAGGCCCACGGGGACGCCAGTTCTCTCCAGCAACAACGCTACCAGCCTCAGACACTTGGGTTCTCTTTGGTAAATGGAAGAACACTATGCTCGGAAGCTTCTTCCATCCAGTTTGAGAGTCGCGCTTCCACTGCATCTTGGGATACCAAGTGTTGCCATGCCGTCACAATTTCCAATTCTTAGGCCTATGACGGCAGAGTGTCTGGCAGTTCTGAAAGAGAACTTAGGGATGCAGGCGTTTTGGCTCCTTCCACCGAGAAACCAGCTCCTCCAGCTCCTCTGTCGTTAGCTATTTCATGTTAGAATATCTCTAGGGGCCCTCTTTTCCTCCTCCACGAGGTAAGACACAAACGGAATTGCCCTAAAGGGAAGAAGCCTTCTGAGTCCGGCAGAGAGGCAGCCTCTCCCACTCAGCATTCCCCCAACGCTGAGCCCCGGGTATGGGACAGAGAGAGGGAGAAAGGCAGCCGTAACCCCGAGCTCTTCCACAATGTAGTATAGGCCTCACCCTCAAGCTCACGTCAATTTCATAGAGAAAACACCAGGCCTCGGTGTGCTTTCCTGTGGCAAGGAAACTTTGCTTTCATTCCTTAGGTGGCACGTTGGCTCAGGACTGCCCTACCCGAAGGACTCACGGTGTGCAGCCCTACTGGTTGAGATCAGCCCCTCTGGCTCTTTCTCGGATGACACCAACTGGGCAAAGAGCCGTTCATATGCTGGGGACCCAGGGAGCTTTCCCTAGTCTACACCAGAACAGCACTCTGAGGGAGAGGAGCTGCTGACGTTTGGTAGCAAAATCTCCTATTCTGAAGAGAAACATTTCGCTGTGAGCGGGTTCCATCAGCCTTGCCATCTTTTCTCAGCTGGCTAGGATGGAGGGCAGGCAGTCAGTTGGCAGACTCACCTGAGGCCCTGCTTGCCAGACTGTCACACAGACCTCCCGCCTGCTTCAGCCCAAAGGGACGGCTTATGGTAAGGTACAAACCCTGTGTTGGAAAGTTCCTGCCTAACCCTCGCACCAGCACAAGCATATTGGTCATTGGTCAAGACTCTCCCCACAAGTTTAACATGTTTGCTCCCATCTAGCCTCCGAAGCCGAGTTTACCTAGCTAGGAATCTCACTTCAGGAAAGGTACTCAGGCTGCTGGTGACTGCACGTTGTTTCACCAGGCAGCCCAAATCGAGTACACCCACTTGCATTTTCCAGGGGGCAGAGCAAATGGTGTCAACTTACAGGCCTCCAGCCTGGGAGGGGCAACGTACACTTTGTGAATGGGAAAGAAGCCCATGCCTTCAGTGTGAAAGGCCGCTAGGCCTCTTTGCTTTGGCAGCCCAGGGATAGCGTCAGCTGTGAAATGCTTCCAAAGGAGCAGAGTCAGAGAACCTTGGAACCACAGAGCAGGTGCAGCCCAGAACACGGACTGCTCTTGGCCTGAGAACACCCACTGCCCAGCGCCTCTTTGGGGTACACACGTGTAGAGGGAGGGTGTTGAATTCTGCTGCGTCATAACTTCTCCGGGCCACGTAGTGTGAGGGCAAGGAGAGTGGCCCTCCACCTCATCCCAGTTTCATGTGTCAGTTGTCTAAGGCAAACTCCCTGCTTGAATCCCTCCGTGGGCTACGTAGCCTCCAGAGAAAGGTGGATGACTGGGACCCAGGGCTGGTATCTAGGTTAATGTTCTGTGCATCAACTTCGCAGCTGTTCTCTCTAAGCGGGTCCCAAAGGCTTTCTGGAAGAGTTTCCTTAGAGAGTCAGAAACAGGAAATTAACCGACAGGCCCACGGGGACGCCAGTTCTCTCCAGCAACAACGCTACCAGCCTCAGACACTTGGGTTCTCTTTGGTAAATGGAAGAACACTATGCTCGGAAGCTTCTTCCATCCAGTTTGAGAGTCGCACTTCCACTGCATCTTGGGATACCAAGTGTTGCCATGCCGTCACAATATCCAATTCTTAGGCCTATGACGGCAGAGTGTCTGGCAGTTCTGAAAGAGAACTTAGGAATGCAGGCGTTTTGGCTCCTTCCACCGAGAAACCAGCTCCTCCAGCTCCTCTGTCGTTAGCTATTTCATGTTAGAATATCTCTAGGGGCCCTCTTTTCCTCCTCCACGAGGTAAGACACAAACGGAATTGCCCTAAAGGGAAGAAGCCTTCTGAGTCCGGCAGAGAGGCAGCCTCTCCCACTCAGCATTCCCCCAACGCTGAGCCCCGGGTATGGGACAGAGAGAGGGAGAAAGGCAGCCGTAACCCCGAGCTCTTCCACAATGTAGTATAGGCCTCACCCTCACGCTCACGTCAATTTCACAGAGAAAACACCAGGCCTCGGTGTGCTTTCCTGTGGCAAGGAAACTTTGCTTTCATTCCTTAGGTGGCACGTTGGCTCAGGACTGCCCTACCCGAAGGACTCACGGTGTGCAGCCCTATTGGTTGAGATCAGCCCCTCTGGCTCTTTCTCGGATGACACCAACTGGGCAAAGAGCCGTTCATATGCTGGGGACCCAGGGAGCTTTCCCTAGTCTACACCAGAACAGCACTCTGAGGGAGAGGAGCTGCTGACGTTTGGTAGCAAAATCTCCTATTCTGAAGAGAAACATTTCGCTGTAAGCGGGTTCCATCAGCCTTGCCATCTTTTCTCAGCTGGCTAGGATGGAGGGCAGGCAGTCAGTTGGCAGACTCACCTGAGGCCCTGCTTGCCAGACTGTGACACAGACCTCCCGCCTGCTTCAGCCCAAAGGGACGGCTTATGGTAAGGTACAAACCCTGTGTTGGAAAGTTCCTGCCTAACCCTCGCACCAGCACAAGCATATTGGTCATTGGTCAAAGACTTTCCCCACAAGTTTAACATGTTTGCTCCCATCTAGCCTCCGAAGCCGAGTTTACCTAGCTAGGAATCTCACTTCAGGAAAGGTACTCAGGCTGCTGGTGACTGCACGTTGTTTCACCAGGCAGCCCAAATCGAGTACACCCACTTGCATTTTCCAGGGGGCAGAGCAAATGGTGTCAACTTACAGGCCTCCAGCCTGGGAGGGGCAACGTACACTTTGTGAATGGGAAAGAAGCCCATGCCTTCAGTGTGAAAGGCCGCTAGGCCTCTTTGCTTTGGCAGCCCAGGGATAGCGTCAGCTGTGAAATGCTTCCAAAGGAGCAGAGTCAGAGAACCTTGGAACCACAGAGCAGGTGCAGCCCAGAACACGGACTACTCTTGGCCTGAGAACACCCACTGCCCAGCGCCTCTTTGGGGTACACACGTGTAGAGGGAGGGTGTTGAATTCTGCTGCGTCATAACTTCTCCGGGCCACGTAGTGTGAGGGCAAGGAGAGTGGCCCTCCACCTCATCCCAGTTTCATGTGTCAGTTGTCTAAGGCAAACTCCCTGCTTGAATCCCTCCGTGGGCTACGTAACCTCCAGAGAAAGGTGGATGATTGGGACCCAGGGCTGGTATCTAGGTTAATGTTCTGTGCATCAACTTCGCAGCTGTTCTCTCTAAGCGGGTCCCAAAGGCTTTCTGGAAGAGTTTCCTTAGAGGGTCAGAAACAGGAAATTAACCGACAGGCCCACGGGGACGCCAGTTCTCTCCAGCAACAACGCTACCAGCCTCAGACACTTGGGTTCTCTTTGGTAAATGGAAGAACACTATGCTCGGAAGCTTCTTCCATCCAGTTTGAGAGTCGCGCTTCCACTGCATCTTGGGATACCAAGTGTTGCCATGCCGTCACAATTTCCAATTCTTAGGCCTATGACGGCAGAGTGTCTGGCAGTTCTGAAAGAGAACTTAGGGATGCAGGCGTTTTGGCTCCTTCCACCGAGAAACCAGCTCCTCCAGCTCCTCTGTCGTTAGCTATTTCATGTTAGAATATCTCTAGGGGCCGTCTTTTCCTCCTCCACGAGGTAAGACACAAACGGAATTGCCCTAAAGGGAAGAAGCCTTCTGAGTCCGGCAGAGAGGCAGCCTCTCCCACTCAGCATTCCCCCAACGCTGAGCCCCGGGTATGGGACAGAGAGAGGGAGAAAGGCAGCCGTAACCCCGAGCTCTTCCACAATGTAGTATAGGCCTCACCCTCAAGCTCACGTCAATTTCATAGAGAAAACACCAGGCCTCGGTGTGCTTTCCTGTGGCAAGGAAACTTTGCTTTCATTCCTTAGGTGGCACGTTGGCTCAGGACTGCCCTACCCGAAGGACTCACGGTGTGCAGCCCTACTGGTTGAGATCAGCCCCTCTGGCTCTTTCTCGGATGACACCAACTGGGCAAAGAGCCGTTCATATGCTGGGGACCCAGGGAGCTTTCCCTAGTCTACACCAGAACAGCACTCTGAGGGAGAGGAGCTGCTGACGTTTGGTAGCAAAATCTCCTATTCTGAAGAGAAACATTTCGCTGTAAGCGGGTTCCATCAGCCTTGCCATCTTTTCTCAGCTGGCTAGGATGGAGGGCAGGCAGTCAGTTGGCAGACTCACCTGAGGCCCTGCTTGCCAGACTGTGACACAGACCTCCCGCCTGCTTCAGCCCAAAGGGACGGCTTATGGTAAGGTACAAACCCTGTGTTGGAAAGTTCCTGCCTAACCCTCGCACCAGCACAAGCATATTGGTCATTGGTCAAAGACTCTCCCCACAAGTTTAACATGTTTGCTCCCATCTAGCCTCCGAAGCCGAGTTTACCTAGCTAGGAATCTCACTTCAGGAAAGGTACTCAGGCTGCTGGTGACTGCACGTTGTTTCACCAGGCAGCCCAAATCGAGTACACCCACTTGCATTTTCCAGGGGGCAGAGCAAATGGTGTCAACTTACAGGCCTCCAGCCTGGGAGGGGCAACGTACACTTTGTGAATGGGAAAGAAGCCCATGCCTTCAGTGTGAAAGGCCGCTAGGCCTCTTTGCTTTGGCAGCCCAGGGATAGCGTCAGCTCTGAAATGCTTCCAAAGGAGCAGAGTCAGAGAACCTTGGAACCACAGAGCAGGTGCAGCCCAGAACACGGACTGCTCTTGGCCTGAGAACACCCACTGCCCAGCGCCTCTTTGGGGTACACACGTGTAGAGGGAGGGTGTTGAATTCTGCTGCGTCATAACTTCTCCGGGCCACGTAGTGTGAGGGCAAGGAGAGTGGCCCTCCACCTCATCCCAGTTTCATGTGTCAGTTGTCTAAGGCAAACTCCCTGCTTGAATCCCTCCGTGGGCTACGTAGCCTCCAGAGAAAGGTGGATGATTGGGACCCAGGGCTGGTATCTAGGTTAATGTTCTGTGCATCAACTTCGCAGCTGTTCTCTCTAAGCGGGTCCCAAAGGCTTTCTGGAAGAGTTTCCTTAGAGGGTCAGAAACAGGAAATTAACCGACAGGCCCACGGGGACGCCAGTTCTCTCCAGCAACAACGCTACCAGCCTCAGACACTTGGGTTCTCTTTGGTAAATGGAAGAACACTATGCTTGGAAGCTTCTTCCATCCAGTTTGAGAGTCGCACTTCCACTGCATCTTGGGATACCAAGTGTTGCCATGCCGTCACAATTTCCAATTCTTAGGCCTATGACGGCAGAGTGTCTGGCAGTTCTGAAAGAGAACTTAGGGATGCAGGCGTTTTGGCTCCTTCCACCGAGAAACCAGCTCCTCCAGCTCCTCTGTCGTTAGCTATTTCATGTTAGAATATCTCTAGGGGCCCTCTTTTCCTCCTCCACGAGGTAAGACACAAACGGAATTGCCCTAAAGGGAAGAAGCCTTCTGAGTCCGGCAGAGAGGCAGCCTCTCCCACTCAGCATTCCCCCAACGCTGAGCCCCGGGTATGGGACAGAGAGAGGGAGAAAGGCAGCCGTAACCCCGAGCTCTTCCACAATGTAGTATAGGCCTCACCCTCACGCTCACGTCAATTTCACAGAGAAAACACCAGGCCTCGGTGTGCTTTCCTGTGGCAAGGAAACTTTGCTTTCATTCCTTAGGTGGCACGTTGGCTCAGGACTGCCCTACCCGAAGGACTCACGGTGTGCAGCCCTACTGGTTGAGATCAGCCCCTCTGGCTCTTTCTCGGATGACACCAACTGGAAAAGAGCCGTTCATATGCTGGGGACCCAGGGAGCTTTCCCTAGTCTACACCAGAACAGCACTCTGAGGGAGAGGAGCTGCTGACGTTTGGTAGCAAAATCTCCTATTCTGAAGAGAAACATTTCGCTGTAAGCGGGTTCCATCAGCCTTGCCATCTTTTCTCAGCTGGCTAGGATGGAGGGCAGGCAGTCAGTTGGCAGACTCACCTGAGGCCCTGCTTGCCAGACTGTGACACAGACCTCCCGCCTGCTTCAGCCCAAAGGGACGGCTTATGGTAAGGTACAAACCCTGTGTTGGAAAGTTCCTGCCTAACCCTCGCACCAGCACAAGCATATTGGTCATTGGTCAAAGACTTTCCCCACAAGTTTAACATGTTTGCTCCCATCTAGCCTCCGAAGCCGAGTTTACCTAGCTAGGAATCTCACTTCAGGAAAGGTACTCAGGCTGCTGGTGACTGCACGTTGTTTCACCAGGCAGCCCAAATCGAGTACACCCACTTGCATTTTCCAGGGGGCAGAGCAAATGGTGTCAACTTACAGGCCTCCAGCCTGGGAGGGGCAACGTACACTTTGTGAATGGGAAAGAAGCCCATGCCTTCAGTGTGAAAGGCCGCTAGGCCTCTTTGCTTTGGCAGCCCAGGGATAGCGTCAGCTCTGAAATGCTTCCAAAGGAGCAGAGTCAGAGAACCTTGGAACCACAGAGCAGGTGCAGCCCAGAACACGGACTACTCTTGGCCTGAGAACACCCACTGCCCAGCGCCTCTTTGGGGTACACACGTGTAGAGGGAGGGTGTTGAATTCTGCTGCGTCATAACTTCTCCGGGCCACGTAGTGTGAGGGCAAGGAGAGTGGCCCTCCACCTCATCCCAGTTTCATGTGTCAGTTGTCTAAGGCAAACTCCCTGCTTGAATCCCTCCGTGGGCTACGTAACCTCCAGAGAAAGGTGGATGATTGGGACCCAGGGCTGGTATCTAGGTTAATGTTCTGTGCATCAACTTCGCAGCTGTTCTCTCTAAGCGGGTCCCAAAGGCTTTCTGGAAGAGTTTCCTTAGAGGGTCAGAAACAGGAAATTAACCGACAGGCCCACGGGGACGCCAGTTCTCTCCAGCAACAACGCTACCAGCCTCAGACACTTGGGTTCTCTTTGGTAAATGGAAGAACACTATGCTCGGAAGCTTCTTCCATCCAGTTTGAGAGTCGCGCTTCCACTGCATCTTGGGATACCAAGTGTTGCCATGCCGTCACAATTTCCAATTCTTAGGCCTATGACGGCAGAGTGTCTGGCAGTTCTGAAAGAGAACTTAGGGATGCAGGCGTTTTGGCTCCTTCCACCGAGAAACCAGCTCCTCCAGCTCCTCTGTCGTTAGCTATTTCATGTTAGAATATCTCTAGGGGCCGTCTTTTCCTCCTCCACGAGGTAAGACACAAACGGAATTGCCCTAAAGGGAAGAAGCCTTCTGAGTCCGGCAGAGAGGCAGCCTCTCCCACTCAGCATTCCCCCAACGCTGAGCCCCGGGTATGGGACAGAGAGAGGGAGAAAGGCAGCCGTAACCCCGAGCTCTTCCACAATGTAGTATAGGCCTCACCCTCAAGCTCACGTCAATTTCATAGAGAAAACACCAGGCCTCGGTGTGCTTTCCTGTGGCAAGGAAACTTTGCTTTCATTCCTTAGGTGGCACGTTGGCTCAGGACTGCCCTACCCGAAGGACTCACGGTGTGCAGCCCTATTGGTTGAGATCAGCCCCTCTGGCTCTTTCTCGGATGACACCAACTGGGCAAAGAGCCGTTCATATGCTGGGGACCCAGGGAGCTTTCCCTAGTCTACACCAGAACAGCACTCTGAGGGAGAGGAGCTGCTGACGTTTGGTAGCAAAATCTCCTATTCTGAAGAGAAACATTTCGCTGTAAGCGGGTTCCATCAGCCTTGCCATCTTTTCTCAGCTGGCTAGGATGGAGGGCAGGCAGTCAGTTGGCAGACTCACCTGAGGCCCTGCTTGCCAGACTGTGACACAGACCTCCCGCCTGCTTCAGCCTAAAGGGACGGCTTATGGTAAGGTAAAAACCCTGTGTTGGAAAGTTCCTGCCTAACCCTCGCAGCAGCACAAGCATATTGGTCATTGGTCAAAGACTTTCCCCACAAGTTTAACATGTTTGCTCCCATCTAGCCTCCGAAGCCGAGTTTACCTAGCTAGGAATCTCACTTCAGGAAAGGTACTCAGGCTGCTGGTGACTGCACGTTGTTTCACCAGGCAGCCCAAATCGAGTACACCCACTTGCATTTTCCAGGGGGCAGAGCAAATGGTGTCAACTTACAGGCCTCCAGCCTGGGAGGGGCAACGTACACTTTGTGAATGGGAAAGAAGCCCATGCCTTCAGTGTGAAAGGCCGCTAGGCCTCTTTGCTTTGGCAGCCCAGGGATAGCGTCAGCTCTGAAATGCTTCCAAAGGAGCAGAGTCAGAGAACCTTGGAACCACAGAGCAGGTGCAGCCCAGAACACGGACTACTCTTGGCCTGAGAACACCCACTGCCCAGCGCCTCTTTGGGGTACACACGTGTAGAGGGAGGGTGTTGAATTCTGCTGCGTCATAACTTCTCCGGGCCACGTAGTGTGAGGGCAAGGAGAGTGGCCCTCCACCTCATCCCAGTTTCATGTGTCAGTTGTCTAAGGCAAACTCCCTGCTTGAATCCCTCCGTGGGCTACGTAACCTCCAGAGAAAGGTGGATGATTGGGACCCAGGGCTGGTATCTAGGTTAATGTTCTGTGCATCAACTTCGCAGCTGTTCTCTCTAAGCGGGTCCCAAAGGCTTTCTGGAAGAGTTTCCTTAGAGGGTCAGAAACAGGAAATTAACCGACAGGCCCACGGGGACGCCAGTTCTCTCCAGCAACAACGCTACCAGCCTCAGACACTTGGGTTCTCTTTGGTAAATGGAAGAACACTATGCTCGGAAGCTTCTTCCATCCAGTTTGAGAGTCGCGCTTCCACTGCATCTTGGGATACCAAGTGTTGCCATGCCGTCACAATTTCCAATTCTTAGGCCTATGACGGCAGAGTGTCTGGCAGTTCTGAAAGAGAACTTAGGGATGCAGGCGTTTTGGCTCCTTCCACCGAGAAACCAGCTCCTCCAGCTCCTCTGTCGTTAGCTATTTCATGTTAGAATATCTCTAGGGGCCGTCTTTTCCTCCTCCACGAGGTAAGACACAAACGGAATTGCCCTAAAGGGAAGAAGCCTTCTGAGTCCGGCAGAGAGGCAGCCTCTCCCACTCAGCATTCCCCCAACGCTGAGCCCCGGGTATGGGACAGAGAGAGGGAGAAAGGCAGCCGTAACCCCGAGCTCTTCCACAATGTAGTATAGGCCTCACCCTCAAGCTCACGTCAATTTCATAGAGAAAACACCAGGCCTCGGTGTGCTTTCCTGTGGCAAGGAAACTTTGCTTTCATTCCTTAGGTGGCACGTTGGCTCAGGACTGCCCTACCCGAAGGACTCACGGTGTGCAGCCCTATTGGTTGAGATCAGCCCCTCTGGCTCTTTCTCGGATGACACCAACTGGGCAAAGAGCCGTTCATATGCTGGGGACCCAGGGAGCTTTCCCTAGTCTACACCAGAACAGCACTCTGAGGGAGAGGAGCTGCTGACGTTTGGTAGCAAAATCTCCTATTCTGAAGAGAAACATTTCGCTGTAAGCGGGTTCCATCAGCCTTGCCATCTTTTCTCAGCTGGCTAGGATGGAGGGCAGGCAGTCAGTTGGCAGACTCACCTGAGGCCCTGCTTGCCAGACTGTGACACAGACCTCCCGCCTGCTTCAGCCCAAAGGGACGGCTTATGGTAAGGTAAAAACCCTGTGTTGGAAAGTTCCTGCCTAACCCTCGCACCAGCACAAGCATATTGGTCATTGGTCAAAGACTTTCCCCACAAGTTTAACATGTTTGCTCCCATCTAGCCTCCGAAGCCGAGTTTACCTAGCTAGGAATCTCACTTCAGGAAAGGTACTCAGGCTGCTGGTGACTGCACGTTGTTTCACCAGGCAGCCCAAATCGAGTACACCCACTTGCATTTTCCAGGGGGCAGAGCAAATGGTGTCAACTTACAGGCCTCCAGCCTGGGAGGGGCAACGTACACTTTGTGAATGGGAAAGAAGCCCATGCCTTCAGTGTGAAAGGCCGCTAGGCCTCTTTGCTTTGGCAGCCCAGGGATAGCGTCAGCTGTGAAATGCTTCCAAAGGAGCAGAGTCAGAGAACCTTGGAACCACAGAGCAGGTGCAGCCCAGAACACGGACTACTCTTGGCCTGAGAACACCCACTGCCCAGCGCCTCTTTGGGGTACACACGTGTAGAGGGAGGGTGTTGAATTCTGCTGCGTCATAACTTCTCCGGGCCACGTAGTGTGAGGGCAAGGAGAGTGGCCCTCCACCTCATCCCAGTTTCATGTGTCAGTTGTCTAAGGCAAACTCCCTGCTTGAATCCCTCCGTGGGCTACGTAACCTCCAGAGAAAGGTGGATGATTGGGACCCAGGGCTGGTATCTAGGTTAATGTTCTGTGCATCAACTTCGCAGCTGTTCTCTCTAAGCGGGTCCCAAAGGCTTTCTGGAAGAGTTTCCTTAGAGGGTCAGAAACAGGAAATTAACCGACAGGCCCACGGGGACGCCAGTTCTCTCCAGCAACAACGCTACCAGCCTCAGACACTTGGGTTCTCTTTGGTAAATGGAAGAACACTATGCTCGGAAGCTTCTTCCATCCAGTTTGAGAGTCGCGCTTCCACTGCATCTTGGGATACCAAGTGTTGCCATGCCGTCACAATTTCCAATTCTTAGGCCTATGACGGCAGAGTGTCTGGCAGTTCTGAAAGAGAACTTAGGGATGCAGGCGTTTTGGCTCCTTCCACCGAGAAACCAGCTCCTCCAGCTCCTCTGTCGTTAGCTATTTCATGTTAGAATATCTCTAGGGGCCGTCTTTTCCTCCTCCACGAGGTAAGACACAAACGGAATTGCCCTAAAGGGAAGAAGCCTTCTGAGTCCGGCAGAGAGGCAGCCTCTCCCACTCAGCATTCCCCCAACGCTGAGCCCCGGGTATGGGACAGAGAGAGGGAGAAAGGCAGCCGTAACCCCGAGCTCTTCCACAATGTAGTATAGGCCTCACCCTCAAGCTCACGTCAATTTCATAGAGAAAACACCAGGCCTCGGTGTGCTTTCCTGTGGCAAGGAAACTTTGCTTTCATTCCTTAGGTGGCACGTTGGCTCAGGACTGCCCTACCCGAAGGACTCACGGTGTGCAGCCCTATTGGTTGAGATCAGCCCCTCTGGCTCTTTCTCGGATGACACCAACTGGGCAAAGAGCCGTTCATATGCTGGGGACCCAGGGAGCTTTCCCTAGTCTACACCAGAACAGCACTCTGAGGGAGAGGAGCTGCTGACGTTTGGTAGCAAAATCTCCTATTCTGAAGAGAAACATTTCGTTGTAAGCGGGTTCCATCAGCCTTGCCATCTTTTCTCAGCTGGCTAGGATGGAGGGCAGGCAGTCAGTTGGCAGACTCACCTGAGGCCCTGCTTGCCAGACTGTGACACAGACCTCCCGCCTGCTTCAGCCCAAAGGGACGGCTTATGGTAAGGTACAAACCCTGTGTTGGAAAGTTCCTGCCTAACCCTCGCACCAGCACAAGCATATTGGTCATTGGTCAAAGACTCTCCCCACAAGTTTAACATGTTTGCTCCCATCTAGCCTCCGAAGCCGAGTTTACCTAGCTAGGAATCTCACTTCAGGAAAGGTACTCAGGCTGCTGGTGACTGCACGTTGTTTCACCAGGCAGCCCAAATCGAGTACACCCACTTGCATTTTCCAGGGGGCAGAGCAAATGGTGTCAACTTACAGGCCTCCAGCCTGGGAGGGGCAACGTACACTTTGTGAATGGGAAAGAAGCCCATGCCTTCAGTGTGAAAGGCCGCTAGGCCTCTTTGCTTTGGCAGCCCAGGGATAGCGTCAGCTCTGAAATGCTTCCAAAGGAGCAGAGTCAGAGAACCTTGGAACCACAGAGCAGGTGCAGCCCAGAACACGGACTGCTCTTGGCCTGAGAACACCCACTGCCCAGCGCCTCTTTGGGGTACACACGTGTAGAGGGAGGGTGTTGAATTCTGCTGCGTCATAACTTCTCCGGGCCACGTAGTGTGAGGGCAAGGAGAGTGGCCCTCCACCTCATCCCAGTTTCATGTGTCAGTTGTCTAAGGCAAACTCCCTGCTTGAATCCCTCCGTGGGCTACGTAGCCTCCAGAGAAAGGTGGATGATTGGGACCCAGGGCTGGTATCTAGGTTAATGTTCTGTGCATCAACTTCGCAGCTGTTCTCTCTAAGCGGGTCCCAAAGGCTTTCTGGAAGAGTTTCCTTAGAGGGTCAGAAACAGGAAATTAACCGACAGGCCCACGGGGACGCCAGTTCTCTCCAGCAACAACGCTACCAGCCTCAGACACTTGGGTTCTCTTTGGTAAATGGAAGAACACTATGCTTGGAAGCTTCTTCCATCCAGTTTGAGAGTCGCACTTCCACTGCATCTTGGGATACCAAGTGTTGCCATGCCGTCACAATTTCCAATTCTTAGGCCTATGACGGCAGAGTGTCTGGCAGTTCTGAAAGAGAACTTAGGGATGCAGGCGTTTTGGCTCCTTCCACCGAGAAAACAGCTCCTCCAGCTCCTCTGTCGTTAGCTATTTCATGTTAGAATATCTCTAGGGGCCCTCTTTTCCTCCTCCACGAGGTAAGACACAAACGGAATTGCCCTAAAGGGAAGAAGCCTTCTGAGTCCGGCAGAGAGGCAGCCTCTCCCACTCAGCATTCCCCCAACGCTGAGCCCCGGGTATGGGACAGAGAGAGGGAGAAAGGCAGCCGTAACCCCGAGCTCTTCCACAATGTAGTATAGGCCTCACCCTCACGCTCACGTCAATTTCACAGAGAAAACACCAGGCCTCGGTGTGCTTTCCTGTGGCAAGGAAACTTTGCTTTCATTCCTTAGGTGGCACGTTGGCTCAGGACTGCCCTACCCGAAGGACTCACGGTGTGCAGCCCTACTGGTTGAGATCAGCCCCTCTGGCTCTTTCTCGGATGACACCAACTGGAAAAGAGCCGTTCATATGCTGGGGACCCAGGGAGCTTTCCCTAGTCTACACCAGAACAGCACTCTGAGGGAGAGGAGCTGCTGACGTTTGGTAGCAAAATCTCCTATTCTGAAGAGAAACATTTCGCTGTAAGCGGGTTCCATCAGCCTTGCCATCTTTTCTCAGCTGGCTAGGATGGAGGGCAGGCAGTCAGTTGGCAGACTCACCTGAGGCCCTGCTTGCCAGACTGTGACACAGACCTCCCGCCTGCTTCAGCCCAAAGGGACGGCTTATGGTAAGGTAAAAACCCTGTGTTGGAAAGTTCCTGCCTAACCCTCGCACCAGCACAAGCATATTGGTCATTGGTCAAAGACTTTCCCCACAAGTTTAACATGTTTGCTCCCATCTAGCCTCCGAAGCCGAGTTTACCTAGCTAGGAATCTCACTTCAGGAAAGGTACTCAGGCTGCTGGTGACTGCACGTTGTTTCACCAGGCAGCCCAAATCGAGTACACCCACTTGCATTTTCCAGGGGGCAGAGCAAATGGTGTCAACTTACAGGCCTCCAGCCTGGGAGGGGCAACGTACACTTTGTGAATGGGAAAGAAGCCCATGCCTTCAGTGTGAAAGGCCGCTAGGCCTCTTTGCTTTGGCAGCCCAGGGATAGCGTCAGCTGTGAAATGCTTCCAAAGGAGCAGAGTCAGAGAACCTTGGAACCACAGAGCAGGTGCAGCCCAGAACACGGACTACTCTTGGCCTGAGAACACCCACTGCCCAGCGCCTCTTTGGGGTACACACGTGTAGAGGGAGGGTGTTGAATTCTGCTGCGTCATAACTTCTCCGGGCCACGTAGTGTGAGGGCAAGGAGAGTGGCCCTCCACCTCATCCCAGTTTCATGTGTCAGTTGTCTAAGGCAAACTCCCTGCTTGAATCCCTCCGTGGGCTACGTAACCTCCAGAGAAAGGTGGATGATTGGGACCCAGGGCTGGTATCTAGGTTAATGTTCTGTGCATCAACTTCGCAGCTGTTCTCTCTAAGCGGGTCCCAAAGGCTTTCTGGAAGAGTTTCCTTAGAGGGTCAGAAACAGGAAATTAACCGACAGGCCCACGGGGACGCCAGTTCTCTCCAGCAACAACGCTACCAGCCTCAGACACTTGGGTTCTCTTTGGTAAATGGAAGAACACTATGCTCGGAAGCTTCTTCCATCCAGTTTGAGAGTCGCGCTTCCACTGCATCTTGGGATACCAAGTGTTGCCATGCCGTCACAATTTCCAATTCTTAGGCCTATGACGGCAGAGTGTCTGGCAGTTCTGAAAGAGAACTTAGGGATGCAGGCGTTTTGGCTCCTTCCACCGAGAAACCAGCTCCTCCAGCTCCTCTGTCGTTAGCTATTTCATGTTAGAATATCTCTAGGGGCCCTCTTTTCCTCCTCCACGAGGTAAGACACAAACGGAATTGCCCTAAAGGGAAGAAGCCTTCTGAGTCCGGCAGAGAGGCAGCCTCTCCCACTCAGCATTCCCCCAACGCTGAGCCCCGGGTATGGGACAGAGAGAGGGAGAAAGGCAGCCGTAACCCCGAGCTCTTCCACAATGTAGTATAGGCCTCACCCTCAAGCTCACGTCAATTTCATAGAGAAAACACCAGGCCTCGGTGTGCTTTCCTGTGGCAAGGAAACTTTGCTTTCATTCCTTAGGTGGCACGTTGGCTCAGGACTGCCCTACCCGAAGGACTCACGGTGTGCAGCCCTATTGGTTGAGATCAGCCCCTCTGGCTCTTTCTCGGATGACACCAACTGGGCAAAGAGCCGTTCATATGCTGGGGACCCAGGGAGCTTTCCCTAGTCTACACCAGAACAGCACTCTGAGGGAGAGGAGCTGCTGACGTTTGGTAGCAAAATCTCCTATTCTGAAGAGAAACATTTCGTTGTAAGCGGGTTCCATCAGCCTTGCCATCTTTTCTCAGCTGGCTAGGATGGAGGGCAGGCAGTCAGTTGGCAGACTCACCTGAGGCCCTGCTTGCCAGACTGTGACACAGACCTCCCGCCTGCTTCAGCCCAAAGGGACGGCTTATGGTAAGGTACAAACCCTGTGTTGGAAAGTTCCTGCCTAACCCTCGCACCAGCACAAGCATATTGGTCATTGGTCAAAGACTCTCCCCACAAGTTTAACATGTTTGCTCCCATCTAGCCTCCGAAGCCGAGTTTACCTAGCTAGGAATCTCACTTCAGGAAAGGTACTCAGGCTGCTGGTGACTGCACGTTGTTTCACCAGGCAGCCCAAATCGAGTACACCCACTTGCATTTTCCAGGGGGCAGAGCAAATGGTGTCAACTTACAGGCCTCCAGCCTGGGAGGGGCAACGTACACTTTGTGAATGGGAAAGAAGCCCATGCCTTCAGTGTGAAAGGCCGCTAGGCCTCTTTGCTTTGGCAGCCCAGGGATAGCGTCAGCTGTGAAATGCTTCCAAAGGAGCAGAGTCAGAGAACCTTGGAACCACAGAGCAGGTGCAGCCCAGAACACGGACTGCTCTTGGCCTGAGAACACCCACTGCCCAGCGCCTCTTTGGGGTACACACGTGTAGAGGGAGGGTGTTGAATTCTGCTGCGTCATAACTTCTCCGGGCCACGTAGTGTGAGGGCAAGGAGAGTGGCCCTCCACCTCATCCCAGTTTCATGTGTCAGTTGTCTAAGGCAAACTCCCTGCTTGAATCCCTCCGTGGGCTACGTAACCTCCAGAGAAAGGTGGATGATTGGGACCCAGGGCTGGTATCTAGGTTAATGTTCTGTGCATCAACTTCGCAGCTGTTCTCTCTAAGCGGGTCCCAAAGGCTTTCTGGAAGAGTTTCCTTAGAGGGTCAGAAACAGGAAATTAACCGACAGGCCCACGGGGACGCCAGTTCTCTCCAGCAACAACGCTACCAGCCTCAGACACTTGGGTTCTCTTTGGTAAATGGAAGAACACTATGCTTGGAAGCTTCTTCCATCCAGTTTGAGAGTCGCACTTCCACTGCATCTTGGGATACCAAGTGTTGCCATGCCGTCACAATTTCCAATTCTTAGGCCTATGACGGCAGAGTGTCTGGCAGTTCTGAAAGAGAACTTAGGGATGCAGGCGTTTTGGCTCCTTCCACCGAGAAACCAGCTCCTCCAGCTCCTCTGTCGTTAGCTATTTCATGTTAGAATATCTCTAGGGGCCCTCTTTTCCTCCTCCACGAGGTAAGACACAAACGGAATTGCCCTAAAGGGAAGAAGCCTTCTGAGTCCGGCAGAGAGGCAGCCTCTCCCACTCAGCATTCCCCCAACGCTGAGCCCCGGGTATGGGACAGAGAGAGGGAGAAAGGCAGCCGTAACCCCGAGCTCTTCCACAATGTAGTATAGGCCTCACCCTCACGCTCACGTCAATTTCACAGAGAAAACACCAGGCCTCGGTGTGCTTTCCTGTGGCAAGGAAACTTTGCTTTCATTCCTTAGGTGGCACGTTGGCTCAGGACTGCCCTACCCGAAGGACTCACGGTGTGCAGCCCTACTGGTTGAGATCAGCCCCTCTGGCTCTTTCTCGGATGACACCAACTGGAAAAGAGCCGTTCATATGCTGGGGACCCAGGGAGCTTTCCCTAGTCTACACCAGAACAGCACTCTGAGGGAGAGGAGCTGCTGACGTTTGGTAGCAAAATCTCCTATTCTGAAGAGAAACATTTCGCTGTAAGCGGGTTCCATCAGCCTTGCCATCTTTTCTCAGCTGGCTAGGATGGAGGGCAGGCAGTCAGTTGGCAGACTCACCTGAGGCCCTGCTTGCCAGACTGTGACACAGACCTCCCGCCTGCTTCAGCCCAAAGGGACGGCTTATGGTAAGGTAAAAACCCTGTGTTGGAAAGTTCCTGCCTAACCCTCGCACCAGCACAAGCATATTGGTCATTGGTCAAAGACTTTCCCCACAAGTTTAACATGTTTGCTCCCATCTAGCCTCCGAAGCCGAGTTTACCTAGCTAGGAATCTCACTTCAGGAAAGGTACTCAGGCTGCTGGTGACTGCACGTTGTTTCACCAGGCAGCCCAAATCGAGTACACCCACTTGCATTTTCCAGGGGGCAGAGCAAATGGTGTCAACTTACAGGCCTCCAGCCTGGGAGGGGCAACGTACACTTTGTGAATGGGAAAGAAGCCCATGCCTTCAGTGTGAAAGGCCGCTAGGCCTCTTTGCTTTGGCAGCCCAGGGATAGCGTCAGCTCTGAAATGCTTCCAAAGGAGCAGAGTCAGAGAACCTTGGAACCACAGAGCAGGTGCAGCCCAGAACACGGACTACTCTTGGCCTGAGAACACCCACTGCCCAGCGCCTCTTTGGGGTACACACGTGTAGAGGGAGGGTGTTGAATTCTGCTGCGTCATAACTTCTCCGGGCCACGTAGTGTGAGGGCAAGGAGAGTGGCCCTCCACCTCATCCCAGTTTCATGTGTCAGTTGTCTAAGGCAAACTCCCTGCTTGAATCCCTCCGTGGGCTACGTAACCTCCAGAGAAAGGTGGATGATTGGGACCCAGGGCTGGTATCTAGGTTAATGTTCTGTGCATCAACTTCGCAGCTGTTCTCTCTAAGCGGGTCCCAAAGGCTTTCTGGAAGAGTTTCCTTAGAGGGTCAGAAACAGGAAATTAACCGACAGGCCCACGGGGACGCCAGTTCTCTCCAGCAACAACGCTACCAGCCTCAGACACTTGGGTTCTCTTTGGTAAATGGAAGAACACTATGCTCGGAAGCTTCTTCCATCCAGTTTGAGAGTCGCGCTTCCACTGCATCTTGGGATACCAAGTGTTGCCATGCCGTCACAATTTCCAATTCTTAGGCCTATGACGGCAGAGTGTCTGGCAGTTCTGAAAGAGAACTTAGGGATGCAGGCGTTTTGGCTCCTTCCACCGAGTAACCAGCTCCTCCAGCTCCTCTGTCGTTAGCTATTTCATGTTAGAATATCTCTAGGGGCCCTCTTTTCCTCCTCCACGAGGTAAGACACAAACGGAATTGCCCTAAAGGGAAGAAGCCTTCTGAGTCCGGCAGAGAGGCAGCCTCTCCCACTCAGCATTCCCCCAACGCTGAGCCCCGGGTATGGGACAGAGAGAGGGAGAAAGGCAGCCGTAACCCCGAGCTCTTCCACAATGTAGTATAGGCCTCACCCTCAAGCTCACGTCAATTTCATAGAGAAAACACCAGGCCTCGGTGTGCTTTCCTGTGGCAAGGAAACTTTGCTTTCATTCCTTAGGTGGCACGTTGGCTCAGGACTGCCCTACCCGAAGAACTCACGGTGTGCAGCCCTATTGGTTGAGATCAGCCCCTCTGGCTCTTTCTCGGATGACACCAACTGGGCAAAGAGCCGTTCATATGCTGGGGACCCAGGGAGCTTTCCCTAGTCTACACCAGAACAGCACTCTGAGGGAGAGGAGCTGCTGACGTTTGGTAGCAAAATCTCCTATTCTGAAGAGAAACATTTCGTTGTAAGCGGGTTCCATCAGCCTTGCCATCTTTTCTCAGCTGGCTAGGATGGAGGGCAGGCAGTCAGTTGGCAGACTCACCTGAGGCCCTGCTTGCCAGACTGTGACACAGACCTCCCGCCTGCTTCAGCCCAAAGGGACGGCTTATGGTAAGGTACAAACCCTGTGTTGGAAAGTTCCTGCCTAACCCTCGCACCAGCACAAGCATATTGGTCATTGGTCAAAGACTCTCCCCACAAGTTTAACATGTTTGCTCCCATCTAGCCTCCGAAGCCGAGTTTACCTAGCTAGGAATCTCACTTCAGGAAAGGTACTCAGGCTGCTGGTGACTGCACGTTGTTTCACCAGGCAGCCCAAATCGAGTACACCCACTTGCATTTTCCAGGGGGCAGAGCAAATGGTGTCAACTTACAGGCCTCCAGCCTGGGAGGGGCAACGTACACTTTGTGAATGGGAAAGAAGCCCATGCCTTCAGTGTGAAAGGCCGCTAGGCCTCTTTGCTTTGGCAGCCCAGGGATAGCGTCAGCTCTGAAATGCTTCCAAAGGAGCAGAGTCAGAGAACCTTGGAACCACAGAGCAGGTGCAGCCCAGAACACGGACTGCTCTTGGCCTGAGAACACCCACTGCCCAGCGCCTCTTTGGGGTACACACGTGTAGAGGGAGGGTGTTGAATTCTGCTGCGTCATAACTTCTCCGGGCCACGTAGTGTGAGGGCAAGGAGAGTGGCCCTCCACCTCATCCCAGTTTCATGTGTCAGTTGTCTAAGGCAAACTCCCTGCTTGAATCCCTCCGTGGGCTACGTAACCTCCAGAGAAAGGTGGATGATTGGGACCCAGGGCTGGTATCTAGGTTAATGTTCTGTGCATCAACTTCGCAGCTGTTCTCTCTAAGCGGGTCCCAAAGGCTTTCTGGAAGAGTTTCCTTAGAGGGTCAGAAACAGGAAATTAACCGACAGGCCCACGGGGACGCCAGTTCTCTCCAGCAACAACGCTACCAGCCTCAGACACTTGGGTTCTCTTTGGTAAATGGAAGAACACTATGCTTGGAAGCTTCTTCCATCCAGTTTGAGAGTCGCACTTCCACTGCATCTTGGGATACCAAGTGTTGCCATGCCGTCACAATTTCCAATTCTTAGGCCTATGACGGCAGAGTGTCTGGCAGTTCTGAAAGAGAACTTAGGGATGCAGGCGTTTTGGCTCCTTCCACCGAGAAAAAAGCTCCTCCAGCTCCTCTGTCGTTAGCTATTTCATGTTAGAATATCTCTAGGGGCCCTCTTTTCCTCCTCCACGAGGTAAGACACAAACGGAATTGCCCTAAAGGGAAGAAGCCTTCTGAGTCCGGCAGAGAGGCAGCCTCTCCCACTCAGCATTCCCCCAACGCTGAGCCCCGGGTATGGGACAGAGAGAGGGAGAAAGGCAGCCGTAACCCCGAGCTCTTCCACAATGTAGTATAGGCCTCACCCTCACGCTCACGTCAATTTCACAGAGAAAACACCAGGCCTCGGTGTGCTTTCCTGTGGCAAGGAAACTTTGCTTTCATTCCTTAGGTGGCACGTTGGCTCAGGACTGCCCTACCCGAAGGACTCACGGTGTGCAGCCCTACTGGTTGAGATCAGCCCCTCTGGCTCTTTCTCGGATGACACCAACTGGAAAAGAGCCGTTCATATGCTGGGGACCCAGGGAGCTTTCCCTAGTCTACACCAGAACAGCACTCTGAGGGAGAGGAGCTGCTGACGTTTGGTAGCAAAATCTCCTATTCTGAAGAGAAACATTTCGCTGTAAGCGGGTTCCATCAGCCTTGCCATCTTTTCTCAGCTGGCTAGGATGGAGGGCAGGCAGTCAGTTGGCAGACTCACCTGAGGCCCTGCTTGCCAGACTGTGACACAGACCTCCCGCCTGCTTCAGCCCAAAGGGACGGCTTATGGTAAGGTAAAAACCCTGTGTTGGAAAGTTCCTGCCTAACCCTCGCACCAGCACAAGCATATTGGTCATTGGTCAAAGACTTTCCCCACAAGTTTAACATGTTTGCTCCCATCTAGCCTCCGAAGCCGAGTTTACCTAGCTAGGAATCTCACTTCAGGAAAGGTACTCAGGCTGCTGGTGACTGCACGTTGTCTCACCAGGCAGCCCAAATCGAGTACACCCACTTGCATTTTCCAGGGGGCAGAGCAAATGGTGTCAACTTACAGGCCTCCAGCCTGGGAGGGGCAACGTACACTTTGTGAATGGGAAAGAAGCCCATGCCTTCAGTGTGAAAGGCCGCTAGGCCTCTTTGCTTTGGCAGCCCAGGGATAGCGTCAGCTCTGAAATGCTTCCAAAGGAGCAGAGTCAGAGAACCTTGGAACCACAGAGCAGGTGCAGCCCAGAACACGGACTACTCTTGGCCTGAGAACACCCACTGCCCAGCGCCTCTTTGGGGTACACACGTGTAGAGGGAGGGTGTTGAATTCTGCTGCGTCATAACTTCTCCGGGCCACGTAGTGTGAGGGCAAGGAGAGTGGCCCTCCACCTCATCCCAGTTTCATGTGTCAGTTGTCTAAGGCAAACTCCCTGCTTGAATCCCTCCGTGGGCTACGTAACCTCCAGAGAAAGGTGGATGATTGGGACCCAGGGCTGGTATCTAGGTTAATGTTCTGTGCATCAACTTCGCAGCTGTTCTCTCTAAGCGGGTCCCAAAGGCTTTCTGGAAGAGTTTCCTTAGAGGGTCAGAAACAGGAAATTAACCGACAGGCCCACGGGGACGCCAGTTCTCTCCAGCAACAACGCTACCAGCCTCAGACACTTGGGTTCTCTTTGGTAAATGGAAGAACACTATGCTCGGAAGCTTCTTCCATCCAGTTTGAGAGTCGCGCTTCCACTGCATCTTGGGATACCAAGTGTTGCCATGCCGTCACAATTTCCAATTCTTAGGCCTATGACGGCAGAGTGTCTGGCAGTTCTGAAAGAGAACTTAGGGATGCAGGCGTTTTGGCTCCTTCCACCGAGTAACCAGCTCCTCCAGCTCCTCTGTCGTTAGCTATTTCATGTTAGAATATCTCTAGGGGCCCTCTTTTCCTCCTCCACGAGGTAAGACACAAACGGAATTGCCCTAAAGGGAAGAAGCCTTCTGAGTCCGGCAGAGAGGCAGCCTCTCCCACTCAGCATTCCCCCAACGCTGAGCCCCGGGTATGGGACAGAGAGAGGGAGAAAGGCAGCCGTAACCCCGAGCTCTTCCACAATGTAGTATAGGCCTCACCCTCAAGCTCACGTCAATTTCATAGAGAAAACACCAGGCCTCGGTGTGCTTTCCTGTGGCAAGGAAACTTTGCTTTCATTCCTTAGGTGGCACGTTGGCTCAGGACTGCCCTACCCGAAGAACTCACGGTGTGCAGCCCTATTGGTTGAGATCAGCCCCTCTGGCTCTTTCTCGGATGACACCAACTGGGCAAAGAGCCGTTCATATGCTGGGGACCCAGGGAGCTTTCCCTAGTCTACACCAGAACAGCACTCTGAGGGAGAGGAGCTGCTGACGTTTGGTAGCAAAATCTCCTATTCTGAAGAGAAACATTTCGTTGTAAGCGGGTTCCATCAGCCTTGCCATCTTTTCTCAGCTGGCTAGGATGGAGGGCAGGCAGTCAGTTGGCCGACTCACCTGAGGCCCTGCTTGCCAGACTGTGACACAGACCTCCCGCCTGCTTCAGCCCAAAGGGACGGCTTATGGTAAGGTACAAACCCTGTGTTGGAAAGTTCCTGCCTAACCCTCGCACCAGCACAAGCATATTGGTCATTGGTCAAAGACTCTCCCCACAAGTTTAACATGTTTGCTCCCATCTAGCCTCCGAAGCCGAGTTTACCTAGCTAGGAATCTCACTTCAGGAAAGGTACTCAGGCTGCTGGTGACTGCACGTTGTTTCACCAGGCAGCCCAAATCGAGTACACCCACTTGCATTTTCCAGGGGGCAGAGCAAATGGTGTCAACTTACAGGCCTCCAGCCTGGGAGGGGCAACGTACACTTTGTGAATGGGAAAGAAGCCCATGCCTTCAGTGTGAAAGGCCGCTAGGCCTCTTTGCTTTGGCAGCCCAGGGATAGCGTCAGCTGTGAAATGCTTCCAAAGGAGCAGAGTCAGAGAACCTTGGAACCACAGAGCAGGTGCAGCCCAGAACACGGACTGCTCTTGGCCTGAGAACACCCACTGCCCAGCGCCTCTTTGGGGTACACACGTGTAGAGGGAGGGTGTTGAATTCTGCTGCGTCATAATTTCTCCGGGCCACGTAGTGTGAGGGCAAGGAGAGTGGCCCTCCACCTCATCCCAGTTTCATGTGTCAGTTGTCTAAGGCAAACTCCCTGCTTGAATCCCTCCGTGGGCTACGTAGCCTCCAGAGAAAGGTGGATGATTGGGACCCAGGGCTGGTATCTAGGTTAATGTTCTGTGCATCAACTTCGCAGCTGTTCTCTCTAAGCGGGTCCCAAAGGCTTTCTGGAAGAGTTTCCTTAGAGGGTCAGAAACAGGAAATTAACCGACAGGCCCACGGGGACGCCAGTTCTCTCCAGCAACAACGCTACCAGCCTCAGACACTTGGGTTCTCTTTGGTAAATGGAAGAACACTATGCTCGGAAGCTTCTTCCATCCAGTTTGAGAGTCGCACTTCCACTGCATCTTGGGATACCAAGTGTTGCCATGCCGTCACAATATCCAATTCTTAGGCCTATGACGGCAGAGTGTCTGGCAGTTCTGAAAGAGAACTTAGGAATGCAGGCGTTTTGGCTCCTTCCACCGAGAAACCAGCTCCTCCAGCTCCTCTGTCGTTAGCTATTTCATGTTAGAATATCTCTAGGGGCCCTCTTTTCCTCCTCCACGAGGTAAGACACAAACGGAATTGCCCTAAAGGGAAGAAGCCTTCTGAGTCCGGCAGAGAGGCAGCCTCTCCCACTCAGCATTCCCCCAACGCTGAGCCCCGGGTATGGGACAGAGAGAGGGAGAAAGGCAGCCGTAACCCCGAGCTCTTCCACAATGTAGTATAGGCCTCACCCTCACGCTCACGTCAATTTCACAGAGAAAACACCAGGCCTCGGTGTGCTTTCCTGTGGCAAGGAAACTTTGCTTTCATTCCTTAGGTGGCACGTTGGCTCAGGACTGCCCTACCCGAAGGACTCACGGTGTGCAGCCCTACTGGTTGAGATCAGCCCCTCTGGCTCTTTCTCGGATGACACCAACTGGAAAAGAGCCGTTCATATGCTGGGGACCCAGGGAGCTTTCCCTAGTCTACACCAGAACAGCACTCTGAGGGAGAGGAGCTGCTGACGTTTGGTAGCAAAATCTCCTATTCTGAAGAGAAACATTTCGCTGTAAGCGGGTTCCATCAGCCTTGCCATCTTTTCTCAGCTGGCTAGGATGGAGGGCAGGCAGTCAGTTGGCAGACTCACCTGAGGCCCTGCTTGCCAGACTGTGACACAGACCTCCCGCCTGCTTCAGCCCAAAGGGACGGCTTATGGTAAGGTAAAAACCCTGTGTTGGAAAGTTCCTGCCTAACCCTCGCACCAGCACAAGCATAGTGGTCATTGGTCAAAGACTCTCCCCACAAGTTTAACATGTTTGCTCCCATCTAGCCTCCGAAGCCGAGTTTACCTAGCTAGGAATCTCACTTCAGGAAAGGTACTCAGGCTGCTGGTGACTGCACGTTGTTTCACCAGGCAGCCCAAATCGAGTACACCCACTTGCATTTTCCAGGGGGCAGAGCAAATGGTGTCAACTTACAGGCCTCCAGCCTGGGAGGGGCAACGTACACTTTGTGAATGGGAAAGAAGCCCATGCCTTCAGTGTGAAAGGCCGCTAGGCCTCTTTGCTTTGGCAGCCCAGGGATAGCGTCAGCTGTGAAATGCTTCCAAAGGAGCAGAGTCAGAGAACCTTGGAACCACAGAGCAGGTGCAGCCCAGAACACGGACTGCTCTTGGCCTGAGAACACCCACTGCCAAGCGCCTCTTTGGGGTACACACGTGTAGAGGGAGGGTGTTGAATTCTGCTGCGTCATAACTTCTCCGGGCCACGTAGTGTGAGGGCAAGGAGAGTGGCCCTCCACCTCATCCCAGTTTCATGTGTCAGTTGTCTAAGGCAAACTCCCTGCTTGAATCCCTCCGTGGGCTACGTAGCCTCCAGAGAAAGGTGGATGATTGGGACCCAGGGCTGGTATCTAGGTTAATGTTCTGTGCATCAACTTCGCAGCTGTTCTCTCTAAGCGGGTCCCAAAGGCTTTCTGGAAGAGTTTCCTTAGAGGGTCAGAAACAGGAAATTAACCGACAGGCCCACGGGGACGCCAGTTCTCTCCAGCAACAACGCTACCAGCCTCAGACACTTGGGTTCTCTTTGGTAAATGGAAGAACACTATGCTTGGAAGCTTCTTCCATCCAGTTTGAGAGTCGCGCTTCCACTGCATCTTGGGATACCAAGTGTTGCCATGCCGTCACAATATCCAATTCTTAGGCCTATGACGGCAGAGTGTCTGGCAGTTCTGAAAGAGAACTTAGGGATGCAGGCGTTTTGGCTCCTTCCACCGAGAAACCAGCTCCTCCAGCTCCTCTGTCGTTAGCTATTTCATGTTAGAATATCTCTAGGGGCCCTCTTTTCCTCCTCCACGAGGTAAGACACAAACGGAATTGCCCTAAAGGGAAGAAGCCTTCTGAGTCCGGCAGAGAGGCAGCCTCTCCCACTCAGCATTCCCCCAACGCTGAGCCCCGGGTATGGGACAGAGAGAGGGAGAAAGGCAGCCGTAACCCCGAGCTCTTCCACAATGTAGTATAGGCCTCACCCTCACGCTCACGTCAATTTCACAGAGAAAACACCAGGCCTCGGTGTGCTTTCCTGTGGCAAGGAAACTTTGCTTTCATTCCTTAGGTGGCACGTTGGCTCAGGACTGCCCTACCCGAAGGACTCACGGTGTGCAGCCCTACTGGTTGAGATCAGCCCCTCTGGCTCTTTCTCGGATGACACCAACTGGAAAAGAGCCGTTCATATGCTGGGGACCCAGGGAGCTTTCCCTAGTCTACACCAGAACAGCACTCTGAGGGAGAGGAGCTGCTGACGTTTGGTAGCAAAATCTCCTATTCTGAAGAGAAACATTTCGCTGTAAGCGGGTTCCATCAGCCTTGCCATCTTTTCTCAGCTGGCTAGGATGGAGGGCAGGCAGTCAGTTGGCAGACTCACCTGAGGCCCTGCTTGCCAGACTGTGACACAGACCTCCCGCCTGCTTCAGCCCAAAGGGACGGCTTATGGTAAGGTAAAAACCCTGTGTTGGAAAGTTCCTGCCTAACCCTCGCACCAGCACAAGCATATTGGTCATTGGTCAAAGACTCTCCCCACAAGTTTAACATGTTTGCTCCCATCTAGCCTCCGAAGCCGAGTTTACCTAGCTAGGAATCTCACTTCAGGAAAGGTACTCAGGCTGCTGGTGACTGCACGTTGTTTCACCAGGCAGCCCAAATCGAGTACACCCACTTGCATTTTCCAGGGGGCAGAGCAAATGGTGTCAACTTACAGGCCTCCAGCCTGGGAGGGGCAACGTACACTTTGTGAATGGGAAAGAAGCCCATGCCTTCAGTGTGAAAGGCCGCTAGGCCTCTTTGCTTTGGCAGCCCAGGGATAGCGTCAGCTGTGAAATGCTTCCAAAGGAGCAGAGTCAGAGAACCTTGGAACCACAGAGCAGGTGCAGCCCAGAACACGGACTGCTCTTGGCCTGAGAACACCCACTGCCAAGCGCCTCTTTGGGGTACACACGTGTAGAGGGAGGGTGTTGAATTCTGCTGCGTCATAACTTCTCCGGGCCACGTAGTGTGAGGGCAAGGAGAGTGGCCCTCCACCTCATCCCAGTTTCATGTGTCAGTTGTCTAAGGCAAACTCCCTGCTTGAATCCCTCCGTGGGCTACGTAGCCTCCAGAGAAAGGTGGATGATTGGGACCCAGGGCTGGTATCTAGGTTAATGTTCTGTGCATCAACTTCGCAGCTGTTCTCTCTAAGCGGGTCCCAAAGGCTTTCTGGAAGAGTTTCCTTAGAGGGTCAGAAACAGGAAATTAACCGACAGGCCCACGGGGACGCCAGTTCTCTCCAGCAACAACGCTACCAGCCTCAGACACTTGGGTTCTCTTTGGTAAATGGAAGAACACTATGCTTGGAAGCTTCTTCCATCCAGTTTGAGAGTCGCACTTCCACTGCATCTTGGGATACCAAGTGTTGCCATGCCGTCACAATATCCAATTCTTAGGCCTATGACGGCAGAGTGTCTGGCAGTTCTGAAAGAGAACTTAGGGATGCAGGCGTTTTGGCTCCTTCCACCGAGAAACCAGCTCCTCCAGCTCCTCTGTCGTTAGCTATTTCATGTTAGAATATCTCTAGGGGCCCTCTTTTCCTCCTCCACGAGGTAAGACACAAACGGAATTGCCCTAAAGGGAAGAAGCCTTCTGAGTCCGGCAGAGAGGCAGCCTCTCCCACTCAGCATTCCCCCAACGCTGAGCCCCGGGTATGGGACAGAGAGAGGGAGAAAGGCAGCCGTAACCCCGAGCTCTTCCACAATGTAGTATAGGCCTCACCCTCACGCTCACGTCAATTTCACAGAGAAAACACCAGGCCTCGGTGTGCTTTCCTGTGGCAAGGAAACTTTGCTTTCATTCCTTAGGTGGCACGTTGGCTCAGGACTGCCCTACCCGAAGGACTCACGGTGTGCAGCCCTACTGGTTGAGATCAGCCCCTCTGGCTCTTTCTCGGATGACACCAACTGGAAAAGAGCCGTTCATATGCTGGGGACCCAGGGAGCTTTCCCTAGTCTACACCAGAACAGCACTCTGAGGGAGAGGAGCTGCTGACGTGTGGTAGCAAAATCTCCTATTCTGAAGAGAAACATTTCGCTGTAAGCGGGTTCCATCAGCCTTGCCATCTTTTCTCAGCTGGCTAGGATGGAGGGCAGGCAGTCAGTTGGCAGACTCACCTGAGGCCCTGCTTGCCAGACTGTGACACAGACCTCCCGCCTGCTTCAGCCCAAAGGGACGGCTTATGGTAAGGTAAAAACCCTGTGTTGGAAAGTTCCTGCCTAACCCTCGCACCAGCACAAGCATATTGGTCATTGGTCAAAGACTCTCCCCACAAGTTTAACATGTTTGCTCCCATCTAGCCTCCGAAGCCGAGTTTACCTAGCTAGGAATCTCACTTCAGGAAAGGTACTCAGGCTGCTGGTGACTGCACGTTGTTTCACCAGGCAGCCCAAATCGAGTACACCCACTTGCATTTTCCAGGGGGCAGAGCAAATGGTGTCAACTTACAGGCCTCCAGCCTGGGAGGGGCAACGTACACTTTGTGAATGGGAAAGAAGCCCATGCCTTCAGTGTGAAAGGCCGCTAGGCCTCTTTGCTTTGGCAGCCCAGGGATAGCGTCAGCTCTGAAATGCTTCCAAAGGAGCAGAGTCAGAGAACCTTGGAACCACAGAGCAGGTGCAGCCCAGAACACGGACTGCTCTTGGCCTGAGAACACCCACTGCCAAGCGCCTCTTTGGGGTACACACGTGTAGAGGGAGGGTGTTGAATTCTGCTGCGTCATAACTTCTCCGGGCCACGTAGTGTGAGGGCAAGGAGAGTGGCCCTCCACCTCATCCCAGTTTCATGTGTCAGTTGTCTAAGGCAAACTCCCTGCTTGAATCCCTCCGTGGGCTACGTAGCCTCCAGAGAAAGGTGGATGATTGGGACCCAGGGCTGGTATCTAGGTTAATGTTCTGTGCATCAACTTCGCAGCTGTTCTCTCTAAGCGGGTCCCAAAGGCTTTCTGGAAGAGTTTCCTTAGAGGGTCAGAAACAGGAAATTAACCGACAGGCCCACGGGGACGCCAGTTCTCTCCAGCAACAACGCTACCAGCCTCAGACACTTGGGTTCTCTTTGGTAAATGGAAGAACACTATGCTTGGAAGCTTCTTCCATCCAGTTTGAGAGTCGCACTTCCACTGCATCTTGGGATACCAAGTGTTGCCATGCCGTCACAATATCCAATTCTTAGGCCTATGACGGCAGAGTGTCTGGCAGTTCTGAAAGAGAACTTAGGGATGCAGGCGTTTTGGCTCCTTCCACCGAGAAACCAGCTCCTCCAGCTCCTCTGTCGTTAGCTATTTCATGTTAGAATATCTCTAGGGGCCCTCTTTTCCTCCTCCACGAGGTAAGACACAAACGGAATTGCCCTAAAGGGAAGAAGCCTTCTGAGTCCGGCAGAGAGGCAGCCTCTCCCACTCAGCATTCCCCCAACGCTGAGCCCCGGGTATGGGACAGAGAGAGGGAGAAAGGCAGCCGTAACCCCGAGCTCTTCCACAATGTAGTATAGGCCTCACCCTCACGCTCACGTCAATTTCACAGAGAAAACACCAGGCCTCGGTGTGCTTTCCTGTGGCAAGGAAACTTTGCTTTCATTCCTTAGGTGGCACGTTGGCTCAGGACTGCCCTACCCGAAGGACTCACGGTGTGCAGCCCTACTGGTTGAGATCAGCCCCTCTGGCTCTTTCTCGGATGACACCAACTGGAAAAGAGCCGTTCATATGCTGGGGACCCAGGGAGCTTTCCCTAGTCTACACCAGAACAGCACTCTGAGGGAGAGGAGCTGCTGACGTTTGGTAGCAAAATCTCCTATTCTGAAGAGAAACATTTCGCTGTGAGCGGGTTCCATCAGCCTTGCCATCTTTTCTCAGCTGGCTAGGATGGAGGGCAGGCAGTCAGTTGGCAGACTCACCTGAGGCCCTGCTTGCCAGACTGTGACACAGACCTCCCGCCTGCTTCAGCCCAAAGGGACGGCTTATGGTAAGGTAAAAACCCTGTGTTGGAAAGTTCCTGCCTAACCCTCGCACCAGCACAAGCATATTGGTCATTGGTCAAAGACTTTCCCCACAAGTTTAACATGTTTGCTCCCATCTAGCCTCCGAAGCCGAGTTTACCTAGCTAGGAATCTCACTTCAGGAAAGGTACTCAGGCTGCTGGTGACTGCACGTTGTTTCACCAGGCAGCCCAAATCGAGTACACCCACTTGCATTTTCCAGGGGGCAGAGCAAATGGTGTCAACTTACAGGCCTCCAGCCTGGGAGGGGCAACGTACACTTTGTGAATGGGAAAGAAGCCCATGCCTTCAGTGTGAAAGGCCGCTAGGCCTCTTTGCTTTGGCAGCCCAGGGATAGCGTCAGCTGTGAAATGCTTCCAAAGGAGCAGAGTCAGAGAACCTTGGAACCACAGAGCAGGTGCAGCCCAGAACACGGACTACTCTTGGCCTGAGAACACCCACTGCCCAGCGCCTCTTTGGGGTACACACGTGTAGAGGGAGGGTGTTGAATTCTGCTGCGTCATAACTTCTCCGGGCCACGTAGTGTGAGGGCAAGGAGAGTGGCCCTCCACCTCATCCCAGTTTCATGTGTCAGTTGTCTAAGGCAAACTCCCTGCTTGAATCCCTCCGTGGGCTACGTAACCTCCAGAGAAAGGTGGATGATTGGGACCCAGGGCTGGTATCTAGGTTAATGTTCTGTGCATCAACTTCGCAGCTGTTCTCTCTAAGCGGGTCCCAAAGGCTTTCTGGAAGAGTTTCCTTAGAGGGTCAGAAACAGGAAATTAACCGACAGGCCCACGGGGACGCCAGTTCTCTCCAGCAACAACGCTACCAGCCTCAGACACTTGGGTTCTCTTTGGTAAATGGAAGAACACTATGCTTGGAAGCTTCTTCCATCCAGTTTGAGAGTCGCGCTTCCACTGCATCTTGGGATACCAAGTGTTGCCATGCCGTCACAATTTCCAATTCTTAGGCCTATGACGGCAGAGTGTCTGGCAGTTCTGAAAGAGAACTTAGGGATGCAGGCGTTTTGGCTCCTTCCACCGAGAAACCAGCTCCTCCAGCTCCTCTGTCGTTAGCTATTTCATGTTAGAATATCTCTAGGGGCCCTCTTTTCCTCCTCCACGAGGTAAGACACAAACGGAATTGCCCTAAAGGGAAGAAGCCTTCTGAGTCCGGCAGAGAGGCAGCCTCTCCCACTCAGCATTCCCCCAACGCTGAGCCCCGGGTATGGGACAGAGAGAGGGAGAAAGGCAGCCGTAACCCCGAGCTCTTCCACAATGTAGTATAGGCCTCACCCTCACGCTCACGTCAATTTCACAGAGAAAACACCAGGCCTCGGTGTGCTTTCCTGTGGCAAGGAAACTTTGCTTTCATTCCTTAGGTGGCACGTTGGCTCAGGACTGCCCTACCCGAAGGACTCACGGTGTGCAGCCCTACTGGTTGAGATCAGCCCCTCTGGCTCTTTCTCGGATGACACCAACTGGAAAAGAGCCGTTCATATGCTGGGGACCCAGGGAGCTTTCCCTAGTCTACACCAGAACAGCACTCTGAGGGAGAGGAGCTGCTGACGTTTGGTAGCAAAATCTCCTATTCTGAAGAGAAACATTTCGCTGTAAGCGGGTTCCATCAGCCTTGCCATCTTTTCTCAGCTGGCTAGGATGGAGGGCAGGCAGTCAGTTGGCAGACTCACCTGAGGCCCTGCTTGCCAGACTGTGACACAGACCTCCCGCCTGCTTCAGCCCAAAGGGACGGCTTATGGTAAGGTAAAAACCCTGTGTTGGAAAGTTCCTGCCTAACCCTCGCACCAGCACAAGCATATTGGTCATTGGTCAAAGACTCTCCCCACAAGTTTAACATGTTTGCTCCCATCTAGCCTCCGAAGCCGAGTTTACCTAGCTAGGAATCTCACTTCAGGAAAGGTACTCAGGCTGCTGGTGACTGCACGTTGTTTCACCAGGCAGCCCAAATCGAGTACACCCACTTGCATTTTCCAGGGGGCAGAGCAAATGGTGTCAACTTACAGGCCTCCAGCCTGGGAGGGGCAACGTACACTTTGTGAATGGGAAAGAAGCCCATGCCTTCAGTGTGAAAGGCCGCTAGGCCTCTTTGCTTTGGCAGCCCAGGGATAGCGTCAGCTGTGAAATGCTTCCAAAGGAGCAGAGTCAGAGAACCTTGGAACCACAGAGCAGGTGCAGCCCAGAACACGGACTGCTCTTGGCCTGAGAACACCCACTGCCAAGCGCCTCTTTGGGGTACACACGTGTAGAGGGAGGGTGTTGAATTCTGCTGCGTCATAACTTCTCCGGGCCACGTAGTGTGAGGGCAAGGAGAGTGGCCCTCCACCTCATCCCAGTTTCATGTGTCAGTTGTCTAAGGCAAACTCCCTGCTTGAATCCCTCCGTGGGCTACGTAGCCTCCAGAGAAAGGTGGATGATTGGGACCCAGGGCTGGTATCTAGGTTAATGTTCTGTGCATCAACTTCGCAGCTGTTCTCTCTAAGCGGGTCCCAAAGGCTTTCTGGAAGAGTTTCCTTAGAGGGTCAGAAACAGGAAATTAACCGACAGGCCCACGGGGACGCCAGTTCTCTCCAGCAACAACGCTACCAGCCTCAGACACTTGGGTTCTCTTTGGTAAATGGAAGAACACTATGCTTGGAAGCTTCTTCCATCCAGTTTGAGAGTCGCACTTCCACTGCATCTTGGGATACCAAGTGTTGCCATGCCGTCACAATATCCAATTCTTAGGCCTATGACGGCAGAGTGTCTGGCAGTTCTGAAAGAGAACTTAGGGATGCAGGCGTTTTGGCTCCTTCCACCGAGAAACCAGCTCCTCCAGCTCCTCTGTCGTTAGCTATTTCATGTTAGAATATCTCTAGGGGCCCTCTTTTCCTCCTCCACGAGGTAAGACACAAACGGAATTGCCCTAAAGGGAAGAAGCCTTCTGAGTCCGGCAGAGAGGCAGCCTCTCCCACTCAGCATTCCCCCAACGCTGAGCCCCGGGTATGGGACAGAGAGAGGGAGAAAGGCAGCCGTAACCCCGAGCTCTTCCACAATGTAGTATAGGCCTCACCCTCACGCTCACGTCAATTTCACAGAGAAAACACCAGGCCTCGGTGTGCTTTCCTGTGGCAAGGAAACTTTGCTTTCATTCCTTAGGTGGCACGTTGGCTCAGGACTGCCCTACCCGAAGGACTCACGGTGTGCAGCCCTACTGGTTGAGATCAGCCCCTCTGGCTCTTTCTCGGATGACACCAACTGGAAAAGAGCCGTTCATATGCTGGGGACCCAGGGAGCTTTCCCTAGTCTACACCAGAACAGCACTCTGAGGGAGAGGAGCTGCTGACGTTTGGTAGCAAAATCTCCTATTCTGAAGAGAAACATTTCGCTGTGAGCGGGTTCCATCAGCCTTGCCATCTTTTCTCAGCTGGCTAGGATGGAGGGCAGGCAGTCAGTTGGCAGACTCACCTGAGGCCCTGCTTGCCAGACTGTGACACAGACCTCCCGCCTGCTTCAGCCCAAAGGGACGGCTTATGGTAAGGTAAAAACCCTGTGTTGGAAAGTTCCTGCCTAACCCTCGCACCAGCACAAGCATATTGGTCATTGGTCAAAGACTTTCCCCACAAGTTTAACATGTTTGCTCCCATCTAGCCTCCGAAGCCGAGTTTACCTAGCTAGGAATCTCACTTCAGGAAAGGTACTCAGGCTGCTGGTGACTGCACGTTGTTTCACCAGGCAGCCCAAATCGAGTACACCCACTTGCATTTTCCAGGGGGCAGAGCAAATGGTGTCAACTTACAGGCCTCCAGCCTGGGAGGGGCAACGTACACTTTGTGAATGGGAAAGAAGCCCATGCCTTCAGTGTGAAAGGCCGCTAGGCCTCTTTGCTTTGGCAGCCCAGGGATAGCGTCAGCTGTGAAATGCTTCCAAAGGAGCAGAGTCAGAGAACCTTGGAACCACAGAGCAGGTGCAGCCCAGAACACGGACTACTCTTGGCCTGAGAACACCCACTGCCCAGCGCCTCTTTGGGGTACACACGTGTAGAGGGAGGGTGTTGAATTCTGCTGCGTCATAACTTCTCCGGGCCACGTAGTGTGAGGGCAAGGAGAGTGGCCCTCCACCTCATCCCAGTTTCATGTGTCAGTTGTCTAAGGCAAACTCCCTGCTTGAATCCCTCCGTGGGCTACGTAACCTCCAGAGAAAGGTGGATGATTGGGACCCAGGGCTGGTATCTAGGTTAATGTTCTGTGCATCAACTTCGCAGCTGTTCTCTCTAAGCGGGTCCCAAAGGCTTTCTGGAAGAGTTTCCTTAGAGGGTCAGAAACAGGAAATTAACCGACAGGCCCACGGGGACGCCAGTTCTCTCCAGCAACAACGCTACCAGCCTCAGACACTTGGGTTCTCTTTGGTAAATGGAAGAACACTATGCTCGGAAGCTTCTTCCATCCAGTTTGAGAGTCGCGCTTCCACTGCATCTTGGGATACCAAGTGTTGCCATGCCGTCACAATTTCCAATTCTTAGGCCTATGACGGCAGAGTGTCTGGCAGTTCTGAAAGAGAACTTAGGGATGCAGGCGTTTTGGCTCCTTCCACCGAGAAACCAGCTCCTCCAGCTCCTCTGTCGTTAGCTATTTCATGTTAGAATATCTCTAGGGGCCGTCTTTTCCTCCTCCACGAGGTAAGACACAAACGGAATTGCCCTAAAGGGAAGAAGCCTTCTGAGTCCGGCAGAGAGGCAGCCTCTCCCACTCAGCATTCCCCCAACGCTGAGCCCCGGGTATGGGACAGAGAGAGGGAGAAAGGCAGCCGTAACCCCGAGCTCTTCCACAATGTAGTATAGGCCTCACCCTCAAGCTCACGTCAATTTCGTAGAGAAAACACCAGGCCTCGGTGTGCTTTCCTGTGGCAAGGAAACTTTGCTTTCATTCCTTAGGTGGCACGTTGGCTCAGGACTGCCCTACCCGAAGGACTCACGGTGTGCAGCCCTACTGGTTGAGATCAGCCCCTCTGGCTCTTTCTCGGATGACACCAACTGGGCAAAGAGCCGTTCATATGCTGGGGACCCAGGGAGCTTTCCCTAGTCTACACCAGAACAGCACTCTGAGGGAGAGGAGCTGCTGACGTTTGGTAGCAAAATCTCCTATTCTGAAGCGAAACATTTCGTTGTAAGCGGGTTCCATCAGCCTTGCCATCTTTTCTCAGCTGGCTAGGATGGAGGGCAGGCAGTCAGTTGGCAGACTCACCTGAGGCCCTGCTTGCCAGACTGTGACACAGACCTCCCGCCTGCTTCAGCCCAAAGGGACGGCTTATGGTAAGGTAAAAACCCTGTGTTGGAAAGTTCCTGCCTAACCCTCGCACCAGCACAAGCATATTGGTCATTGGTCAAAGACTCTCCCCACAAGTTTAACATGTTTGCTCCCATCTAGCCTCCGAAGCCGAGTTTACCTAGCTAGGAATCTCACTTCAGGAAAGGTACTCAGGCTGCTGGTGACTGCACGTTGTTTCACCAGGCAGCCCAAATCGAGTACACCCACTTGCATTTTCCAGGGGGCAGAGCAAATGGTGTCAACTTACAGGCCTCCAGCCTGGGAGGGGCAACGTACACTTTGTGAATGGGAAAGAAGCCCATGCCTTCAGTGTGAAAGGCCGCTAGGCCTCTTTGCTTTGGCAGCCCAGGGATAGCGTCAGCTGTGAAATGCTTCCAAAGGAGCAGAGTCAGAGAACCTTGGAACCACAGAGCAGGTGCAGCCCAGAACACGGACTGCTCTTGGCCTGAGAACACCCACTGCCAAGCGCCTCTTTGGGGTACACACGTGTAGAGGGAGGGTGTTGAATTCTGCTGCGTCATAACTTCTCCGGGCCACGTAGTGTGAGGGCAAGGAGAGTGGCCCTCCACCTCATCCCAGTTTCATGTGTCAGTTGTCTAAGGCAAACTCCCTGCTTGAATCCCTCCGTGGGCTACGTAGCCTCCAGAGAAAGGTGGATGATTGGGACCCAGGGCTGGTATCTAGGTTAATGTTCTGTGCATCAACTTCGCAGCTGTTCTCTCTAAGCGGGTCCCAAAGGCTTTCTGGAAGAGTTTCCTTAGAGGGTCAGAAACAGGAAATTAACCGACAGGCCCACGGGGACGCCAGTTCTCTCCAGCAACAACGCTACCAGCCTCAGACACTTGGGTTCTCTTTGGTAAATGGAAGAACACTATGCTTGGAAGCTTCTTCCATCCAGTTTGAGAGTCGCACTTCCACTGCATCTTGGGATACCAAGTGTTGCCATGCCGTCACAATTTCCAATTCTTAGGCCTATGACGGCAGAGTGTCTGGCAGTTCTGAAAGAGAACTTAGGGATGCAGGCGTTTTGGCTCCTTCCACCGAGAAACCAGCTCCTCCAGCTCCTCTGTCGTTAGCTATTTCATGTTAGAATATCTCTAGGGGCCCTCTTTTCCTCCTCCACGAGGTAAGACACAAACGGAATTGCCCTAAAGGGAAGAAGCCTTCTGAGTCCGGCAGAGAGGCAGCCTCTCCCACTCAGCATTCCCCCAACGCTGAGCCCCGGGTATGGGACAGAGAGAGGGAGAAAGGCAGCCGTAACCCCGAGCTCTTCCACAATGTAGTATAGGCCTCACCCTCACGCTCACGTCAATTTCACAGAGAAAACACCAGGCCTCGGTGTGCTTTCCTGTGGCAAGGAAACTTTGCTTTCATTCCTTAGGTGGCACGTTGGCTCAGGACTGCCCTACCCGAAGGACTCACGGTGTGCAGCCCTACTGGTTGAGATCAGCCCCTCTGGCTCTTTCTCGGATGACACCAACTGGAAAAGAGCCGTTCATATGCTGGGGACCCAGGGAGCTTTCCCTAGTCTACACCAGAACAGCACTCTGAGGGAGAGGAGCTGCTGACGTTTGGTAGCAAAATCTCCTATTCTGAAGAGAAACATTTCGCTGTGAGCGGGTTCCATCAGCCTTGCCATCTTTTCTCAGCTGGCTAGGATGGAGGGCAGGCAGTCAGTTGGCAGACTCACCTGAGGCCCTGCTTGCCAGACTGTGACACAGACCTCCCGCCTGCTTCAGCCCAAAGGGACGGCTTATGGTAAGGTAAAAACCCTGTGTTGGAAAGTTCCTGCCTAACCCTCGCACCAGCACAAGCATATTGGTCATTGGTCAAAGACTTTCCCCACAAGTTTAACATGTTTGCTCCCATCTAGCCTCCGAAGCCGAGTTTACCTAGCTAGGAATCTCACTTCAGGAAAGGTAATCAGGCTGCTGGTGACTGCACGTTGTCTCACCAGGCAGCCCAAATCGAGTACACCCACTTGCATTTTCCAGGGGGCAGAGCAAATGGTGTCAACTTACAGGCCTCCAGCCTGGGAGGGGCAACGTACACTTTGTGAATGGGAAAGAAGCCCATGCCTTCAGTGTGAAAGGCCGCTAGGCCTCTTTGCTTTGGCAGCCCAGGGATAGCGTCAGCTGTGAAATGCTTCCAAAGGAGCAGAGTCAGAGAACCTTGGAACCACAGAGCAGGTGCAGCCCAGAACACGGACTACTCTTGGCCTGAGAACACCCACTGCCCAGCGCCTCTTTGGGGTACACACGTGTAGAGGGAGGGTGTTGAATTCTGCTGCGTCATAACTTCTCCGGGCCACGTAGTGTGAGGGCAAGGAGAGTGGCCCTCCACCTCATCCCAGTTTCATGTGTCAGTTGTCTAAGGCAAACTCCCTGCTTGAATCCCTCCGTGGGCTACGTAACCTCCAGAGAAAGGTGGATGATTGGGACCCAGGGCTGGTATCTAGGTTAATGTTCTGTGCATCAACTTCGCAGCTGTTCTCTCTAAGCGGGTCCCAAAGGCTTTCTGGAAGAGTTTCCTTAGAGGGTCAGAAACAGGAAATTAACCGACAGGCCCACGGGGACGCCAGTTCTCTCCAGCAACAACGCTACCAGCCTCAGACACTTGGGTTCTCTTTGGTAAATGGAAGAACACTATGCTCGGAAGCTTCTTCCATCCAGTTTGAGAGTCGCGCTTCCACTGCATCTTGGGATACCAAGTGTTGCCATGCCGTCACAATTTCCAATTCTTAGGCCTATGACGGCAGAGTGTCTGGCAGTTCTGAAAGAGAACTTAGGGATGCAGGCGTTTTGGCTCCTTCCACCGAGAAACCAGCTCCTCCAGCTCCTCTGTCGTTAGCTATTTCATGTTAGAATATCTCTAGGGGCCGTCTTTTCCTCCTCCACGAGGTAAGACACAAACGGAATTGCCCTAAAGGGAAGAAGCCTTCTGAGTCCGGCAGAGAGGCAGCCTCTCCCACTCAGCATTCCCCCAACGCTGAGCCCCGGGTATGGGACAGAGAGAGGGAGAAAGGCAGCCGTAACCCCGAGCTCTTCCACAATGTAGTATAGGCCTCACCCTCACGCTCACGTCAATTTCACAGAGAAAACACCAGGCCTCGGTGTGCTTTCCTGTGGCAAGGAAACTTTGCTTTCATTCCTTAGGTGGCACGTTGGCTCAGGACTGCCCTACCCGAAGGACTCACGGTGTGCAGCCCTACTGGTTGAGATCAGCCCCTCTGGCTCTTTCTCGGATGACACCAACTGGGCAAAGAGCCGTTCATATGCTGGGGACCCAGGGAGCTTTCCCTAGTCTACACCAGAACAGCACTCTGAGGGAGAGGAGCTGCTGACGTTTGGTAGCAAAATCTCCTATTCTGAAGAGAAACATTTCGTTGTAAGCGGGTTCCATCAGCCTTGCCATCTTTTCTCAGCTGGCTAGGATGGAGGGCAGGCAGTCAGTTGGCAGACTCACCTGAGGCCCTGCTTGCCAGACTGTGACACAGACCTCCCGCCTGCTTCAGCCCAAAGGGACGGCTTATGGTAAGGTAAAAACCCTGTGTTGGAAAGTTCCTGCCTAACCCTCGCACCAGCACAAGCATATTGGTCATTGGTCAAAGACTCTCCCCACAAGTTTAACATGTTTGCTCCCATCTAGCCTCCGAAGCCGAGTATACCTAGCTAGGAATCTCACTTCAGGAAAGGTACTCAGGCTGCTGGTGACTGCACGTTGTTTCACCAGGCAGCCCAAATCGAGTACACCCACTTGCATTTTCCAGGGGCCAGAGCAAATGGTGTCAACTTACAGGCCTCCAGCCTGGGAGGGGCAACGTACACTTTGTGAATGGGAAAGAAGCCCATGCCTTCAGTGTGAAAGGCCGCTAGGCCTCTTTGCTTTGGCAGCCCAGGGATAGCGTCAGCTCTGAAATGCTTCCAAAGGAGCAGAGTCAGAGAACCTTGGAACCACAGAGCAGGTGCAGCCCAGAACACGGACTGCTCTTGGCCTGAGAACACCCACTGCCCAGCGCCTCTTTGGGGTACACACGTGTAGAGGGAGGGTGTTGAATTCTGCTGCGTCATAACTTCTCCGGGCCACGTAGTGTGAGGGCAAGGAGAGTGGCCCTCCACCTCATCCCAGTTTCATGTGTCAGTTGTCTAAGGCAAACTCCCTGCTTGAATCCCTCCGTGGGCTACGTAGCCTCCAGAGAAAGGTGGATGATTGGGACCCAGGGCTGGTATCTAGGTTAATGTTCTGTGCATCAACTTCGCAGCTGTTCTCTCTAAGCGGGTCCCAAAGGCTTTCTGGAAGAGTTTCCTTAGAGGGTCAGAAACAGGAAATTAACCGACAGGCCCACGGGGACGCCAGTTCTCTCCAGCAACAACGCTACCAGCCTCAGACACTTGGGTTCTCTTTGGTAAATGGAAGAACACTATGCTTGGAAGCTTCTTCCATCCAGTTTGAGAGTCGCACTTCCACTGCATCTTGGGATACCAAGTGTTGCCATGCCGTCACAATATCCAATTCTTAGGCCTATGACGGCAGAGTGTCTGGCAGTTCTGAAAGAGAACTTAGGGATGCAGGCGTTTTGGCTCCTTCCACCGAGAAACCAGCTCCTCCAGCTCCTCTGTCGTTAGCTATTTCATGTTAGAATATCTCTAGGGGCCCTCTTTTCCTCCTCCACGAGGTAAGACACAAACGGAATTGCCCTAAAGGGAAGAAGCCTTCTGAGTCCGGCAGAGAGGCAGCCTCTCCCACTCAGCATTCCCCCAACGCTGAGCCCCGGGTATGGGACAGAGAGAGGGAGAAAGGCAGCCGTAACCCCGAGCTCTTCCACAATGTAGTATAGGCCTCACCCTCACGCTCACGTCAATTTCACAGAGAAAACACCAGGCCTCGGTGTGCTTTCCTGTGGCAAGGAAACTTTGCTTTCATTCCTTAGGTGGCACGTTGGCTCAGGACTGCCCTACCCGAAGGACTCACGGTGTGCAGCCCTACTGGTTGAGATCAGCCCCTCTGGCTCTTTCTCGGATGACACCAACTGGAAAAGAGCCGTTCATATGCTGGGGACCCAGGGAGCTTTCCCTAGTCTACACCAGAACAGCACTCTGAGGGAGAGGAGCTGCTGACGTTTGGTAGCAAAATCTCCTATTCTGAAGAGAAACATTTCGCTGTGAGCGGGTTCCATCAGCCTTGCCATCTTTTCTCAGCTGGCTAGGATGGAGGGCAGGCAGTCAGTTGGCAGACTCACCTGAGGCCCTGCTTGCCAGACTGTGACACAGACCTCCCGCCTGCTTCAGCCCAAAGGGACGGCTTATGGTAAGGTACAAACCCTGTGTTGGAAAGTTCCTGCCTAACCCTCGCACCAGCACAAGCATATTGGTCATTGGTCAAAGACTTTCCCCACAAGTTTAACATGTTTGCTCCCATCTAGCCTCCGAAGCCGAGTTTACCTAGCTAGGAATCTCACTTCAGGAAAGGTACTCAGGCTGCTGGTGACTGCACGTTGTTTCACCAGGCAGCCCAAATCGAGTACACCCACTTGCATTTTCCAGGGGGCAGAGCAAATGGTGTCAACTTACAGGCCTCCAGCCTGGGAGGGGCAACGTACACTTTGTGAATGGGAAAGAAGCCCATGCCTTCAGTGTGAAAGGCCGCTAGGCCTCTTTGCTTTGGCAGCCCAGGGATAGCGTCAGCTCTGAAATGCTTCCAAAGGAGCAGAGTCAGAGAACCTTGGAACCACAGAGCAGGTGCAGCCCAGAACACGGACTGCTCTTGGCCTGAGAACACCCACTGCCAAGCGCCTCTTTGGGGTACACACGTGTAGAGGGAGGGTGTTGAATTCTGCTGCGTCATAACTTCTCCGGGCCACGTAGTGTGAGGGCAAGGAGAGTGGCCCTCCACCTCATCCCAGTTTCATGTGTCAGTTGTCTAAGGCAAACTCCCTGCTTGAATCCCTCCGTGGGCTACGTAGCCTCCAGAGAAAGGTGGATGATTGGGACCCAGGGCTGGTATCTAGGTTAATGTTCTGTGCATCAACTTCGCAGCTGTTCTCTCTAAGCGGGTCCCAAAGGCTTTCTGGAAGAGTTTCCTTAGAGGGTCAGAAACAGGAAATTAACCGACAGGCCCACGGGGACGCCAGTTCTCTCCAGCAACAACGCTACCAGCCTCAGACACTTGGGTTCTCTTTGGTAAATGGAAGAACACTATGCTCGGAAGCTTCTTCCATCCAGTTTGAGAGTCGCGCTTCCACTGCATCTTGGGATACCAAGTGTTGCCATGCCGTCACAATTTCCAATTCTTAGGCCTATGACGGCAGAGTGTCTGGCAGTTCTGAAAGAGAACTTAGGGATGCAGGCGTTTTGGCTCCTTCCACCGAGAAACCAGCTCCTCCAGCTCCTCTGTCGTTAGCTATTTCATGTTAGAATATCTCTAGGGGCCGTCTTTTCCTCCTCCACGAGGTAAGACACAAACGGAATTGCCCTAAAGGGAAGAAGCCTTCTGAGTCCGGCAGAGAGGCAGCCTCTCCCACTCAGCATTCCCCCAACGCTGAGCCCCGGGTATGGGACAGAGAGAGGGAGAAAGGCAGCCGTAACCCCGAGCTCTTCCACAATGTAGTATAGGCCTCACCCTCACGCTCACGTCAATTTCACAGAGAAAACACCAGGCCTCGGTGTGCTTTCCTGTGGCAAGGAAACTTTGCTTTCATTCCTTAGGTGGCACGTTGGCTCAGGACTGCCCTACCCGAAGGACTCACGGTGTGCAGCCCTACTGGTTGAGATCAGCCCCTCTGGCTCTTTCTCGGATGACACCAACTGGAAAAGAGCCGTTCATATGCTGGGGACCCAGGGAGCTTTCCCTAGTCTACACCAGAACAGCACTCTGAGGGAGAGGAGCTGCTGACGTTTGGTAGCAAAATCTCCTATTCTGAAGAGAAACATTTCGCTGTAAGCGGGTTCCATCAGCCTTGCCATCTTTTCTCAGCTGGCTAGGATGGAGGGCAGGCAGTCAGTTGGCAGACTCACCTGAGGCCCTGCTTGCCAGACTGTGACACAGACCTCCCGCCTGCTTCAGCCCAAAGGGACGGCTTATGGTAAGGTAAAAACCCTGTGTTGGAAAGTTCCTGCCTAACCCTCGCACCAGCACAAGCATATTGGTCATTGGTCAAAGACTTTCCCCACAAGTTTAACATGTTTGCTCCCATCTAGCCTCCGAAGCCGAGTTTACCTAGCTAGGAATCTCACTTCAGGAAAGGTACTCAGGCTGCTGGTGACTGCACGTTGTTTCACCAGGCAGCCCAAATCGAGTACACCCACTTGCATTTTCCAGGGGGCAGAGCAAATGGTGTCAACTTACAGGCCTCCAGCCTGGGAGGGGCAACGTACACTTTGTGAATGGGAAAGAAGCCCATGCCTTCAGTGTGAAAGGCCGCTAGGCCTCTTTGCTTTGGCAGCCCAGGGATAGCGTCAGCTGTGAAATGCTTCCAAAGGAGCAGAGTCAGAGAACCTTGGAACCACAGAGCAGGTGCAGCCCAGAACACGGACTGCTCTTGGCCTGAGAACACCCACTGCCCAGCGCCTCTTTGGGGTACACACGTGTAGAGGGAGGGTGTTGAATTCTGCTGCGTCATAACTTCTCCGGGCCACGTAGTGTGAGGGCAAGGAGAGTGGCCCTCCACCTCATCCCAGTTTCATGTGTCAGTTGTCTAAGGCAAACTCCCTGCTTGAATCCCTCCGTGGGCTACGTAGCCTCCAGAGAAAGGTGGATGATTGGGACCCAGGGCTGGTATCTAGGTTAATGTTCTGTGCATCAACTTCGCAGCTGTTCTCTCTAAGCGGGTCCCAAAGGCTTTCTGGAAGAGTTTCCTTAGAGGGTCAGAAACAGGAAATTAACCGACAGGCCCACGGGGACGCCAGTTCTCTCCAGCAACAACGCTACCAGCCTCAGACACTTGGGTTCTCTTTGGTAAATGGAAGAACACTATGCTTGGAAGCTTCTTCCATCCAGTTTGAGAGTCGCACTTCCACTGCATCTTGGGATACCAAGTGTTGCCATGCCGTCACAATTTCCAATTCTTAGGCCTATGACGGCAGAGTGTCTGGCAGTTCTGAAAGAGAACTTAGGGATGCAGGCGTTTTGGCTCCTTCCACCGAGAAACCAGCTCCTCCAGCTCCTCTGTCGTTAGCTATTTCATGTTAGAATATCTCTAGGGGCCCTCTTTTCCTCCTCCACGAGGTAAGACACAAACGGAATTGCCCTAAAGGGAAGAAGCCTTCTGAGTCCGGCAGAGAGGCAGCCTCTCCCACTCAGCATTCCCCCAACGCTGAGCCCCGGGTATGGGACAGAGAGAGGGAGAAAGGCAGCCGTAACCCCGAGCTCTTCCACAATGTAGTATAGGCCTCACCCTCACGCTCACGTCAATTTCACAGAGAAAACACCAGGCCTCGGTGTGCTTTCCTGTGGCAAGGAAACTTTGCTTTCATTCCTTAGGTGGCACGTTGGCTCAGGACTGCCCTACCCGAAGGACTCACGGTGTGCAGCCCTACTGGTTGAGATCAGCCCCTCTGGCTCTTTCTCGGATGACACCAACTGGAAAAGAGCCGTTCATATGCTGGGGACCCAGGGAGCTTTCCCTAGTCTACACCAGAACAGCACTCTGAGGGAGAGGAGCTGCTGACGTTTGGTAGCAAAATCTCCTATTCTGAAGAGAAACATTTCGCTGTGAGCGGGTTCCATCAGCCTTGCCATCTTTTCTCAGCTGGCTAGGATGGAGGGCAGGCAGTCAGTTGGCAGACTCACCTGAGGCCCTGCTTGCCAGACTGTGACACAGACCTCCCGCCTGCTTCAGCCCAAAGGGACGGCTTATGGTAAGGTAAAAACCCTGTGTTGGAAAGTTCCTGCCTAACCCTCGCACCAGCACAAGCATATTGGTCATTGGTCAAAGACTTTCCCCACAAGTTTAACATGTTTGCTCCCATCTAGCCTCCGAAGCCGAGTTTACCTAGCTAGGAATCTCACTTCAGGAAAGGTACTCAGGCTGCTGGTGACTGCACGTTGTTTCACCAGGCAGCCCAAATCGAGTACACCCACTTGCATTTTCCAGGGGGCAGAGCAAATGGTGTCAACTTACAGGCCTCCAGCCTGGGAGGGGCAACGTACACTTTGTGAATGGGAAAGAAGCCCATGCCTTCAGTGTGAAAGGCCGCTAGGCCTCTTTGCTTTGGCAGCCCAGGGATAGCGTCAGCTCTGAAATGCTTCCAAAGGAGCAGAGTCAGAGAACCTTGGAACCACAGAGCAGGTGCAGCCCAGAACACGGACTACTCTTGGCCTGAGAACACCCACTGCCCAGCGCCTCTTTGGGGTACACACGTGTAGAGGGAGGGTGTTGAATTCTGCTGCGTCATAACTTCTCCGGGCCACGTAGTGTGAGGGCAAGGAGAGTGGCCCTCCACCTCATCCCAGTTTCATGTGTCAGTTGTCTAAGGCAAACTCCCTGCTTGAATCCCTCCGTGGGCTACGTAACCTCCAGAGAAAGGTGGATGATTGGGACCCAGGGCTGGTATCTAGGTTAATGTTCTGTGCATCAACTTCGCAGCTGTTCTCTCTAAGCGGGTCCCAAAGGCTTTCTGGAAGAGTTTCCTTAGAGGGTCAGAAACAGGAAATTAACCGACAGGCCCACGGGGACGCCAGTTCTCTCCAGCAACAACGCTACCAGCCTCAGACACTTGGGTTCTCTTTGGTAAATGGAAGAACACTATGCTCGGAAGCTTCTTCCATCCAGTTTGAGAGTCGCGCTTCCACTGCATCTTGGGATACCAAGTGTTGCCATGCCGTCACAATTTCCAATTCTTAGGCCTATGACGGCAGAGTGTCTGGCAGTTCTGAAAGAGAACTTAGGGATGCAGGCGTTTTGGCTCCTTCCACCGAGAAACCAGCTCCTCCAGCTCCTCTGTCGTTAGCTATTTCATGTTAGAATATCTCTAGGGGCCCTCTTTTCCTCCTCCACGAGGTAAGACACAAACGGAATTGCCCTAAAGGGAAGAAGCCTTCTGAGTCCGGCAGAGAGGCAGCCTCTCCCACTCAGCATTCCCCCAACGCTGAGCCCCGGGTATGGGACAGAGAGAGGGAGAAAGGCAGCCGTAACCCCGAGCTCTTCCACAATGTAGTATAGGCCTCACCCTCACGCTCACGTCAATTTCACAGAGAAAACACCAGGCCTCGGTGTGCTTTCCTGTGGCAAGGAAACTTTGCTTTCATTCCTTAGGTGGCACGTTGGCTCAGGACTGCCCTACCCGAAGGACTCACGGTGTGCAGCCCTACTGGTTGAGATCAGCCCCTCTGGCTCTTTCTCGGATGACACCAACTGGAAAAGAGCCGTTCATATGCTGGGGACCCAGGGAGCTTTCCCTAGTCTACACCAGAACAGCACTCTGAGGGAGAGGAGCTGCTGACGTTTGGTAGCAAAATCTCCTATTCTGAAGAGAAACATTTCGCTGTGAGCGGGTTCCATCAGCCTTGCCATCTTTTCTCAGCTGGCTAGGATGGAGGGCAGGCAGTCAGTTGGCAGACTCACCTGAGGCCCTGCTTGCCAGACTGTGACACAGACCTCCCGCCTGCTTCAGCCCAAAGGGACGGCTTATGGTAAGGTAAAAACCCTGTGTTGGAAAGTTCCTGCCTAACCCTCGCACCAGCACAAGCATATTGGTCATTGGTCAAAGACTTTCCCCACAAGTTTAACATGTTTGCTCCCATCTAGCCTCCGAAGCCGAGTTTACCTAGCTAGGAATCTCACTTCAGGAAAGGTACTCAGGCTGCTGGTGACTGCACGTTGTTTCACCAGGCAGCCCAAATCGAGTACACCCACTTGCATTTTCCAGGGGGCAGAGCAAATGGTGTCAACTTACAGGCCTCCAGCCTGGGAGGGGCAACGTACACTTTGTGAATGGGAAAGAAGCCCATGCCTTCAGTGTGAAAGGCCGCTAGGCCTCTTTGCTTTGGCAGCCCAGGGATAGCGTCAGCTCTGAAATGCTTCCAAAGGAGCAGAGTCAGAGAACCTTGGAACCACAGAGCAGGTGCAGCCCAGAACACGGACTGCTCTTGGCCTGAGAACACCCACTGCCCAGCGCCTCTTTGGGGTACACACGTGTAGAGGGAGGGTGTTGAATTCTGCTGCGTCATAACTTCTCCGGGCCACGTAGTGTGAGGGCAAGGAGAGTGGCCCTCCACCTCATCCCAGTTTCATGTGTCAGTTGTCTAAGGCAAACTCCCTGCTTGAATCCCTCCGTGGGCTACGTAGCCTCCAGAGAAAGGTGGATGATTGGGACCCAGGGCTGGTATCTAGGTTAATGTTCTGTGCATCAACTTCGCAGCTGTTCTCTCTAAGCGGGTCCCAAAGGCTTTCTGGAAGAGTTTCCTTAGAGGGTCAGAAACAGGAAATTAACCGACAGGCCCACGGGGACGCCAGTTCTCTCCAGCAACAACGCTACCAGCCTCAGACACTTGGGTTCTCTTTGGTAAATGGAAGAACACTATGCTCGGAAGCTTCTTCCATCCAGTTTGAGAGTCGCGCTTCCACTGCATCTTGGGATACCAAGTGTTGCCATGCCGTCACAATTTCCAATTCTTAGGCCTATGACGGCAGAGTGTCTGGCAGTTCTGAAAGAGAACTTAGGGATGCAGGCGTTTTGGCTCCTTCCACCGAGAAACCAGCTCCTCCAGCTCCTCTGTCGTTAGCTATTTCATGTTAGAATATCTCTAGGGGCCGTCTTTTCCTCCTCCACGAGGTAAGACACAAACGGAATTGCCCTAAAGGGAAGAAGCCTTCTGAGTCCGGCAGAGAGGCAGCCTCTCCCACTCAGCATTCCCCCAACGCTGAGCCCCGGGTATGGGACAGAGAGAGGGAGAAAGGCAGCCGTAACCCCGAGCTCTTCCACAATGTAGTATAGGCCTCACCCTCACGCTCACGTCAATTTCACAGAGAAAACACCAGGCCTCGGTGTGCTTTCCTGTGGCAAGGAAACTTTGCTTTCATTCCTTAGGTGGCACGTTGGCTCAGGACTGCCCTACCCGAAGGACTCACGGTGTGCAGCCCTACTGGTTGAGATCAGCCCCTCTGGCTCTTTCTCGGATGACACCAACTGGAAAAGAGCCGTTCATATGCTGGGGACCCAGGGAGCTTTCCCTAGTCTACACCAGAACAGCACTCTGAGGGAGAGGAGCTGCTGACGTTTGGTAGCAAAATCTCCTATTCTGAAGAGAAACATTTCGCTGTAAGCGGGTTCCATCAGCCTTGCCATCTTTTCTCAGCTGGCTAGGATGGAGGGCAGGCAGTCAGTTGGCAGACTCACCTGAGGCCCTGCTTGCCAGACTGTGACACAGACCTCCCGCCTGCTTCAGCCCAAAGGGACGGCTTATGGTAAGGTAAAAACCCTGTGTTGGAAAGTTCCTGCCTAACCCTCGCACCAGCACAAGCATATTGGTCATTGGTCAAAGACTTTCCCCACAAGTTTAACATGTTTGCTCCCATCTAGCCTCCGAAGCCGAGTTTACCTAGCTAGGAATCTCACTTCAGGAAAGGTACTCAGGCTGCTGGTGACTGCACGTTGTTTCACCAGGCAGCCCAAATCGAGTACACCCACTTGCATTTTCCAGGGGGCAGAGCAAATGGTGTCAACTTACAGGCCTCCAGCCTGGGAGGGGCAACGTACACTTTGTGAATGGGAAAGAAGCCCATGCCTTCAGTGTGAAAGGCCGCTAGGCCTCTTTGCTTTGGCAGCCCAGGGATAGCGTCAGCTGTGAAATGCTTCCAAAGGAGCAGAGTCAGAGAACCTTGGAACCACAGAGCAGGTGCAGCCCAGAACACGGACTGCTCTTGGCCTGAGAACACCCACTGCCCAGCGCCTCTTTGGGGTACACACGTGTAGAGGGAGGGTGTTGAATTCTGCTGCGTCATAACTTCTCCGGGCCACGTAGTGTGAGGGCAAGGAGAGTGGCCCTCCACCTCATCCCAGTTTCATGTGTCAGTTGTCTAAGGCAAACTCCCTGCTTGAATCCCTCCGTGGGCTACGTAGCCTCCAGAGAAAGGTGGATGATTGGGACCCAGGGCTGGTATCTAGGTTAATGTTCTGTGCATCAACTTCGCAGCTGTTCTCTCTAAGCGGGTCCCAAAGGCTTTCTGGAAGAGTTTCCTTAGAGGGTCAGAAACAGGAAATTAACCGACAGGCCCACGGGGACGCCAGTTCTCTCCAGCAACAACGCTACCAGCCTCAGACACTTGGGTTCTCTTTGGTAAATGGAAGAACACTATGCTTGGAAGCTTCTTCCATCCAGTTTGAGAGTCGCACTTCCACTGCATCTTGGGATACCAAGTGTTGCCATGCCGTCACAATTTCCAATTCTTAGGCCTATGACGGCAGAGTGTCTGGCAGTTCTGAAAGAGAACTTAGGGATGCAGGCGTTTTGGCTCCTTCCACCGAGAAACCAGCTCCTCCAGCTCCTCTGTCGTTAGCTATTTCATGTTAGAATATCTCTAGGGGCCCTCTTTTCCTCCTCCACGAGGTAAGACACAAACGGAATTGCCCTAAAGGGAAGAAGCCTTCTGAGTCCGGCAGAGAGGCAGCCTCTCCCACTCAGCATTCCCCCAACGCTGAGCCCCGGGTATGGGACAGAGAGAGGGAGAAAGGCAGCCGTAACCCCGAGCTCTTCCACAATGTAGTATAGGCCTCACCCTCACGCTCACGTCAATTTCACAGAGAAAACACCAGGCCTCGGTGTGCTTTCCTGTGGCAAGGAAACTTTGCTTTCATTCCTTAGGTGGCACGTTGGCTCAGGACTGCCCTACCCGAAGGACTCACGGTGTGCAGCCCTACTGGTTGAGATCAGCCCCTCTGGCTCTTTCTCGGATGACACCAACTGGAAAAGAGCCGTTCATATGCTGGGGACCCAGGGAGCTTTCCCTAGTCTACACCAGAACAGCACTCTGAGGGAGAGGAGCTGCTGACGTTTGGTAGCAAAATCTCCTATTCTGAAGAGAAACATTTCGCTGTGAGCGGGTTCCATCAGCCTTGCCATCTTTTCTCAGCTGGCTAGGATGGAGGGCAGGCAGTCAGTTGGCAGACTCACCTGAGGCCCTGCTTGCCAGACTGTGACACAGACCTCCCGCCTGCTTCAGCCCAAAGGGACGGCTTATGGTAAGGTAAAAACCCTGTGTTGGAAAGTTCCTGCCTAACCCTCGCACCAGCACAAGCATATTGGTCATTGGTCAAAGACTTTCCCCACAAGTTTAACATGTTTGCTCCCATCTAGCCTCCGAAGCCGAGTTTACCTAGCTAGGAATCTCACTTCAGGAAAGGTACTCAGGCTGCTGGTGACTGCACGTTGTTTCACCAGGCAGCCCAAATCGAGTACACCCACTTGCATTTTCCAGGGGGCAGAGCAAATGGTGTCAACTTACAGGCCTCCAGCCTGGGAGGGGCAACGTACACTTTGTGAATGGGAAAGAAGCCCATGCCTTCAGTGTGAAAGGCCGCTAGGCCTCTTTGCTTTGGCAGCCCAGGGATAGCGTCAGCTCTGAAATGCTTCCAAAGGAGCAGAGTCAGAGAACCTTGGAACCACAGAGCAGGTGCAGCCCAGAACACGGACTACTCTTGGCCTGAGAACACCCACTGCCCAGCGCCTCTTTGGGGTACACACGTGTAGAGGGAGGGTGTTGAATTCTGCTGCGTCATAACTTCTCCGGGCCACGTAGTGTGAGGGCAAGGAGAGTGGCCCTCCACCTCATCCCAGTTTCATGTGTCAGTTGTCTAAGGCAAACTCCCTGCTTGAATCCCTCCGTGGGCTACGTAACCTCCAGAGAAAGGTGGATGATTGGGACCCAGGGCTGGTATCTAGGTTAATGTTCTGTGCATCAACTTCGCAGCTGTTCTCTCTAAGCGGGTCCCAAAGGCTTTCTGGAAGAGTTTCCTTAGAGGGTCAGAAACAGGAAATTAACCGACAGGCCCACGGGGACGCCAGTTCTCTCCAGCAACAACGCTACCAGCCTCAGACACTTGGGTTCTCTTTGGTAAATGGAAGAACACTATGCTCGGAAGCTTCTTCCATCCAGTTTGAGAGTCGCGCTTCCACTGCATCTTGGGATACCAAGTGTTGCCATGCCGTCACAATTTCCAATTCTTAGGCCTATGACGGCAGAGTGTCTGGCAGTTCTGAAAGAGAACTTAGGGATGCAGGCGTTTTGGCTCCTTCCACCGAGAAACCAGCTCCTCCAGCTCCTCTGTCGTTAGCTATTTCATGTTAGAATATCTCTAGGGGCCGTCTTTTCCTCCTCCACGAGGTAAGACACAAACGGAATTGCCCTAAAGGGAAGAAGCCTTCTGAGTCCGGCAGAGAGGCAGCCTCTCCCACTCAGCATTCCCCCAACGCTGAGCCCCGGGTATGGGACAGAGAGAGGGAGAAAGGCAGCCGTAACCCCGAGCTCTTCCACAATGTAGTATAGGCCTCACCCTCAAGCTCACGTCAATTTCGTAGAGAAAACACCAGGCATCGGTGTGCTTTCCTGTGGCAAGGAAACTTTGCTTTCATTCCTTAGGTGGCACGTTGGCTCAGGACTGCCCTACCCGAAGGACTCACGGTGTGCAGCCCTACTGGTTGAGATCAGCCCCTCTGGCTCTTTCTCGGATGACACCAACTGGGCAAAGAGCCGTTCATATGCTGGGGACCCAGGGAGCTTTCCCTAGTCTACACCAGAACAGCACTCTGAGGGAGAGGAGCTGCTGACGTTTGGTAGCAAAATCTCCTATTCTGAAGAGAAACATTTCGTTGTAAGCGGGTTCCATCAGCCTTGCCATCTTTTCTCAGCTGGCTAGGATGGAGGGCAGGCAGTCAGTTGGCAGACTCACCTGAGGCCCTGCTTGCCAGACTGTGACACAGACCTCCCGCCTGCTTCAGCCCAAAGGGACGGCTTATGGTAAGGTACAAACCCTGTGTTGGAAAGTTCCTGCCTAACCCTCGCACCAGCACAAGCATATTGGTCATTGGTCAAAGACTCTCCCCACAAGTTTAACATGTTTGCTCCCATCTAGCCTCCGAAGCCGAGTTTACCTAGCTAGGAATCTCACTTCAGGAAAGGTACTCAGGCTGCTGGTGACTGCACGTTGTTTCACCAGGCAGCCCAAATCGAGTACACCCACTTGCATTTTCCAGGGGGCAGAGCAAATGGTGTCAACTTACAGGCCTCCAGCCTGGGAGGGGCAACGTACACTTTGTGAATGGGAAAGAAGCCCATGCCTTCAGTGTGAAAGGCCGCTAGGCCTCTTTGCTTTGGCAGCCCAGGGATAGCGTCAGCTCTGAAATGCTTCCAAAGGAGCAGAGTCAGAGAACCTTGGAACCACAGAGCAGGTGCAGCCCAGAACACGGACTGCTCTTGGCCTGAGAACACCCACTGCCCAGCGCCTCTTTGGGGTACACACGTGTAGAGGGAGGGTGTTGAATTCTGCTGCGTCATAACTTCTCCGGGCCACGTAGTGTGAGGGCAAGGAGAGTGGCCCTCCACCTCATCCCAGTTTCATGTGTCAGTTGTCTAAGGCAAACTCCCTGCTTGAATCCCTCCGTGGGCTACGTAGCCTCCAGAGAAAGGTGGATGATTGGGACCCAGGGCTGGTATCTAGGTTAATGTTCTGTGCATCAACTTCGCAGCTGTTCTCTCTAAGCGGGTCCCAAAGGCTTTCTGGAAGAGTTTCCTTAGAGGGTCAGAAACAGGAAATTAACCGACAGGCCCACGGGGACGCCAGTTCTCTCCAGCAACAACGCTACCAGCCTCAGACACTTGGGTTCTCTTTGGTAAATGGAAGAACACTATGCTTGGAAGCTTCTTCCATCCAGTTTGAGAGTCGCACTTCCACTGCATCTTGGGATACCAAGTGTTGCCATGCCGTCACAATATCCAATTCTTAGGCCTATGACGGCAGAGTGTCTGGCAGTTCTGAAAGAGAACTTAGGGATGCAGGCGTTTTGGCTCCTTCCACCGAGAAACCAGCTCCTCCAGCTCCTCTGTCGTTAGCTATTTCATGTTAGAATATCTCTAGGGGCCCTCTTTTCCTCCTCCACGAGGTAAGACACAAACGGAATTGCCCTAAAGGGAAGAAGCCTTCTGAGTCCGGCAGAGAGGCAGCCTCTCCCACTCAGCATTCCCCCAACGCTGAGCCCCGGGTATGGGACAGAGAGAGGGAGAAAGGCAGCCGTAACCCCGAGCTCTTCCACAATGTAGTATAGGCCTCACCCTCAAGCTCACGTCAATTTCATAGAGAAAACACCAGGCCTCGGTGTGCTTTCCTGTGGCAAGGAAACTTTGCTTTCATTCCTTAGGTGGCACGTTGGCTCAGGACTGCCCTACCCGAAGGACTCACGGTGTGCAGCCCTATTGGTTGAGATCAGCCCCTCTGGCTCTTTCTCGGATGACACCAACTGGGCAAAGAGCCGTTCATATGCTGGGGACCCAGGGAGCTTTCCCTAGTCTACACCAGAACAGCACTCTGAGGGAGAGGAGCTGCTGACGTTTGGTAGCAAAATCTCCTATTCTGAAGAGAAACATTTCGTTGTAAGCGGGTTCCATCAGCCTTGCCATCTTTTCTCAGCTGGCTAGGATGGAGGGCAGGCAGTCAGTTGGCAGACTCACCTGAGGCCCTGCTTGCCAGACTGTGACACAGACCTCCCGCCTGCTTCAGCCCAAAGGGACGGCTTATGGTAAGGTAAAAACCCTGTGTTGGAAAGTTCCTGCCTAACCCTCGCACCAGCACAAGCATATTGGTCATTGGTCAAAGACTCTCCCCACAAGTTTAACATGTTTGCTCCCATCTAGCCTCCGAAGCCGAGTATACCTAGCTAGGAATCTCACTTCAGGAAAGGTACTCAGGCTGCTGGTGACTGCACGTTGTTTCACCAGGCAGCCCAAATCGAGTACACCCACTTGCATTTTCCAGGGGGCAGAGCAAATGGTGTCAACTTACAGGCCTCCAGCCTGGGAGGGGCAACGTACACTTTGTGAATGGGAAAGAAGCCCATGCCTTCAGTGTGAAAGGCCGCTAGGCCTCTTTGCTTTGGCAGCCCAGGGATAGCGTCAGCTGTGAAATGCTTCCAAAGGAGCAGAGTCAGAGAACCTTGGAACCACAGAGCAGGTGCAGCCCAGAACACGGACTACTCTTGGCCTGAGAACACCCACTGCCCAGCGCCTCTTTGGGGTACACACGTGTAGAGGGAGGGTGTTGAATTCTGCTGCGTCATAACTTCTCCGGGCCACGTAGTGTGAGGGCAAGGAGAGTGGCCCTCCACCTCATCCCAGTTTCATGTGTCAGTTGTCTAAGGCAAACTCCCTGCTTGAATCCCTCCGTGGGCTACGTAACCTCCAGAGAAAGGTGGATGATTGGGACCCAGGGCTGGTATCTAGGTTAATGTTCTGTGCATCAACTTCGCAGCTGTTCTCTCTAAGCGGGTCCCAAAGGCTTTCTGGAAGAGTTTCCTTAGAGGGTCAGAAACAGGAAATTAACCGACAGGCCCACGGGGACGCCAGTTCTCTCCAGCAACAACGCTACCAGCCTCAGACACTTGGGTTCTCTTTGGTAAATGGAAGAACACTATGCTTGGAAGCTTCTTCCATCCAGTTTGAGAGTCGCACTTCCACTGCATCTTGGGATACCAAGTGTTGCCATGCCGTCACAATTTCCAATTCTTAGGCCTATGACGGCAGAGTGTCTGGCAGTTCTGAAAGAGAACTTAGGGATGCAGGCGTTTTGGCTCCTTCCACCGAGAAACCAGCTCCTCCAGCTCCTCTGTCGTTAGCTATTTCATGTTAGAATATCTCTAGGGGCCCTCTTTTCCTCCTCCACGAGGTAAGACACAAACGGAATTGCCCTAAAGGGAAGAAGCCTTCTGAGTCCGGCAGAGAGGCAGCCTCTCCCACTCAGCATTCCCCCAACGCTGAGCCCCGGGTATGGGACAGAGAGAGGGAGAAAGGCAGCCGTAACCCCGAGCTCTTCCACAATGTAGTATAGGTCTCACCCTCACGCTCACGTCAATTTCACAGAGAAAACACCAGGCCTCGGTGTGCTTTCCTGTGGCAAGGAAACTTTGCTTTCATTCCTTAGGTGGCACGTTGGCTCAGGACTGCCCTACCCGAAGGACTCACGGTGTGCAGCCCTACTGGTTGAGATCAGCCCCTCTGGCTCTTTCTCGGATGACACCAACTGGAAAAGAGCCGTTCATATGCTGGGGACCCAGGGAGCTTTCCCTAGTCTACACCAGAACAGCACTCTGAGGGAGAGGAGCTGCTGACGTTTGGTAGCAAAATCTCCTATTCTGAAGAGAAACATTTCGCTGTAAGCGGGTTCCATCAGCCTTGCCATCTTTTCTCAGCTGGCTAGGATGGAGGGCAGGCAGTCAGTTGGCAGACTCACCTGAGGCCCTGCTTGCCAGACTGTGACACAGACCTCCCGCCTGCTTCAGCCCAAAGGGACGGCTTATGGTAAGGTAAAAACCCTGTGTTGGAAAGTTCCTGCCTAACCCTCGCACCAGCACAAGCATATTGGTCATTGGTCAAAGACTCTCCCCACAAGTTTAACATGTTTGCTCCCATCTAGCCTCCGAAGCCGAGTTTACCTAGCTAGGAATCTCACTTCAGGAAAGGTACTCAGGCTGCTGGTGACTGCACGTTGTTTCACCAGGCAGCCCAAATCGAGTACACCCACTTGCATTTTCCAGGGGGCAGAGCAAATGGTGTCAACTTACAGGCCTCCAGCCTGGGAGGGGCAACGTACACTTTGTGAATGGGAAAGAAGCCCATGCCTTCAGTGTGAAAGGCCGCTAGGCCTCTTTGCTTTGGCAGCCCAGGGATAGCGTCAGCTGTGAAATGCTTCCAAAGGAGCAGAGTCAGAGAACCTTGGAACCACAGAGCAGGTGCAGCCCAGAACACGGACTGCTCTTGGCCTGAGAACACCCACTGCCAAGCGCCTCTTTGGGGTACACACGTGTAGAGGGAGGGTGTTGAATTCTGCTGCGTCATAACTTCTCCGGGCCACGTAGTGTGAGGGCAAGGAGAGTGGCCCTCCACCTCATCCCAGTTTCATGTGTCAGTTGTCTAAGGCAAACTCCCTGCTTGAATCCCTCCGTGGGCTACGTAGCCTCCAGAGAAAGGTGGATGATTGGGACCCAAGGCTGGTATCTAGGTTAATGTTCTGTGCATCAACTTCGCAGCTGTTCTCTCTAAGCGGGTCCCAAAGGCTTTCTGGAAGAGTTTCCTTAGAGGGTCAGAAACAGGAAATTAACCGACAGGCCCACGGGGACGCCAGTTCTCTCCAGCAACAACGCTACCAGCCTCAGACACTTGGGTTCTCTTTGGTAAATGGAAGAACACTATGCTTGGAAGCTTCTTCCATCCAGTTTGAGAGTCGCACTTCCACTGCATCTTGGGATACCAAGTGTTGCCATGCCGTCACAATATCCAATTCTTAGGCCTATGACGGCAGAGTGTCTGGCAGTTCTGAAAGAGAACTTAGGGATGCAGGCGTTTTGGCTCCTTCCACCGAGAAACCAGCTCCTCCAGCTCCTCTGTCGTTAGCTATTTCATGTTAGAATATCTCTAGGGGCCCTCTTTTCCTCCTCCACGAGGTAAGACACAAACGGAATTGCCCTAAAGGGAAGAAGCCTTCTGAGTCCGGCAGAGAGGCAGCCTCTCCCACTCAGCATTCCCCCAACGCTGAGCCCCGGGTATGGGACAGAGAGAGGGAGAAAGGCAGCCGTAACCCCGAGCTCTTCCACAATGTAGTATAGGCCTCACCCTCAAGCTCACGTCAATTTCATAGAGAAAACACCAGGCCTCGGTGTGCTTTCCTGTGGCAAGGAAACTTTGCTTTCATTCCTTAGGTGGCACGTTGGCTCAGGACTGCCCTACCCGAAGGACTCACGGTGTGCAGCCCTATTGGTTGAGATCAGCCCCTCTGGCTCTTTCTCGGATGACACCAACTGGGCAAAGAGCCGTTCATATGCTGGGGACCCAGGGAGCTTTCCCTAGTCTACACCAGAACAGCACTCTGAGGGAGAGGAGCTGCTGACGTTTGGTAGCAAAATCTCCTATTCTGAAGAGAAACATTTCGTTGTAAGCGGGTTCCATCAGCCTTGCCATCTTTTCTCAGCTGGCTAGGATGGAGGGCAGGCAGTCAGTTGGCAGACTCACCTGAGGCCCTGCTTGCCAGACTGTGACACAGACCTCCCGCCTGCTTCAGCCCAAAGGGACGGCTTATGGTAAGGTAAAAACCCTGTGTTGGAAAGTTCCTGCCTAACCCTCGCACCAGCACAAGCATATTGGTCATTGGTCAAAGACTCTCCCCACAAGTTTAACATGTTTGCTCCCATCTAGCCTCCGAAGCCGAGTATACCTAGCTAGGAATCTCACTTCAGGAAAGGTACTCAGGCTGCTGGTGACTGCACGTTGTTTCACCAGGCAGCCCAAATCGAGTACACCCACTTGCATTTTCCAGGGGGCAGAGCAAATGGTGTCAACTTACAGGCCTCCAGCCTGGGAGGGGCAACGTACACTTTGTGAATGGGAAAGAAGCCCATGCCTTCAGTGTGAAAGGCCGCTAGGCCTCTTTGCTTTGGCAGCCCAGGGATAGCGTCAGCTGTGAAATGCTTCCAAAGGAGCAGAGTCAGAGAACCTTGGAACCACAGAGCAGGTGCAGCCCAGAACACGGACTACTCTTGGCCTGAGAACACCCACTGCCCAGCGCCTCTTTGGGGTACACACGTGTAGAGGGAGGGTGTTGAATTCTGCTGCGTCATAACTTCTCCGGGCCACGTAGTGTGAGGGCAAGGAGAGTGGCCCTCCACCTCATCCCAGTTTCATGTGTCAGTTGTCTAAGGCAAACTCCCTGCTTGAATCCCTCCGTGGGCTACGTAACCTCCAGAGAAAGGTGGATGATTGGGACCCAGGGCTGGTATCTAGGTTAATGTTCTGTGCATCAACTTCGCAGCTGTTCTCTCTAAGCGGGTCCCAAAGGCTTTCTGGAAGAGTTTCCTTAGAGGGTCAGAAACAGGAAATTAACCGACAGGCCCACGGGGACGCCAGTTCTCTCCAGCAACAACGCTACCAGCCTCAGACACTTGGGTTCTCTTTGGTAAATGGAAGAACACTATGCTTGGAAGCTTCTTCCATCCAGTTTGAGAGTCGCGCTTCCACTGCATCTTGGGATACCAAGTGTTGCCATGCCGTCACAATATCCAATTCTTAGGCCTATGACGGCAGAGTGTCTGGCAGTTCTGAAAGAGAACTTAGGGATGCAGGCGTTTTGGCTCCTTCCACCGAGAAACCAGCTCCTCCAGCTCCTCTGTCGTTAGCTATTTCATGTTAGAATATCTCTAGGGGCCCTCTTTTCCTCCTCCACGAGGTAAGACACAAACGGAATTGCCCTAAAGGGAAGAAGCCTTCTGAGTCCGGCAGAGAGGCAGCCTCTCCCACTCAGCATTCCCCCAACGCTGAGCCCCGGGTATGGGACAGAGAGAGGGAGAAAGGCAGCCGTAACCCCGAGCTCTTCCACAATGTAGTATAGGCCTCACCCTCACGCTCACGTCAATTTCACAGAGAAAACACCAGGCCTCGGTGTGCTTTCCTGTGGCAAGGAAACTTTGCTTTCATTCCTTAGGTGGCACGTTGGCTCAGGACTGCCCTACCCGAAGGACTCACGGTGTGCAGCCCTACTGGTTGAGATCAGCCCCTCTGGCTCTTTCTCGGATGACACCAACTGGAAAAGAGCCGTTCATATGCTGGGGACCCAGGGAGCTTTCCCTAGTCTACACCAGAACAGCACTCTGAGGGAGAGGAGCTGCTGACGTTTGGTAGCAAAATCTCCTATTCTGAAGAGAAACATTTCGCTGTAAGCGGGTTCCATCAGCCTTGCCATCTTTTCTCAGCTGGCTAGGATGGAGGGCAGGCAGTCAGTTGGCAGACTCACCTGAGGCCCTGCTTGCCAGACTGTGACACAGACCTCCCGCCTGCTTCAGCCCAAAGGGACGGCTTATGGTAAGGTAAAAACCCTGTGTTGGAAAGTTCCTGCCTAACCCTCGCACCAGCACAAGCATAGTGGTCATTGGTCAAAGACTCTCCCCACAAGTTTAACATGTTTGCTCCCATCTAGCCTCCGAAGCCGAGTTTACCTAGCTAGGAATCTCACTTCAGGAAAGGTACTCAGGCTGCTGGTGACTGCACGTTGTTTCACCAGGCAGCCCAAATCGAGTACACCCACTTGCATTTTCCAGGGGGCAGAGCAAATGGTGTCAACTTACAGGCCTCCAGCCTGGGAGGGGCAACGTACACTTTGTGAATGGGAAAGAAGCCCATGCCTTCAGTGTGAAAGGCCGCTAGGCCTCTTTGCTTTGGCAGCCCAGGGATAGCGTCAGCTGTGAAATGCTTCCAAAGGAGCAGAGTCAGAGAACCTTGGAACCACAGAGCAGGTGCAGCCCAGAACACGGACTGCTCTTGGCCTGAGAACACCCACTGCCAAGCGCCTCTTTGGGGTACACACGTGTAGAGGGAGGGTGTTGAATTCTGCTGCGTCATAACTTCTCCGGGCCACGTAGTGTGAGGGCAAGGAGAGTGGCCCTCCACCTCATCCCAGTTTCATGTGTCAGTTGTCTAAGGCAAACTCCCTGCTTGAATCCCTCCGTGGGCTACGTAGCCTCCAGAGAAAGGTGGATGATTGGGACCCAGGGCTGGTATCTAGGTTAATGTTCTGTGCATCAACTTCGCAGCTGTTCTCTCTAAGCGGGTCCCAAAGGCTTTCTGGAAGAGTTTCCTTAGAGGGTCAGAAACAGGAAATTAACCGACAGGCCCACGGGGACGCCAGTTCTCTCCAGCAACAACGCTACCAGCCTCAGACACTTGGGTTCTCTTTGGTAAATGGAAGAACACTATGCTTGGAAGCTTCTTCCATCCAGTTTGAGAGTCGCACTTCCACTGCATCTTGGGATACCAAGTGTTGCCATGCCGTCACAATATCCAATTCTTAGGCCTATGACGGCAGAGTGTCTGGCAGTTCTGAAAGAGAACTTAGGGATGCAGGCGTTTTGGCTCCTTCCACCGAGAAACCAGCTCCTCCAGCTCCTCTGTCGTTAGCTATTTCATGTTAGAATATCTCTAGGGGCCCTCTTTTCCTCCTCCACGAGGTAAGACACAAACGGAATTGCCCTAAAGGGAAGAAGCCTTCTGAGTCCGGCAGAGAGGCAGCCTCTCCCACTCAGCATTCCCCCAACGCTGAGCCCCGGGTATGGGACAGAGAGAGGGAGAAAGGCAGCCGTAACCCCGAGCTCTTCCACAATGTAGTATAGGCCTCACCCTCACGCTCACGTCAATTTCACAGAGAAAACACCAGGCCTCGGTGTGCTTTCCTGTGGCAAGGAAACTTTGCTTTCATTCCTTAGGTGGCACGTTGGCTCAGGACTGCCCTACCCGAAGGACTCACGGTGTGCAGCCCTACTGGTTGAGATCAGCCCCTCTGGCTCTTTCTCGGATGACACCAACTGGAAAAGAGCCGTTCATATGCTGGGGACCCAGGGAGCTTTCCCTAGTCTACACCAGAACAGCACTCTGAGGGAGAGGAGCTGCTGACGTTTGGTAGCAAAATCTCCTATTCTGAAGAGAAACATTTCGCTGTGAGCGGGTTCCATCAGCCTTGCCATCTTTTCTCAGCTGGCTAGGATGGAGGGCAGGCAGTCAGTTGGCAGACTCACCTGAGGCCCTGCTTGCCAGACTGTGACACAGACCTCCCGCCTGCTTCAGCCCAAAGGGACGGCTTATGGTAAGGTAAAAACCCTGTGTTGGAAAGTTCCTGCCTAACCCTCGCACCAGCACAAGCATATTGGTCATTGGTCAAAGACTTTCCCCACAAGTTTAACATGTTTGCTCCCATCTAGCCTCCGAAGCCGAGTTTACCTAGCTAGGAATCTCACTTCAGGAAAGGTACTCAGGCTGCTGGTGACTGCACGTTGTTTCACCAGGCAGCCCAAATCGAGTACACCCACTTGCATTTTCCAGGGGGCAGAGCAAATGGTGTCAACTTACAGGCCTCCAGCCTGGGAGGGGCAACGTACACTTTGTGAATGGGAAAGAAGCCCATGCCTTCAGTGTGAAAGGCCGCTAGGCCTCTTTGCTTTGGCAGCCCAGGGATAGCGTCAGCTGTGAAATGCTTCCAAAGGAGCAGAGTCAGAGAACCTTGGAACCACAGAGCAGGTGCAGCCCAGAACACGGACTACTCTTGGCCTGAGAACACCCACTGCCCAGCGCCTCTTTGGGGTACACACGTGTAGAGGGAGGGTGTTGAATTCTGCTGCGTCATAACTTCTCCGGGCCACGTAGTGTGAGGGCAAGGAGAGTGGCCCTCCACCTCATCCCAGTTTCATGTGTCAGTTGTCTAAGGCAAACTCCCTGCTTGAATCCCTCCGTGGGCTACGTAACCTCCAGAGAAAGGTGGATGATTGGGACCCAGGGCTGGTATCTAGGTTAATGTTCTGTGCATCAACTTCGCAGCTGTTCTCTCTAAGCGGGTCCCAAAGGCTTTCTGGAAGAGTTTCCTTAGAGGGTCAGAAACAGGAAATTAACCGACAGGCCCACGGGGACGCCAGTTCTCTCCAGCAACAACGCTACCAGCCTCAGACACTTGGGTTCTCTTTGGTAAATGGAAGAACACTATGCTCGGAAGCTTCTTCCATCCAGTTTGAGAGTCGCGCTTCCACTGCATCTTGGGATACCAAGTGTTGCCATGCCGTCACAATTTCCAATTCTTAGGCCTATGACGGCAGAGTGTCTGGCAGTTCTGAAAGAGAACTTAGGGATGCAGGCGTTTTGGCTCCTTCCACCGAGAAACCAGCTCCTCCAGCTCCTCTGTCGTTAGCTATTTCATGTTAGAATATCTCTAGGGGCCGTCTTTTCCTCCTCCACGAGGTAAGACACAAACGGAATTGCCCTAAAGGGAAGAAGCCTTCTGAGTCCGGCAGAGAGGCAGCCTCTCCCACTCAGCATTCCCCCAACGCTGAGCCCCGGGTATGGGACAGAGAGAGGGAGAAAGGCAGCCGTAACCCCGAGCTCTTCCACAATGTAGTATAGGCCTCACCCTCAAGCTCACGTCAATTTCATAGAGAAAACACCAGGCCTCGGTGTGCTTTCCTGTGGCAAGGAAACTTTGCTTTCATTCCTTAGGTGGCACGTTGGCTCAGGACTGCCCTACCCGAAGGACTCACGGTGTGCAGCCCTACTGGTTGAGATCAGCCCCTCTGGCTCTTTCTCGGATGACACCAACTGGGCAAAGAGCCGTTCATATGCTGGGGACCCAGGGAGCTTTCCCTAGTCTACACCAGAACAGCACTCTGAGGGAGAGGAGCTGCTGACGTTTGGTAGCAAAATCTCCTATTCTGAAGCGAAACATTTCGTTGTAAGCGGGTTCCATCAGCCTTGCCATCTTTTCTCAGCTGGCTAGGATGGAGGGCAGGCAGTCAGTTGGCAGACTCACCTGAGGCCCTGCTTGCCAGACTGTGACACAGACCTCCCGCCTGCTTCAGCCCAAAGGGACGGCTTATGGTAAGGTAAAAACCCTGTGTTGGAAAGTTCCTGCCTAACCCTCGCACCAGCACAAGCATATTGGTCATTGGTCAAAGACTCTCCCCACAAGTTTAACATGTTTGCTCCCATCTAGCCTCCGAAGCCGAGTTTACCTAGCTAGGAATCTCACTTCAGGAAAGGTACTCAGGCTGCTGGTGACTGCACGTTGTTTCACCAGGCAGCCCAAATCGAGTACACCCACTTGCATTTTCCAGGGGGCAGAGCAAATGGTGTCAACTTACAGGCCTCCAGCCTGGGAGGGGCAACGTACACTTTGTGAATGGGAAAGAAGCCCATGCCTTCAGTGTGAAAGGCCGCTAGGCCTCTTTGCTTTGGCAGCCCAGGGATAGCGTCAGCTGTGAAATGCTTCCAAAGGAGCAGAGTCAGAGAACCTTGGAACCACAGAGCAGGTGCAGCCCAGAACACGGACTGCTCTTGGCCTGAGAACACCCACTGCCAAGCGCCTCTTTGGGGTACACACGTGTAGAGGGAGGGTGTTGAATTCTGCTGCGTCATAACTTCTCCGGGCCACGTAGTGTGAGGGCAAGGAGAGTGGCCCTCCACCTCATCCCAGTTTCATGTGTCAGTTGTCTAAGGCAAACTCCCTGCTTGAATCCCTCCGTGGGCTACGTAGCCTCCAGAGAAAGGTGGATGATTGGGACCCAGGGCTGGTATCTAGGTTAATGTTCTGTGCATCAACTTCGCAGCTGTTCTCTCTAAGCGGGTCCCAAAGGCTTTCTGGAAGAGTTTCCTTAGAGGGTCAGAAACAGGAAATTAACCGACAGGCCCACGGGGACGCCAGTTCTCTCCAGCAACAACGCTACCAGCCTCAGACACTTGGGTTCTCTTTGGTAAATGGAAGAACACTATGCTTGGAAGCTTCTTCCATCCAGTTTGAGAGTCGCACTTCCACTGCATCTTGGGATACCAAGTGTTGCCATGCCGTCACAATTTCCAATTCTTAGGCCTATGACGGCAGAGTGTCTGGCAGTTCTGAAAGAGAACTTAGGGATGCAGGCGTTTTGGCTCCTTCCACCGAGAAACCAGCTCCTCCAGCTCCTCTGTCGTTAGCTATTTCATGTTAGAATATCTCTAGGGGCCCTCTTTTCCTCCTCCACGAGGTAAGACACAAACGGAATTGCCCTAAAGGGAAGAAGCCTTCTGAGTCCGGCAGAGAGGCAGCCTCTCCCACTCAGCATTCCCCCAACGCTGAGCCCCGGGTATGGGACAGAGAGAGGGAGAAAGGCAGCCGTAACCCCGAGCTCTTCCACAATGTAGTATAGGCCTCACCCTCACGCTCACGTCAATTTCACAGAGAAAACACCAGGCCTCGGTGTGCTTTCCTGTGGCAAGGAAACTTTGCTTTCATTCCTTAGGTGGCACGTTGGCTCAGGACTGCCCTACCCGAAGGACTCACGGTGTGCAGCCCTACTGGTTGAGATCAGCCCCTCTGGCTCTTTCTCGGATGACACCAACTGGAAAAGAGCCGTTCATATGCTGGGGACCCAGGGAGCTTTCCCTAGTCTACACCAGAACAGCACTCTGAGGGAGAGGAGCTGCTGACGTTTGGTAGCAAAATCTCCTATTCTGAAGAGAAACATTTCGCTGTGAGCGGGTTCCATCAGCCTTGCCATCTTTTCTCAGCTGGCTAGGATGGAGGGCAGGCAGTCAGTTGGCAGACTCACCTGAGGCCCTGCTTGCCAGACTGTGACACAGACCTCCCGCCTGCTTCAGCCCAAAGGGACGGCTTATGGTAAGGTAAAAACCCTGTGTTGGAAAGTTCCTGCCTAACCCTCGCACCAGCACAAGCATATTGGTCATTGGTCAAAGACTTTCCCCACAAGTTTAACATGTTTGCTCCCATCTAGCCTCCGAAGCCGAGTTTACCTAGCTAGGAATCTCACTTCAGGAAAGGTACTCAGGCTGCTGGTGACTGCACGTTGTTTCACCAGGCAGCCCAAATCGAGTACACCCACTTGCATTTTCCAGGGGGCAGAGCAAATGGTGTCAACTTACAGGCCTCCAGCCTGGGAGGGGCAACGTACACTTTGTGAATGGGAAAGAAGCCCATGCCTTCAGTGTGAAAGGCCGCTAGGCCTCTTTGCTTTGGCAGCCCAGGGATAGCGTCAGCTGTGAAATGCTTCCAAAGGAGCAGAGTCAGAGAACCTTGGAACCACAGAGCAGGTGCAGCCCAGAACACGGACTACTCTTGGCCTGAGAACACCCACTGCCCAGCGCCTCTTTGGGGTACACACGTGTAGAGGGAGGGTGTTGAATTCTGCTGCGTCATAACTTCTCCGGGCCACGTAGTGTGAGGGCAAGGAGAGTGGCCCTCCACCTCATCCCAGTTTCATGTGTCAGTTGTCTAAGGCAAACTCCCTGCTTGAATCCCTCCGTGGGCTACGTAACCTCCAGAGAAAGGTGGATGATTGGGACCCAGGGCTGGTATCTAGGTTAATGTTCTGTGCATCAACTTCGCAGCTGTTCTCTCTAAGCGGGTCCCAAAGGCTTTCTGGAAGAGTTTCCTTAGAGGGTCAGAAACAGGAAATTAACCGACAGGCCCACGGGGACGCCAGTTCTCTCCAGCAACAACGCTACCAGCCTCAGACACTTGGGTTCTCTTTGGTAAATGGAAGAACACTATGCTCGGAAGCTTCTTCCATCCAGTTTGAGAGTCGCGCTTCCACTGCATCTTGGGATACCAAGTGTTGCCATGCCGTCACAATTTCCAATTCTTAGGCCTATGACGGCAGAGTGTCTGGCAGTTCTGAAAGAGAACTTAGGGATGCAGGCGTTTTGGCTCCTTCCACCGAGAAACCAGCTCCTCCAGCTCCTCTGTCGTTAGCTATTTCATGTTAGAATATCTCTAGGGGCCGTCTTTTCCTCCTCCACGAGGTAAGACACAAACGGAATTGCCCTAAAGGGAAGAAGCCTTCTGAGTCCGGCAGAGAGGCAGCCTCTCCCACTCAGCATTCCCCCAACGCTGAGCCCCGGGTATGGGACAGAGAGAGGGAGAAAGGCAGCCGTAACCCCGAGCTCTTCCACAATGTAGTATAGGCCTCACCCTCACGCTCACGTCAATTTCACAGAGAAAACACCAGGCCTCGGTGTGCTTTCCTGTGGCAAGGAAACTTTGCTTTCATTCCTTAGGTGGCACGTTGGCTCAGGACTGCCCTACCCGAAGGACTCACGGTGTGCAGCCCTACTGGTTGAGATCAGCCCCTCTGGCTCTTTCTCGGATGACACCAACTGGGCAAAGAGCCGTTCATATGCTGGGGACCCAGGGAGCTTTCCCTAGTCTACACCAGAACAGCACTCTGAGGGAGAGGAGCTGCTGACGTTTGGTAGCAAAATCTCCTATTCTGAAGAGAAACATTTCGTTGTAAGCGGGTTCCATCAGCCTTGCCATCTTTTCTCAGCTGGCTAGGATGGAGGGCAGGCAGTCAGTTGGCAGACTCACCTGAGGCCCTGCTTGCCAGACTGTGACACAGACCTCCCGCCTGCTTCAGCCCAAAGGGACGGCTTATGGTAAGGTACAAACCCTGTGTTGGAAAGTTCCTGCCTAACCCTCGCACCAGCACAAGCATATTGGTCATTGGTCAAAGACTCTCCCCACAAGTTTAACATGTTTGCTCCCATCTAGCCTCCGAAGCCGAGTTTACCTAGCTAGGAATCTCACTTCAGGAAAGGTACTCAGGCTGCTGGTGACTGCACGTTGTTTCACCAGGCAGCCCAAATCGAGTACACCCACTTGCATTTTCCAGGGGGCAGAGCAAATGGTGTCAACTTACAGGCCTCCAGCCTGGGAGGGGCAACGTACACTTTGTGAATGGGAAAGAAGCCCATGCCTTCAGTGTGAAAGGCCGCTAGGCCTCTTTGCTTTGGCAGCCCAGGGATAGCGTCAGCTCTGAAATGCTTCCAAAGGAGCAGAGTCAGAGAACCTTGGAACCACAGAGCAGGTGCAGCCCAGAACACGGACTGCTCTTGGCCTGAGAACACCCACTGCCCAGCGCCTCTTTGGGGTACACACGTGTAGAGGGAGGGTGTTGAATTCTGCTGCGTCATAACTTCTCCGGGCCACGTAGTGTGAGGGCAAGGAGAGTGGCCCTCCACCTCATCCCAGTTTCATGTGTCAGTTGTCTAAGGCAAACTCCCTGCTTGAATCCCTCCGTGGGCTACGTAGCCTCCAGAGAAAGGTGGATGATTGGGACCCAGGGCTGGTATCTAGGTTAATGTTCTGTGCATCAACTTCGCAGCTGTTCTCTCTAAGCGGGTCCCAAAGGCTTTCTGGAAGAGTTTCCTTAGAGGGTCAGAAACAGGAAATTAACCGACAGGCCCACGGGGACGCCAGTTCTCTCCAGCAACAACGCTACCAGCCTCAGACACTTGGGTTCTCTTTGGTAAATGGAAGAACACTATGCTTGGAAGCTTCTTCCATCCAGTTTGAGAGTCGCACTTCCACTGCATCTTGGGATACCAAGTGTTGCCATGCCGTCACAATATCCAATTCTTAGGCCTATGACGGCAGAGTGTCTGGCAGTTCTGAAAGAGAACTTAGGGATGCAGGCGTTTTGGCTCCTTCCACCGAGAAACCAGCTCCTCCAGCTCCTCTGTCGTTAGCTATTTCATGTTAGAATATCTCTAGGGGCCCTCTTTTCCTCCTCCACGAGGTAAGACACAAACGGAATTGCCCTAAAGGGAAGAAGCCTTCTGAGTCCGGCAGAGAGGCAGCCTCTCCCACTCAGCATTCCCCCAACGCTGAGCCCCGGGTATGGGACAGAGAGAGGGAGAAAGGCAGCCGTAACCCCGAGCTCTTCCACAATGTAGTATAGGCCTCACCCTCACGCTCACGTCAATTTCACAGAGAAAACACCAGGCCTCGGTGTGCTTTCCTGTGGCAAGGAAACTTTGCTTTCATTCCTTAGGTGGCACGTTGGCTCAGGACTGCCCTACCCGAAGGACTCACGGTGTGCAGCCCTACTGGTTGAGATCAGCCCCTCTGGCTCTTTCTCGGATGACACCAACTGGAAAAGAGCCGTTCATATGCTGGGGACCCAGGGAGCTTTCCCTAGTCTACACCAGAACAGCACTCTGAGGGAGAGGAGCTGCTGACGTTTGGTAGCAAAATCTCCTATTCTGAAGAGAAACATTTCGCTGTGAGCGGGTTCCATCAGCCTTGCCATCTTTTCTCAGCTGGCTAGGATGGAGGGCAGGCAGTCAGTTGGCAGACTCACCTGAGGCCCTGCTTGCCAGACTGTGACACAGACCTCCCGCCTGCTTCAGCCCAAAGGGACGGCTTATGGTAAGGTAAAAACCCTGTGTTGGAAAGTTCCTGCCTAACCCTCGCACCAGCACAAGCATATTGGTCATTGGTCAAAGACTTTCCCCACAAGTTTAACATGTTTGCTCCCATCTAGCCTCCGAAGCCGAGTTTACCTAGCTAGGAATCTCACTTCAGGAAAGGTACTCAGGCTGCTGGTGACTGCACGTTGTTTCACCAGGCAGCCCAAATCGAGTACACCCACTTGCATTTTCCAGGGGGCAGAGCAAATGGTGTCAACTTACAGGCCTCCAGCCTGGGAGGGGCAACGTACACTTTGTGAATGGGAAAGAAGCCCATGCCTTCAGTGTGAAAGGCCGCTAGGCCTCTTTGCTTTGGCAGCCCAGGGATAGCGTCAGCTCTGAAATGCTTCCAAAGGAGCAGAGTCAGAGAACCTTGGAACCACAGAGCAGGTGCAGCCCAGAACACGGACTGCTCTTGGCCTGAGAACACCCACTGCCCAGCGCCTCTTTGGGGTACACACGTGTAGAGGGAGGGTGTTGAATTCTGCTGCGTCATAACTTCTCCGGGCCACGTAGTGTGAGGGCAAGGAGAGTGGCCCTCCACCTCATCCCAGTTTCATGTGTCAGTTGTCTAAGGCAAACTCCCTGCTTGAATCCCTCCGTGGGCTACGTAGCCTCCAGAGAAAGGTGGATGATTGGGACCCAGGGCTGGTATCTAGGTTAATGTTCTGTGCATCAACTTCGCAGCTGTTCTCTCTAAGCGGGTCCCAAAGGCTTTCTGGAAGAGTTTCCTTAGAGGGTCAGAAACAGGAAATTAACCGACAGGCCCACGGGGACGCCAGTTCTCTCCAGCAACAACGCTACCAGCCTCAGACACTTGGGTTCTCTTTGGTAAATGGAAGAACACTATGCTCGGAAGCTTCTTCCATCCAGTTTGAGAGTCGCGCTTCCACTGCATCTTGGGATACCAAGTGTTGCCATGCCGTCACAATTTCCAATTCTTAGGCCTATGACGGCAGAGTGTCTGGCAGTTCTGAAAGAGAACTTAGGGATGCAGGCGTTTTGGCTCCTTCCACCGAGAAACCAGCTCCTCCAGCTCCTCTGTCGTTAGCTATTTCATGTTAGAATATCTCTAGGGGCCGTCTTTTCCTCCTCCACGAGGTAAGACACAAACGGAATTGCCCTAAAGGGAAGAAGCCTTCTGAGTCCGGCAGAGAGGCAGCCTCTCCCACTCAGCATTCCCCCAACGCTGAGCCCCGGGTATGGGACAGAGAGAGGGAGAAAGGCAGCCGTAACCCCGAGCTCTTCCACAATGTAGTATAGGCCTCACCCTCACGCTCACGTCAATTTCACAGAGAAAACACCAGGCCTCGGTGTGCTTTCCTGTGGCAAGGAAACTTTGCTTTCATTCCTTAGGTGGCACGTTGGCTCAGGACTGCCCTACCCGAAGGACTCACGGTGTGCAGCCCTACTGGTTGAGATCAGCCCCTCTGGCTCTTTCTCGGATGACACCAACTGGAAAAGAGCCGTTCATATGCTGGGGACCCAGGGAGCTTTCCCTAGTCTACACCAGAACAGCACTCTGAGGGAGAGGAGCTGCTGACGTTTGGTAGCAAAATCTCCTATTCTGAAGAGAAACATTTCGCTGTAAGCGGGTTCCATCAGCCTTGCCATCTTTTCTCAGCTGGCTAGGATGGAGGGCAGGCAGTCAGTTGGCAGACTCACCTGAGGCCCTGCTTGCCAGACTGTGACACAGACCTCCCGCCTGCTTCAGCCCAAAGGGACGGCTTATGGTAAGGTAAAAACCCTGTGTTGGAAAGTTCCTGCCTAACCCTCGCACCAGCACAAGCATATTGGTCATTGGTCAAAGACTCTCCCCACAAGTTTAACATGTTTGCTCCCATCTAGCCTCCGAAGCCGAGTTTACCTAGCTAGGAATCTCACTTCAGGAAAGGTACTCAGGCTGCTGGTGACTGCACGTTGTTTCACCAGGCAGCCCAAATCGAGTACACCCACTTGCATTTTCCAGGGGGCAGAGCAAATGGTGTCAACTTACAGGCCTCCAGCCTGGGAGGGGCAACGTACACTTTGTGAATGGGAAAGAAGCCCATGCCTTCAGTGTGAAAGGCCGCTAGGCCTCTTTGCTTTGGCAGCCCAGGGATAGCGTCAGCTCTGAAATGCTTCCAAAGGAGCAGAGTCAGAGAACCTTGGAACCACAGAGCAGGTGCAGCCCAGAACACGGACTGCTCTTGGCCTGAGAACACCCACTGCCCAGCGCCTCTTTGGGGTACACACGTGTAGAGGGAGGGTGTTGAATTCTGCTGCGTCATAACTTCTCCGGGCCACGTAGTGTGAGGGCAAGGAGAGTGGCCCTCCACCTCATCCCAGTTTCATGTGTCAGTTGTCTAAGGCAAACTCCCTGCTTGAATCCCTCCGTGGGCTACGTAGCCTCCAGAGAAAGGTGGATGATTGGGACCCAGGGCTGGTATCTAGGTTAATGTTCTGTGCATCAACTTCGCAGCTGTTCTCTCTAAGCGGGTCCCAAAGGCTTTCTGGAAGAGTTTCCTTAGAGGGTCAGAAACAGGAAATTAACCGACAGGCCCACGGGGACGCCAGTTCTCTCCAGCAACAACGCTACCAGCCTCAGACACTTGGGTTCTCTTTGGTAAATGGAAGAACACTATGCTTGGAAGCTTCTTCCATCCAGTTTGAGAGTCGCACTTCCACTGCATCTTGGGATACCAAGTGTTGCCATGCCGTCACAATTTCCAATTCTTAGGCCTATGACGGCAGAGTGTCTGGCAGTTCTGAAAGAGAACTTAGGGATGCAGGCGTTTTGGCTCCTTCCACCGAGAAACCAGCTCCTCCAGCTCCTCTGTCGTTAGCTATTTCATGTTAGAATATCTCTAGGGGCCGTCTTTTCCTCCTCCACGAGGTAAGACACAAACGGAATTGCCCTAAAGGGAAGAAGCCTTCTGAGTCCGGCAGAGAGGCAGCCTCTCCCACTCAGCATTCCCCCAACGCTGAGCCCCGGGTATGGGACAGAGAGAGGGAGAAAGGCAGCCGTAACCCCGAGCTCTTCCACAATGTAGTATAGGCCTCACCCTCACGCTCACGTCAATTTCACAGAGAAAACACCAGGCCTCGGTGTGCTTTCCTGTGGCAAGGAAACTTTGCTTTCATTCCTTAGGTGGCACGTTGGCTCAGGACTGCCCTACCCGAAGGACTCACGGTGTGCAGCCCTACTGGTTGAGATCAGCCCCTCTGGCTCTTTCTCGGATGACACCAACTGGAAAAGAGCCGTTCATATGCTGGGGACCCAGGGAGCTTTCCCTAGTCTACACCAGAACAGCACTCTGAGGGAGAGGAGCTGCTGACGTTTGGTAGCAAAATCTCCTATTCTGAAGAGAAACATTTCGCTGTGAGCGGGTTCCATCAGCCTTGCCATCTTTTCTCAGCTGGCTAGGATGGAGGGCAGGCAGTCAGTTGGCAGACTCACCTGAGGCCCTGCTTGCCAGACTGTGACACAGACCTCCCGCCTGCTTCAGCCCAAAGGGACGGCTTATGGTAAGGTAAAAACCCTGTGTTGGAAAGTTCCTGCCTAACCCTCGCACCAGCACAAGCATATTGGTCATTGGTCAAAGACTTTCCCCACAAGTTTAACATGTTTGCTCCCATCTAGCCTCCGAAGCCGAGTTTACCTAGCTAGGAATCTCACTTCAGGAAAGGTACTCAGGCTGCTGGTGACTGCACGTTGTTTCACCAGGCAGCCCAAATCGAGTACACCCACTTGCATTTTCCAGGGGGCAGAGCAAATGGTGTCAACTTACAGGCCTCCAGCCTGGGAGGGGCAACGTACACTTTGTGAATGGGAAAGAAGCCCATGCCTTCAGTGTGAAAGGCCGCTAGGCCTCTTTGCTTTGGCAGCCCAGGGATAGCGTCAGCTCTGAAATGCTTCCAAAGGAGCAGAGTCAGAGAACCTTGGAACCACAGAGCAGGTGCAGCCCAGAACACGGACTACTCTTGGCCTGAGAACACCCACTGCCCAGCGCCTCTTTGGGGTACACACGTGTAGAGGGAGGGTGTTGAATTCTGCTGCGTCATAACTTCTCCGGGCCACGTAGTGTGAGGGCAAGGAGAGTGGCCCTCCACCTCATCCCAGTTTCATGTGTCAGTTGTCTAAGGCAAACTCCCTGCTTGAATCCCTCCGTGGGCTACGTAACCTCCAGAGAAAGGTGGATGATTGGGACCCAGGGCTGGTATCTAGGTTAATGTTCTGTGCATCAACTTCGCAGCTGTTCTCTCTAAGCGGGTCCCAAAGGCTTTCTGGAAGAGTTTCCTTAGAGGGTCAGAAACAGGAAATTAACCGACAGGCCCACGGGGACGCCAGTTCTCTCCAGCAACAACGCTACCAGCCTCAGACACTTGGGTTCTCTTTGGTAAATGGAAGAACACTATGCTCGGAAGCTTCTTCCATCCAGTTTGAGAGTCGCGCTTCCACTGCATCTTGGGATACCAAGTGTTGCCATGCCGTCACAATTTCCAATTCTTAGGCCTATGACGGCAGAGTGTCTGGCAGTTCTGAAAGAGAACTTAGGGATGCAGGCGTTTTGGCTCCTTCCACCGAGAAACCAGCTCCTCCAGCTCCTCTGTCGTTAGCTATTTCATGTTAGAATATCTCTAGGGGCCCTCTTTTCCTCCTCCACGAGGTAAGACACAAACGGAATTGCCCTAAAGGGAAGAAGCCTTCTGAGTCCGGCAGAGAGGCAGCCTCTCCCACTCAGCATTCCCCCAACGCTGAGCCCCGGGTATGGGACAGAGAGAGGGAGAAAGGCAGCCGTAACCCCGAGCTCTTCCACAATGTAGTATAGGCCTCACCCTCACGCTCACGTCAATTTCACAGAGAAAACACCAGGCCTCGGTGTGCTTTCCTGTGGCAAGGAAACTTTGCTTTCATTCCTTAGGTGGCACGTTGGCTCAGGACTGCCCTACCCGAAGGACTCACGGTGTGCAGCCCTACTGGTTGAGATCAGCCCCTCTGGCTCTTTCTCGGATGACACCAACTGGAAAAGAGCCGTTCATATGCTGGGGACCCAGGGAGCTTTCCCTAGTCTACACCAGAACAGCACTCTGAGGGAGAGGAGCTGCTGACGTTTGGTAGCAAAATCTCCTATTCTGAAGAGAAACATTTCGCTGTGAGCGGGTTCCATCAGCCTTGCCATCTTTTCTCAGCTGGCTAGGATGGAGGGCAGGCAGTCAGTTGGCAGACTCACCTGAGGCCCTGCTTGCCAGACTGTGACACAGACCTCCCGCCTGCTTCAGCCCAAAGGGACGGCTTATGGTAAGGTAAAAACCCTGTGTTGGAAAGTTCCTGCCTAACCCTCGCACCAGCACAAGCATATTGGTCATTGGTCAAAGACTTTCCCCACAAGTTTAACATGTTTGCTCCCATCTAGCCTCCGAAGCCGAGTTTACCTAGCTAGGAATCTCACTTCAGGAAAGGTACTCAGGCTGCTGGTGACTGCACGTTGTTTCACCAGGCAGCCCAAATCGAGTACACCCACTTGCATTTTCCAGGGGGCAGAGCAAATGGTGTCAACTTACAGGCCTCCAGCCTGGGAGGGGCAACGTACACTTTGTGAATGGGAAAGAAGCCCATGCCTTCAGTGTGAAAGGCCGCTAGGCCTCTTTGCTTTGGCAGCCCAGGGATAGCGTCAGCTCTGAAATGCTTCCAAAGGAGCAGAGTCAGAGAACCTTGGAACCACAGAGCAGGTGCAGCCCAGAACACGGACTACTCTTGGCCTGAGAACACCCACTGCCCAGCGCCTCTTTGGGGTACACACGTGTAGAGGGAGGGTGTTGAATTCTGCTGCGTCATAACTTCTCCGGGCCACGTAGTGTGAGGGCAAGGAGAGTGGCCCTCCACCTCATCCCAGTTTCATGTGTCAGTTGTCTAAGGCAAACTCCCTGCTTGAATCCCTCCGTGGGCTACGTAACCTCCAGAGAAAGGTGGATGATTGGGACCCAGGGCTGGTATCTAGGTTAATGTTCTGTGCATCAACTTCGCAGCTGTTCTCTCTAAGCGGGTCCCAAAGGCTTTCTGGAAGAGTTTCCTTAGAGGGTCAGAAACAGGAAATTAACCGACAGGCCCACGGGGACGCCAGTTCTCTCCAGCAACAACGCTACCAGCCTCAGACACTTGGGTTCTCTTTGGTAAATGGAAGAACACTATGCTCGGAAGCTTCTTCCATCCAGTTTGAGAGTCGCGCTTCCACTGCATCTTGGGATACCAAGTGTTGCCATGCCGTCACAATTTCCAATTCTTAGGCCTATGACGGCAGAGTGTCTGGCAGTTCTGAAAGAGAACTTAGGGATGCAGGCGTTTTGGCTCCTTCCACCGAGAAACCAGCTCCTCCAGCTCCTCTGTCGTTAGCTATTTCATGTTAGAATATCTCTAGGGGCCGTCTTTTCCTCCTCCACGAGGTAAGACACAAACGGAATTGCCCTAAAGGGAAGAAGCCTTCTGAGTCCGGCAGAGAGGCAGCCTCTCCCACTCAGCATTCCCCCAACGCTGAGCCCCGGGTATGGGACAGAGAGAGGGAGAAAGGCAGCCGTAACCCCGAGCTCTTCCACAATGTAGTATAGGCCTCACCCTCAAGCTCACGTCAATTTCGTAGAGAAAACACGAGGCCTCGGTGTGCTTTCCTGTGGCAAGGAAACTTTGCTTTCATTCCTTAGGTGGCACGTTGGCTCAGGACTGCCCTACCCGAAGGACTCACGGTGTGCAGCCCTACTGGTTGAGATCAGCCCCTCTGGCTCTTTCTCGGATGACACCAACTGGGCAAAGAGCCGTTCATATGCTGGGGACCCAGGGAGCTTTCCCTAGTCTACACCAGAACAGCACTCTGAGGGAGAGGAGCTGCTGACGTTTGGTAGCAAAATCTCCTATTCTGAAGAGAAACATTTCGTTGTAAGCGGGTTCCATCAGCCTTGCCATCTTTTCTCAGCTGGCTAGGATGGAGGGCAGGCAGTCAGTTGGCAGACTCACCTGAGGCCCTGCTTGCCAGACTGTGACACAGACCTCCCGCCTGCTTCAGCCCAAAGGGACGGCTTATGGTAAGGTACAAACCCTGTGTTGGAAAGTTCCTGCCTAACCCTCGCACCAGCACAAGCATATTGGTCATTGGTCAAAGACTCTCCCCACAAGTTTAACATGTTTGCTCCCATCTAGCCTCCGAAGCCGAGTTTACCTAGCTAGGAATCTCACTTCAGGAAAGGTACTCAGGCTGCTGGTGACTGCACGTTGTTTCACCAGGCAGCCCAAATCGAGTACACCCACTTGCATTTTCCAGGGGGCAGAGCAAATGGTGTCAACTTACAGGCCTCCAGCCTGGGAGGGGCAACGTACACTTTGTGAATGGGAAAGAAGCCCATGCCTTCAGTGTGAAAGGCCGCTAGGCCTCTTTGCTTTGGCAGCCCAGGGATAGCATCAGCTCTGAAATGCTTCCAAAGGAGCAGAGTCAGAGAACCTTGGAACCACAGAGCAGGTGCAGCCCAGAACACGGACTGCTCTTGGCCTGAGAACACCCACTGCCCAGCGCCTCTTTGGGGTACACACGTGTAGAGGGAGGGTGTTGAATTCTGCTGCGTCATAACTTCTCCGGGCCACGTAGTGTGAGGGCAAGGAGAGTGGCCCTCCACCTCATCCCAGTTTCATGTGTCAGTTGTCTAAGGCAAACTCCCTGCTTGAATCCCTCCGTGGGCTACGTAGCCTCCAGAGAAAGGTGGATGATTGGGACCCAGGGCTGGTATCTAGGTTAATGTTCTGTGCATCAACTTCGCAGCTGTTCTCTCTAAGCGGGTCCCAAAGGCTTTCTGGAAGAGTTTCCTTAGAGGGTCAGAAACAGGAAATTAACCGACAGGCCCACGGGGACGCCAGTTCTCTCCAGCAACAACGCTACCAGCCTCAGACACTTGGGTTCTCTTTGGTAAATGGAAGAACACTATGCTTGGAAGCTTCTTCCATCCAGTTTGAGAGTCGCACTTCCACTGCATCTTGGGATACCAAGTGTTGCCATGCCGTCACAATATCCAATTCTTAGGCCTATGACGGCAGAGTGTCTGGCAGTTCTGAAAGAGAACTTAGGGATGCAGGCGTTTTGGCTCCTTCCACCGAGAAACCAGCTCCTCCAGCTCCTCTGTCGTTAGCTATTTCATGTTAGAATATCTCTAGGGGCCCTCTTTTCCTCCTCCACGAGGTAAGACACAAACGGAATTGCCCTAAAGGGAAGAAGCCTTCTGAGTCCGGCAGAGAGGCAGCCTCTCCCACTCAGCATTCCCCCAACGCTGAGCCCCGGGTATGGGACAGAGAGAGGGAGAAAGGCAGCCGTAACCCCGAGCTCTTCCACAATGTAGTATAGGCCTCACCCTCAAGCTCACGTCAATTTCATAGAGAAAACACCAGGCCTCGGTGTGCTTTCCTGTGGCAAGGAAACTTTGCTTTCATTCCTTAGGTGGCACGTTGGCTCAGGACTGCCCTACCCGAAGGACTCACGGTGTGCAGCCCTATTGGTTGAGATCAGCCCCTCTGGCTCTTTCTCGGATGACACCAACTGGGCAAAGAGCCGTTCATATGCTGGGGACCCAGGGAGCTTTCCCTAGTCTACACCAGAACAGCACTCTGAGGGAGAGGAGCTGCTGACGTTTGGTAGCAAAATCTCCTATTCTGAAGAGAAACATTTCGTTGTAAGCGGGTTCCATCAGCCTTGCCATCTTTTCTCAGCTGGCTAGGATGGAGGGCAGGCAGTCAGTTGGCAGACTCACCTGAGGCCCTGCTTGCCAGACTGTGACACAGACCTCCCGCCTGCTTCAGCCCAAAGGGACGGCTTATGGTAAGGTAAAAACCCTGTGTTGGAAAGTTCCTGCCTAACCCTCGCACCAGCACAAGCATATTGGTCATTGGTCAAAGACTCTCCCCACAAGTTTAACATGTTTGCTCCCATCTAGCCTCCGAAGCCGAGTATACCTAGCTAGGAATCTCACTTCAGGAAAGGTACTCAGGCTGCTGGTGACTGCACGTTGTTTCACCAGGCAGCCCAAATCGAGTACACCCACTTGCATTTTCCAGGGGGCAGAGCAAATGGTGTCAACTTACAGGCCTCCAGCCTGGGAGGGGCAACGTACACTTTGTGAATGGGAAAGAAGCCCATGCCTTCAGTGTGAAAGGCCGCTAGGCCTCTTTGCTTTGGCAGCCCAGGGATAGCGTCAGCTCTGAAATGCTTCCAAAGGAGCAGAGTCAGAGAACCTTGGAACCACAGAGCAGGTGCAGCCCAGAACACGGACTGCTCTTGGCCTGAGAACACCCACTGCCCAGCGCCTCTTTGGGGTACACACGTGTAGAGGGAGGGTGTTGAATTCTGCTGCGTCATAACTTCTCCGGGCCACGTAGTGTGAGGGCAAGGAGAGTGGCCCTCCACCTCATCCCAGTTTCATGTGTCAGTTGTCTAAGGCAAACTCCCTGCTTGAATCCCTCCGTGGGCTACGTAGCCTCCAGAGAAAGGTGGATGATTGGGACCCAGGGCTGGTATCTAGGTTAATGTTCTGTGCATCAACTTCGCAGCTGTTCTCTCTAAGCGGGTCCCAAAGGCTTTCTGGAAGAGTTTCCTTAGAGGGTCAGAAACAGGAAATTAACCGACAGGCCCACGGGGACGCCAGTTCTCTCCAGCAACAACGCTACCAGCCTCAGACACTTGGGTTCTCTTTGGTAAATGGAAGAACACTATGCTCGGAAGCTTCTTCCATCCAGTTTGAGAGTCGCGCTTCCACTGCATCTTGGGATACCAAGTGTTGCCATGCCGTCACAATTTCCAATTCTTAGGCCTATGACGGCAGAGTGTCTGGCAGTTCTGAAAGAGAACTTAGGGATGCAGGCGTTTTGGCTCCTTCCACCGAGAAACCAGCTCCTCCAGCTCCTCTGTCGTTAGCTATTTCATGTTAGAATATCTCTAGGGGCCGTCTTTTCCTCCTCCACGAGGTAAGACACAAACGGAATTGCCCTAAAGGGAAGAAGCCTTCTGAGTCCGGCAGAGAGGCAGCCTCTCCCACTCAGCATTCCCCCAACGCTGAGCCCCGGGTATGGGACAGAGAGAGGGAGAAAGGCAGCCGTAACCCCGAGCTCTTCCACAATGTAGTATAGGCCTCACCCTCACGCTCACGTCAATTTCACAGAGAAAACACCAGGCCTCGGTGTGCTTTCCTGTGGCAAGGAAACTTTGCTTTCATTCCTTAGGTGGCACGTTGGCTCAGGACTGCCCTACCCGAAGGACTCACGGTGTGCAGCCCTACTGGTTGAGATCAGCCCCTCTGGCTCTTTCTCGGATGACACCAACTGGAAAAGAGCCGTTCATATGCTGGGGACCCAGGGAGCTTTCCCTAGTCTACACCAGAACAGCACTCTGAGGGAGAGGAGCTGCTGACGTTTGGTAGCAAAATCTCCTATTCTGAAGAGAAACATTTCGCTGTAAGCGGGTTCCATCAGCCTTGCCATCTTTTCTCAGCTGGCTAGGATGGAGGGCAGGCAGTCAGTTGGCAGACTCACCTGAGGCCCTGCTTGCCAGACTGTGACACAGACCTCCCGCCTGCTTCAGCCCAAAGGGACGGCTTATGGTAAGGTAAAAACCCTGTGTTGGAAAGTTCCTGCCTAACCCTCGCACCAGCACAAGCATATTGGTCATTGGTCAAAGACTCTCCCCACAAGTTTAACATGTTTGCTCCCATCTAGCCTCCGAAGCCGAGTTTACCTAGCTAGGAATCTCACTTCAGGAAAGGTACTCAGGCTGCTGGTGACTGCACGTTGTTTCACCAGGCAGCCCAAATCGAGTACACCCACTTGCATTTTCCAGGGGGCAGAGCAAATGGTGTCAACTTACAGGCCTCCAGCCTGGGAGGGGCAACGTACACTTTGTGAATGGGAAAGAAGCCCATGCCTTCAGTGTGAAAGGCCGCTAGGCCTCTTTGCTTTGGCAGCCCAGGGATAGCGTCAGCTGTGAAATGCTTCCAAAGGAGCAGAGTCAGAGAACCTTGGAACCACAGAGCAGGTGCAGCCCAGAACACGGACTGCTCTTGGCCTGAGAACACCCACTGCCCAGCGCCTCTTTGGGGTACACACGTGTAGAGGGAGGGTGTTGAATTCTGCTGCGTCATAACTTCTCCGGGCCACGTAGTGTGAGGGCAAGGAGAGTGGCCCTCCACCTCATCCCAGTTTCATGTGTCAGTTGTCTAAGGCAAACTCCCTGCTTGAATCCCTCCGTGGGCTACGTAACCTCCAGAGAAAGGTGGATGATTGGGACCCAGGGCTGGTATCTAGGTTAATGTTCTGTGCATCAACTTCGCAGCTGTTCTCTCTAAGCGGGTCCCAAAGGCTTTCTGGAAGAGTTTCCTTAGAGGGTCAGAAACAGGAAATTAACCGACAGGCCCACGGGGACGCCAGTTCTCTCCAGCAACAACGCTACCAGCCTCAGACACTTGGGTTCTCTTTGGTAAATGGAAGAACACTATGCTCGGAAGCTTCTTCCATCCAGTTTGAGAGTCGCGCTTCCACTGCATCTTGGGATACCAAGTGTTGCCATGCCGTCACAATTTCCAATTCTTAGGCCTATGACGGCAGAGTGTCTGGCAGTTCTGAAAGAGAACTTAGGGATGCAGGCGTTTTGGCTCCTTCCACCGAGAAACCAGCTCCTCCAGCTCCTCTGTCGTTAGCTATTTCATGTTAGAATATCTCTAGGGGCCCTCTTTTCCTCCTCCACGAGGTAAGACACAAACGGAATTGCCCTAAAGGGAAGAAGCCTTCTGAGTCCGGCAGAGAGGCAGCCTCTCCCACTCAGCATTCCCCCAACGCTGAGCCCCGGGTATGGGACAGAGAGAGGGATAAAGGCAGCCGTAACCCCGAGCTCTTCCACAATGTAGTATAGGCCTCACCCTCAAGCTCACGTCAATTTCATAGAGAAAACACCAGGCCTCGGTGTGCTTTCCTGTGGCAAGGAAACTTTGCTTTCATTCCTTAGGTGGCACGTTGGCTCAGGCCTGCCCTACCCGAAGGACTCACGGTGTGCAGCCCTATTGGTTGAGATCAGCCCCTCTGGCTCTTTCTCGGATGACACCAACTGGGCAAAGAGCCGTTCATATGCTGGGGACCCAGGGAGCTTTCCCTAGTCTACACCAGAACAGCACTCTGAGGGAGAGGAGCTGCTGACGTTTGGTAGCAAAATCTCCTATTCTGAAGAGAAACATTTCGTTGTAAGCGGGTTCCATCAGCCTTGCCATCTTTTCTCAGCTGGCTAGGATGGAGGGCAGGCAGTCAGTTGGCAGACTCACCTGAGGCCCTGCTTGCCAGACTGTGACACAGACCTCCCGCCTGCTTCAGCCCAAAGGGACGGCTTATGGTAAGGTACAAACCCTGTGTTGGAAAGTTCCTGCCTAACCCTCGCACCAGCACAAGCATATTGGTCATTGGTCAAAGACTCTCCCCACAAGTTTAACATGTTTGCTCCCATCTAGCCTCCGAAGCCGAGTTTACCTAGCTAGGAATCTCACTTCAGGAAAGGTACTCAGGCTGCTGGTGACTGCACGTTGTTTCACCAGGCAGCCCAAATCGAGTACACCCACTTGCATTTTCCAGGGGGCAGAGCAAATGGTGTCAACTTACAGGCCTCCAGCCTGGGAGGGGCAACGTACACTTTGTGAATGGGAAAGAAGCCCATGCCTTCAGTGTGAAAGGCCGCTAGGCCTCTTTGCTTTGGCAGCCCAGGGATAGCGTCAGCTCTGAAATGCTTCCAAAGGAGCAGAGTCAGAGAACCTTGGAACCACAGAGCAGGTGCAGCCCAGAACACGGACTACTCTTGGCCTGAGAACACCCACTGCCCAGCGCCTCTTTGGGGTACACACGTGTAGAGGGAGGGTGTTGAATTCTGCTGCGTCATAACTTCTCCGGGCCACGTAGTGTGAGGGCAAGGAGAGTGGCCCTCCACCTCATCCCAGTTTCATGTGTCAGTTGTCTAAGGCAAACTCCCTGCTTGAATCCCTCCGTGGGCTACGTAACCTCCAGAGAAAGGTGGATGATTGGGACCCAGGGCTGGTATCTAGGTTAATGTTCTGTGCATCAACTTCGCAGCTGTTCTCTCTAAGCGGGTCCCAAAGGCTTTCTGGAAGAGTTTCCTTAGAGGGTCAGAAACAGGAAATTAACCGACAGGCCCACGGGGACGCCAGTTCTCTCCAGCAACAACGCTACCAGCCTCAGACACTTGGGTTCTCTTTGGTAAATGGAAGAACACTATGCTCGGAAGCTTCTTCCATCCAGTTTGAGAGTCGCGCTTCCACTGCATCTTGGGATACCAAGTGTTGCCATGCCGTCACAATTTCCAATTCTTAGGCCTATGACGGCAGAGTGTCTGGCAGTTCTGAAAGAGAACTTAGGGATGCAGGCGTTTTGGCTCCTTCCACCGAGAAACCAGCTCCTCCAGCTCCTCTGTCGTTAGCTATTTCATGTTAGAATATCTCTAGGGGCCGTCTTTTCCTCCTCCACGAGGTAAGACACAAACGGAATTGCCCTAAAGGGAAGAAGCCTTCTGAGTCCGGCAGAGAGGCAGCCTCTCCCACTCAGCATTCCCCCAACGCTGAGCCCCGGGTATGGGACAGAGAGAGGGAGAAAGGCAGCCGTAACCCCGAGCTCTTCCACAATGTAGTATAGGCCTCACCCTCAAGCTCACGTCAATTTCATAGAGAAAACACCAGGCCTCGGTGTGCTTTCCTGTGGCAAGGAAACTTTGCTTTCATTCCTTAGGTGGCACGTTGGCTCAGGACTGCCCTACCCGAAGGACTCACGGTGTGCAGCCCTATTGGTTGAGATCAGCCCCTCTGGCTCTTTCTCGGATGACACCAACTGGGCAAAGAGCCGTTCATATGCTGGGGACCCAGGGAGCTTTCCCTAGTCTACACCAGAACAGCACTCTGAGGGAGAGGAGCTGCTGACGTTTGGTAGCAAAATCTCCTATTCTGAAGAGAAACATTTCGTTGTAAGCGGGTTCCATCAGCCTTGCCATCTTTTCTCAGCTGGCTAGGATGGAGGGCAGGCAGTCAGTTGGCAGACTCACCTGAGGCCCTGCTTGCCAGACTGTGACACAGACCTCCCGCCTGCTTCAGCCCAAAGGGACGGCTTATGGTAAGGTACAAACCCTGTGTTGGAAAGTTCCTGCCTAACCCTCGCACCAGCACAAGCATATTGGTCATTGGTCAAAGACTCTCCCCACAAGTTTAACATGTTTGCTCCCATCTAGCCTCCGAAGCCGAGTTTACCTAGCTAGGAATCTCACTTCAGGAAAGGTACTCAGGCTGCTGGTGACTGCACGTTGTTTCACCAGGCAGCCCAAATCGAGTACACCCACTTGCATTTTCCAGGGGGCAGAGCAAATGGTGTCAACTTACAGGCCTCCAGCCTGGGAGGGGCAACGTACACTTTGTGAATGGGAAAGAAGCCCATGCCTTCAGTGTGAAAGGCCGCTAGGCCTCTTTGCTTTGGCAGCCCAGGGATAGCGTCAGCTCTGAAATGCTTCCAAAGGAGCAGAGTCAGAGAACCTTGGAACCACAGAGCAGGTGCAGCCCAGAACACGGACTGCTCTTGGCCTGAGAACACCCACTGCCCAGCGCCTCTTTGGGGTACACACGTGTAGAGGGAGGGTGTTGAATTCTGCTGCGTCATAACTTCTCCGGGCCACGTAGTGTGAGGGCAAGGAGAGTGGCCCTCCACCTCATCCCAGTTTCATGTGTCAGTTGTCTAAGGCAAACTCCCTGCTTGAATCCCTCCGTGGGCTACGTAGCCTCCAGAGAAAGGTGGATGATTGGGACCCAGGGCTGGTATCTAGGTTAATGTTCTGTGCATCAACTTCGCAGCTGTTCTCTCTAAGCGGGTCCCAAAGGCTTTCTGGAAGAGTTTCCTTAGAGGGTCAGAAACAGGAAATTAACCGACAGGCCCACGGGGACGCCAGTTCTCTCCAGCAACAACGCTACCAGCCTCAGACACTTGGGTTCTCTTTGGTAAATGGAAGAACACTATGCTTGGAAGCTTCTTCCATCCAGTTTGAGAGTCGCACTTCCACTGCATCTTGGGATACCAAGTGTTGCCATGCCGTCACAATTTCCAATTCTTAGGCCTATGACGGCAGAGTGTCTGGCAGTTCTGAAAGAGAACTTAGGGATGCAGGCGTTTTGGCTCCTTCCACCGAGAAACCAGCTCCTCCAGCTCCTCTGTCGTTAGCTATTTCATGTTAGAATATCTCTAGGGGCCCTCTTTTCCTCCTCCACGAGGTAAGACACAAACGGAATTGCCCTAAAGGGAAGAAGCCTTCTGAGTCCGGCAGAGAGGCAGCCTCTCCCACTCAGCATTCCCCCAACGCTGAGCCCCGGGTATGGGACAGAGAGAGGGAGAAAGGCAGCCGTAACCCCGAGCTCTTCCACAATGTAGTATAGGCCTCACCCTCACGCTCACGTCAATTTCACAGAGAAAACACCAGGCCTCGGTGTGCTTTCCTGTGGCAAGGAAACTTTGCTTTCATTCCTTAGGTGGCACGTTGGCTCAGGACTGCCCTACCCGAAGGACTCACGGTGTGCAGCCCTACTGGTTGAGATCAGCCCCTCTGGCTCTTTCTCGGATGACACCAACTGGAAAAGAGCCGTTCATATGCTGGGGACCCAGGGAGCTTTCCCTAGTCTACACCAGAACAGCACTCTGAGGGAGAGGAGCTGCTGACGTTTGGTAGCAAAATCTCCTATTCTGAAGAGAAACATTTCGCTGTAAGCGGGTTCCATCAGCCTTGCCATCTTTTCTCAGCTGGCTAGGATGGAGGGCAGGCAGTCAGTTGGCAGACTCACCTGAGGCCCTGCTTGCCAGACTGTGACACAGACCTCCCGCCTGCTTCAGCCCAAAGGGACGGCTTATGGTAAGGTACAAACCCTGTGTTGGAAAGTTCCTGCCTAACCCTCGCACCAGCACAAGCATATTGGTCATTGGTCAAAGACTTTCCCCACAAGTTTAACATGTTTGCTCCCATCTAGCCTCCGAAGCCGAGTTTACCTAGCTAGGAATCTCACTTCAGGAAAGGTACTCAGGCTGCTGGTGACTGCACGTTGTTTCACCAGGCAGCCCAAATCGAGTACACCCACTTGCATTTTCCAGGGGGCAGAGCAAATGGTGTCAACTTACAGGCCTCCAGCCTGGGAGGGGCAACGTACACTTTGTGAATGGGAAAGAAGCCCATGCCTTCAGTGTGAAAGGCCGCTAGGCCTCTTTGCTTTGGCAGCCCAGGGATAGCGTCAGCTCTGAAATGCTTCCAAAGGAGCAGAGTCAGAGAACCTTGGAACCACAGAGCAGGTGCAGCCCAGAACACGGACTACTCTTGGCCTGAGAACACCCACTGCCCAGCGCCTCTTTGGGGTACACACGTGTAGAGGGAGGGTGTTGAATTCTGCTGCGTCATAACTTCTCCGGGCCACGTAGTGTGAGGGCAAGGAGAGTGGCCCTCCACCTCATCCCAGTTTCATGTGTCAGTTGTCTAAGGCAAACTCCCTGCTTGAATCCCTCCGTGGGCTACGTAACCTCCAGAGAAAGGTGGATGATTGGGACCCAGGGCTGGTATCTAGGTTAATGTTCTGTGCATCAACTTCGCAGCTGTTCTCTCTAAGCGGGTCCCAAAGGCTTTCTGGAAGAGTTTCCTTAGAGGGTCAGAAACAGGAAATTAACCGACAGGCCCACGGGGACGCCAGTTCTCTCCAGCAACAACGCTACCAGCCTCAGACACTTGGGTTCTCTTTGGTAAATGGAAGAACACTATGCTCGGAAGCTTCTTCCATCCAGTTTGAGAGTCGCGCTTCCACTGCATCTTGGGATACCAAGTGTTGCCATGCCGTCACAATTTCCAATTCTTAGGCCTATGACGGCAGAGTGTCTGGCAGTTCTGAAAGAGAACTTAGGGATGCAGGCGTTTTGGCTCCTTCCACCGAGTAACCAGCTCCTCCAGCTCCTCTGTCGTTAGCTATTTCATGTTAGAATATCTCTAGGGGCCCTCTTTTCCTCCTCCACGAGGTAAGACACAAACGGAATTGCCCTAAAGGGAAGAAGCCTTCTGAGTCCGGCAGAGAGGCAGCCTCTCCCACTCAGCATTCCCCCAACGCTGAGCCCCGGGTATGGGACAGAGAGAGGGAGAAAGGCAGCCGTAACCCCGAGCTCTTCCACAATGTAGTATAGGCCTCACCCTCAAGCTCACGTCAATTTCATAGAGAAAACACCAGGCCTCGGTGTGCTTTCCTGTGGCAAGGAAACTTTGCTTTCATTCCTTAGGTGGCACGTTGGCTCAGGACTGCCCTACCCGAAGAACTCACGGTGTGCAGCCCTATTGGTTGAGATCAGCCCCTCTGGCTCTTTCTCGGAATGACACCAACTGGGCAAAGAGCCGTTCATATGCTGGGGACCCAGGGAGCTTTCCCTAGTCTACACCAGAACAGCACTCTGAGGGAGAGGAGCTGCTGACGTTTGGTAGCAAAATCTCCTATTCTGAAGAGAAACATTTCGTTGTAAGCGGGTTCCATCAGCCTTGCCATCTTTTCTCAGCTGGCTAGGATGGAGGGCAGGCAGTCAGTTGGCAGACTCACCTGAGGCCCTGCTTGCCAGACTGTGACACAGACCTCCCGCCTGCTTCAGCCCAAAGGGACGGCTTATGGTAAGGTACAAACCCTGTGTTGGAAAGTTCCTGCCTAACCCTCGCACCAGCACAAGCATATTGGTCATTGGTCAAAGACTCTCCCCACAAGTTTAACATGTTTGCTCCCATCTAGCCTCCGAAGCCGAGTTTACCTAGCTAGGAATCTCACTTCAGGAAAGGTACTCAGGCTGCTGGTGACTGCACGTTGTTTCACCAGGCAGCCCAAATCGAGTACACCCACTTGCATTTTCCAGGGGGCAGAGCAAATGGTGTCAACTTACAGGCCTCCAGCCTGGGAGGGGCAACGTACACTTTGTGAATGGGAAAGAAGCCCATGCCTTCAGTGTGAAAGGCCGCTAGGCCTCTTTGCTTTGGCAGCCCAGGGATAGCGTCAGCTGTGAAATGCTTCCAAAGGAGCAGAGTCAGAGAACCTTGGAACCACAGAGCAGGTGCAGCCCAGAACACGGACTGCTCTTGGCCTGAGAACACCCACTGCCCAGCGCCTCTTTGGGGTACACACGTGTAGAGGGAGGGTGTTGAATTCTGCTGCGTCATAACTTCTCCGGGCCACGTAGTGTGAGGGCAAGGAGAGTGGCCCTCCACCTCATCCCAGTTTCATGTGTCAGTTGTCTAAGGCAAACTCCCTGCTTGAATCCCTCCGTGGGCTACGTAGCCTCCAGAGAAAGGTGGATGATTGGGACCCAGGGCTGGTATCTAGGTTAATGTTCTGTGCATCAACTTCGCAGCTGTTCTCTCTAAGCGGGTCCCAAAGGCTTTCTGGAAGAGTTTCCTTAGAGGGTCAGAAACAGGAAATTAACCGACAGGCCCACGGGGACGCCAGTTCTCTCCAGCAACAACGCTACCAGCCTCAGACACTTGGGTTCTCTTTGGTAAATGGAAGAACACTATGCTTGGAAGCTTCTTCCATCCAGTTTGAGAGTCGCACTTCCACTGCATCTTGGGATACCAAGTGTTGCCATGCCGTCACAATATCCAATTCTTAGGCCTATGACGGCAGAGTGTCTGGCAGTTCTGAAAGAGAACTTAGGGATGCAGGCGTTTTGGCTCCTTCCACCGAGAAACCAGCTCCTCCAGCTCCTCTGTCGTTAGCTATTTCATGTTAGAATATCTCTAGGGGCCCTCTTTTCCTCCTCCACGAGGTAAGACACAAACGGAATTGCCCTAAAGGGAAGAAGCCTTCTGAGTCCGGCAGAGAGGCAGCCTCTCCCACTCAGCATTCCCCCAACGCTGAGCCCCGGGTATGGGACAGAGAGAGGGAGAAAGGCAGCCGTAACCCCGAGCTCTTCCACAATGTAGTATAGGCCTCACCCTCAAGCTCACGTCAATTTCATAGAGAAAACACCAGGCCTCGGTGTGCTTTCCTGTGGCAAGGAAACTTTGCTTTCATTCCTTAGGTGGCACGTTGGCTCAGGACTGCCCTACCCGAAGGACTCACGGTGTGCAGCCCTACTGGTTGAGATCAGCCCCTCTGGCTCTTTCTCGGATGACACCAACTGGAAAAGAGCCGTTCATATGCTGGGGACCCAGGGAGCTTTCCCTAGTCTACACCAGAACAGCACTCTGAGGGAGAGGAGCTGCTGACGTTTGGTAGCAAAATCTCCTATTCTGAAGAGAAACATTTCGCTGTAAGCGGGTTCCATCAGCCTTGCCATCTTTTCTCAGCTGGCTAGGATGGAGGGCAGGCAGTCAGTTGGCAGACTCACCTGAGGCCCTGCTTGCCAGACTGTGACACAGACCTCCCGCCTGCTTCAGCCCAAAGGGACGGCTTATGGTAAGGTAAAAACCCTGTGTTGGAAAGTTCCTGCCTAACCCTCGCACCAGCACAAGCATAGTGGTCATTGGTCAAAGACTCTCCCCACAAGTTTAACATGTTTGCTCCCATCTAGCCTCCGAAGCCGAGTTTACCTAGCTAGGAATCTCACTTCAGGAAAGGTACTCAGGCTGCTGGTGACTGCACGTTGTTTCACCAGGCAGCCCAAATCGAGTACACCCACTTGCATTTTCCAGGGGGCAGAGCAAATGGTGTCAACTTACAGGCCTCCAGCCTGGGAGGGGCAACGTACACTTTGTGAATGGGAAAGAAGCCCATGCCTTCAGTGTGAAAGGCCGCTAGGCCTCTTTGCTTTGGCAGCCCAGGGATAGCGTCAGCTGTGAAATGCTTCCAAAGGAGCAGAGTCAGAGAACCTTGGAACCACAGAGCAGGTGCAGCCCAGAACACGGACTGCTCTTGGCCTGAGAACACCCACTGCCAAGCGCCTCTTTGGGGTACACACGTGTAGAGGGAGGGTGTTGAATTCTGCTGCGTCATAACTTCTCCGGGCCACGTAGTGTGAGGGCAAGGAGAGTGGCCCTCCACCTCATCCCAGTTTCATGTGTCAGTTGTCTAAGGCAAACTCCCTGCTTGAATCCCTCCGTGGGCTACGTAGCCTCCAGAGAAAGGTGGATGATTGGGACCCAGGGCTGGTATCTAGGTTAATGTTCTGTGCATCAACTTCGCAGCTGTTCTCTCTAAGCGGGTCCCAAAGGCTTTCTGGAAGAGTTTCCTTAGAGGGTCAGAAACAGGAAATTAACCGACAGGCCCACGGGGACGCCAGTTCTCTCCAGCAACAACGCTACCAGCCTCAGACACTTGGGTTCTCTTTGGTAAATGGAAGAACACTATGCTTGGAAGCTTCTTCCATCCAGTTTGAGAGTCGCACTTCCACTGCATCTTGGGATACCAAGTGTTGCCATGCCGTCACAATATCCAATTCTTAGGCCTATGACGGCAGAGTGTCTGGCAGTTCTGAAAGAGAACTTAGGGATGCAGGCGTTTTGGCTCCTTCCACCGAGAAACCAGCTCCTCCAGCTCCTCTGTCGTTAGCTATTTCATGTTAGAATATCTCTAGGGGCCCTCTTTTCCTCCTCCACGAGGTAAGACACAAACGGAATTGCCCTAAAGGGAAGAAGCCTTCTGAGTCCGGCAGAGAGGCAGCCTCTCCCACTCAGCATTCCCCCAACGCTGAGCCCCGGGTATGGGACAGAGAGAGGGAGAAAGGCAGCCGTAACCCCGAGCTCTTCCACAATGTAGTATAGGCCTCACCCTCACGCTCACGTCAATTTCACAGAGAAAACACCAGGCCTCGGTGTGCTTTCCTGTGGCAAGGAAACTTTGCTTTCATTCCTTAGGTGGCACGTTGGCTCAGGACTGCCCTACCCGAAGGACTCACGGTGTGCAGCCCTACTGGTTGAGATCAGCCCCTCTGGCTCTTTCTCGGATGACACCAACTGGAAAAGAGCCGTTCATATGCTGGGGACCCAGGGAGCTTTCCCTAGTCTACACCAGAACAGCACTCTGAGGGAGAGGAGCTGCTGACGTTTGGTAGCAAAATCTCCTATTCTGAAGAGAAACATTTCGCTGTAAGCGGGTTCCATCAGCCTTGCCATCTTTTCTCAGCTGGCTAGGATGGAGGGCAGGCAGTCAGTTGGCAGACTCACCTGAGGCCCTGCTTGCCAGACTGTGACACAGACCTCCCGCCTGCTTCAGCCCAAAGGGACGGCTTATGGTAAGGTAAAAACCCTGTGTTGGAAAGTTCCTGCCTAACCCTCGCACCAGCACAAGCATATTGGTCATTGGTCAAAGACTCTCCCCACAAGTTTAACATGTTTGCTCCCATCTAGCCTCCGAAGCCGAGTTTACCTAGCTAGGAATCTCACTTCAGGAAAGGTACTCAGGCTGCTGGTGACTGCACGTTGTTTCACCAGGCAGCCCAAATCGAGTACACCCACTTGCATTTTCCAGGGGGCAGAGCAAATGGTGTCAACTTACAGGCCTCCAGCCTGGGAGGGGCAACGTACACTTTGTGAATGGGAAAGAAGCCCATGCCTTCAGTGTGAAAGGCCGCTAGGCCTCTTTGCTTTGGCAGCCCAGGGATAGCGTCAGCTGTGAAATGCTTCCAAAGGAGCAGAGTCAGAGAACCTTGGAACCACAGAGCAGGTGCAGCCCAGAACACGGACTGCTCTTGGCCTGAGAACACCCACTGCCAAGCGCCTCTTTGGGGTACACACGTGTAGAGGGAGGGTGTTGAATTCTGCTGCGTCATAACTTCTCCGGGCCACGTAGTGTGAGGGCAAGGAGAGTGGCCCTCCACCTCATCCCAGTTTCATGTGTCAGTTGTCTAAGGCAAACTCCCTGCTTGAATCCCTCCGTGGGCTACGTAGCCTCCAGAGAAAGGTGGATGATTGGGACCCAGGGCTGGTATCTAGGTTAATGTTCTGTGCATCAACTTCGCAGCTGTTCTCTCTAAGCGGGTCCCAAAGGCTTTCTGGAAGAGTTTCCTTAGAGGGTCAGAAACAGGAAATTAACCGACAGGCCCACGGGGACGCCAGTTCTCTCCAGCAACAACGCTACCAGCCTCAGACACTTGGGTTCTCTTTGGTAAATGGAAGAACACTATGCTTGGAAGCTTCTTCCATCCAGTTTGAGAGTCGCACTTCCACTGCATCTTGGGATACCAAGTGTTGCCATGCCGTCACAATTTCCAATTCTTAGGCCTATGACGGCAGAGTGTCTGGCAGTTCTGAAAGAGAACTTAGGGATGCAGGCGTTTTGGCTCCTTCCACCGAGAAACCAGCTCCTCCAGCTCCTCTGTCGTTAGCTATTTCATGTTAGAATATCTCTAGGGGCCGTCTTTTCCTCCTCCACGAGGTAAGACACAAACGGAATTGCCCTAAAGGGAAGAAGCCTTCTGAGTCCGGCAGAGAGGCAGCCTCTCCCACTCAGCATTCCCCCAACGCTGAGCCCCGGGTATGGGACAGAGAGAGGGAGAAAGGCAGCCGTAACCCCGAGCTCTTCCACAATGTAGTATAGGCCTCACCCTCACGCTCACGTCAATTTCACAGAGAAAACACCAGGCCTCGGTGTGCTTTCCTGTGGCAAGGAAACTTTGCTTTCATTCCTTAGGTGGCACGTTGGCTCAGGACTGCCCTACCCGAAGGACTCACGGTGTGCAGCCCTACTGGTTGAGATCAGCCCCTCTGGCTCTTTCTCGGATGACACCAACTGGAAAAGAGCCGTTCATATGCTGGGGACCCAGGGAGCTTTCCCTAGTCTACACCAGAACAGCACTCTGAGGGAGAGGAGCTGCTGACGTTTGGTAGCAAAATCTCCTATTCTGAAGAGAAACATTTCGCTGTGAGCGGGTTCCATCAGCCTTGCCATCTTTTCTCAGCTGGCTAGGATGGAGGGCAGGCAGTCAGTTGGCAGACTCACCTGAGGCCCTGCTTGCCAGACTGTGACACAGACCTCCCGCCTGCTTCAGCCCAAAGGGACGGCTTATGGTAAGGTAAAAACCCTGTGTTGGAAAGTTCCTGCCTAACCCTCGCACCAGCACAAGCATATTGGTCATTGGTCAAAGACTCTCCCCACAAGTTTAACATGTTTGCTCCCATCTAGCCTCCGAAGCCGAGTTTACCTAGCTAGGAATCTCACTTCAGGAAAGGTACTCAGGCTGCTGGTGACTGCACGTTGTTTCACCAGGCAGCCCAAATCGAGTACACCCACTTGCATTTTCCAGGGGGCAGAGCAAATGGTGTCAACTTACAGGCCTCCAGCCTGGGAGGGGCAACGTACACTTTGTGAATGGGAAAGAAGCCCATGCCTTCAGTGTGAAAGGCCGCTAGGCCTCTTTGCTTTGGCAGCCCAGGGATAGCGTCAGCTGTGAAATGCTTCCAAAGGAGCAGAGTCAGAGAACCTTGGAACCACAGAGCAGGTGCAGCCCAGAACACGGACTGCTCTTGGCCTGAGAACACCCACTGCCCAGCGCCTCTTTGGGGTACACACGTGTAGAGGGAGGGTGTTGAATTCTGCTGCGTCATAACTTCTCCGGGCCACGTAGTGTGAGGGCAAGGAGAGTGGCCCTCCACCTCATCCCAGTTTCATGTGTCAGTTGTCTAAGGCAAACTCCCTGCTTGAATCCCTCCGTGGGCTACGTAACCTCCAGAGAAAGGTGGATGATTGGGACCCAGGGCTGGTATCTAGGTTAATGTTCTGTGCATCAACTTCGCAGCTGTTCTCTCTAAGCGGGTCCCAAAGGCTTTCTGGAAGAGTTTCCTTAGAGGGTCAGAAACAGGAAATTAACCGACAGGCCCACGGGGACGCCAGTTCTCTCCAGCAACAACGCTACCAGCCTCAGACACTTGGGTTCTCTTTGGTAAATGGAAGAACACTATGCTCGGAAGCTTCTTCCATCCAGTTTGAGAGTCGCGCTTCCACTGCATCTTGGGATACCAAGTGTTGCCATGCCGTCACAATTTCCAATTCTTAGGCCTATGACGGCAGAGTGTCTGGCAGTTCTGAAAGAGAACTTAGGGATGCAGGCGTTTTGGCTCCTTCCACCGAGAAACCAGCTCCTCCAGCTCCTCTGTCGTTAGCTATTTCATGTTAGAATATCTCTAGGGGCCGTCTTTTCCTCCTCCACGAGGTAAGACACAAACGGAATTGCCCTAAAGGGAAGAAGCCTTCTGAGTCCGGCAGAGAGGCAGCCTCTCCCACTCAGCATTCCCCCAACGCTGAGCCCCGGGTATGGGACAGAGAGAGGGAGAAAGGCAGCCGTAACCCCGAGCTCTTCCACAATGTAGTATAGGCCTCACCCTCAAGCTCACGTCAATTTCATAGAGAAAACACCAGGCCTCGGTGTGCTTTCCTGTGGCAAGGAAACTTTGCTTTCATTCCTTAGGTGGCACGTTGGCTCAGGACTGCCCTACCCGAAGGACTCACGGTGTGCAGCCCTATTGGTTGAGATCAGCCCCTCTGGCTCTTTCTCGGATGACACCAACTGGGCAAAGAGCCGTTCATATGCTGGGGACCCAGGGAGCTTTCCCTAGTCTACACCAGAACAGCACTCTGAGGGAGAGGAGCTGCTGACGTTTGGTAGCAAAATCTCCTATTCTGAAGAGAAACATTTCGTTGTAAGCGGGTTCCATCAGCCTTGCCATCTTTTCTCAGCTGGCTAGGATGGAGGGCAGGCAGTCAGTTGGCAGACTCACCTGAGGCCCTGCTTGCCAGACTGTGACACAGACCTCCCGCCTGCTTCAGCCCAAAGGGACGGCTTATGGTAAGGTAAAAACCCTGTGTTGGAAAGTTCCTGCCTAACCCTCGCACCAGCACAAGCATATTGGTCATTGGTCAAAGACTCTCCCCACAAGTTTAACATGTTTGCTCCCATCTAGCCTCCGAAGCCGAGTATACCTAGCTAGGAATCTCACTTCAGGAAAGGTACTCAGGCTGCTGGTGACTGCACGTTGTTTCACCAGGCAGCCCAAATCGAGTACACCCACTTGCATTTTCCAGGGGGCAGAGCAAATGGTGTCAACTTACAGGCCTCCAGCCTGGGAGGGGCAACGTACACTTTGTGAATGGGAAAGAAGCCCATGCCTTCAGTGTGAAAGGCCGCTAGGCCTCTTTGCTTTGGCAGCCCAGGGATAGCGTCAGCTCTGAAATGCTTCCAAAGGAGCAGAGTCAGAGAACCTTGGAACCACAGAGCAGGTGCAGCCCAGAACACGGACTGCTCTTGGCCTGAGAACACCCACTGCCCAGCGCCTCTTTGGGGTACACACGTGTAGAGGGAGGGTGTTGAATTCTGCTGCGTCATAACTTCTCCGGGCCACGTAGTGTGAGGGCAAGGAGAGTGGCCCTCCACCTCATCCCAGTTTCATGTGTCAGTTGTCTAAGGCAAACTCCCTGCTTGAATCCCTCCGTGGGCTACGTAGCCTCCAGAGAAAGGTGGATGATTGGGACCCAGGGCTGGTATCTAGGTTAATGTTCTGTGCATCAACTTCGCAGCTGTTCTCTCTAAGCGGGTCCCAAAGGCTTTCTGGAAGAGTTTCCTTAGAGGGTCAGAAACAGGAAATTAACCGACAGGCCCACGGGGACGCCAGTTCTCTCCAGCAACAACGCTACCAGCCTCAGACACTTGGGTTCTCTTTGGTAAATGGAAGAACACTATGCTCGGAAGCTTCTTCCATCCAGTTTGAGAGTCGCGCTTCCACTGCATCTTGGGATACCAAGTGTTGCCATGCCGTCACAATTTCCAATTCTTAGGCCTATGACGGCAGAGTGTCTGGCAGTTCTGAAAGAGAACTTAGGGATGCAGGCGTTTTGGCTCCTTCCACCGAGAAACCAGCTCCTCCAGCTCCTCTGTCGTTAGCTATTTCATGTTAGAATATCTCTAGGGGCCGTCTTTTCCTCCTCCACGAGGTAAGACACAAACGGAATTGCCCTAAAGGGAAGAAGCCTTCTGAGTCCGGCAGAGAGGCAGCCTCTCCCACTCAGCATTCCCCCAACGCTGAGCCCCGGGTATGGGACAGAGAGAGGGAGAAAGGCAGCCGTAACCCCGAGCTCTTCCACAATGTAGTATAGGCCTCACCCTCACGCTCACGTCAATTTCACAGAGAAAACACCAGGCCTCGGTGTGCTTTCCTGTGGCAAGGAAACTTTGCTTTCATTCCTTAGGTGGCACGTTGGCTCAGGACTGCCCTACCCGAAGGACTCACGGTGTGCAGCCCTACTGGTTGAGATCAGCCCCTCTGGCTCTTTCTCGGATGACACCAACTGGAAAAGAGCCGTTCATATGCTGGGGACCCAGGGAGCTTTCCCTAGTCTACACCAGAACAGCACTCTGAGGGAGAGGAGCTGCTGACGTTTGGTAGCAAAATCTCCTATTCTGAAGAGAAACATTTCGCTGTAAGCGGGTTCCATCAGCCTTGCCATCTTTTCTCAGCTGGCTAGGATGGAGGGCAGGCAGTCAGTTGGCAGACTCACCTGAGGCCCTGCTTGCCAGACTGTGACACAGACCTCCCGCCTGCTTCAGCCCAAAGGGACGGCTTATGGTAAGGTAAAAACCCTGTGTTGGAAAGTTCCTGCCTAACCCTCGCACCAGCACAAGCATATTGGTCATTGGTCAAAGACTCTCCCCACAAGTTTAACATGTTTGCTCCCATCTAGCCTCCGAAGCCGAGTTTACCTAGCTAGGAATCTCACTTCAGGAAAGGTACTCAGGCTGCTGGTGACTGCACGTTGTTTCACCAGGCAGCCCAAATCGAGTACACCCACTTGCATTTTCCAGGGGGCAGAGCAAATGGTGTCAACTTACAGGCCTCCAGCCTGGGAGGGGCAACGTACACTTTGTGAATGGGAAAGAAGCCCATGCCTTCAGTGTGAAAGGCCGCTAGGCCTCTTTGCTTTGGCAGCCCAGGGATAGCGTCAGCTCTGAAATGCTTCCAAAGGAGCAGAGTCAGAGAACCTTGGAACCACAGAGCAGGTGCAGCCCAGAACACGGACTGCTCTTGGCCTGAGAACACCCACTGCCCAGCGCCTCTTTGGGGTACACACGTGTAGAGGGAGGGTGTTGAATTCTGCTGCGTCATAACTTCTCCGGGCCACGTAGTGTGAGGGCAAGGAGAGTGGCCCTCCACCTCATCCCAGTTTCATGTGTCAGTTGTCTAAGGCAAACTCCCTGCTTGAATCCCTCCGTGGGCTACGTAACCTCCAGAGAAAGGTGGATGATTGGGACCCAGGGCTGGTATCTAGGTTAATGTTCTGTGCATCAACTTCGCAGCTGTTCTCTCTAAGCGGGTCCCAAAGGCTTTCTGGAAGAGTTTCCTTAGAGGGTCAGAAACAGGAAATTAACCGACAGGCCCACGGGGACGCCAGTTCTCTCCAGCAACAACGCTACCAGCCTCAGACACTTGGGTTCTCTTTGGTAAATGGAAGAACACTATGCTCGGAAGCTTCTTCCATCCAGTTTGAGAGTCGCGCTTCCACTGCATCTTGGGATACCAAGTGTTGCCATGCCGTCACAATTTCCAATTCTTAGGCCTATGACGGCAGAGTGTCTGGCAGTTCTGAAAGAGAACTTAGGGATGCAGGCGTTTTGGCTCCTTCCACCGAGAAACCAGCTCCTCCAGCTCCTCTGTCGTTAGCTATTTCATGTTAGAATATCTCTAGGGGCCGTCTTTTCCTCCTCCACGAGGTAAGACACAAACGGAATTGCCCTAAAGGGAAGAAGCCTTCTGAGTCCGGCAGAGAGGCAGCCTCTCCCACTCAGCATTCCCCCAACGCTGAGCCCCGGGTATGGGACAGAGAGAGGGATAAAGGCAGCCGTAACCCCGAGCTCTTCCACAATGTAGTATAGGCCTCACCCTCAAGCTCACGTCAATTTCATAGAGAAAACACCAGGCCTCGGTGTGCTTTCCTGTGGCAAGGAAACTTTGCTTTCATTCCTTAGGTGGCACGTTGGCTCAGGCCTGCCCTACCCGAAGGACTCACGGTGTGCAGCCCTATTGGTTGAGATCAGCCCCTCTGGCTCTTTCTCGGATGACACCAACTGGGCAAAGAGCCGTTCATATGCTGGGGACCCAGGGAGCTTTCCCTAGTCTACACCAGAACAGCACTCTGAGGGAGAGGAGCTGCTGACGTTTGGTAGCAAAATCTCCTATTCTGAAGAGAAACATTTCGTTGTAAGCGGGTTCCATCAGCCTTGCCATCTTTTCTCAGCTGGCTAGGATGGAGGGCAGGCAGTCAGTTGGCAGACTCACCTGAGGCCCTGCTTGCCAGACTGTGACACAGACCTCCCGCCTGCTTCAGCCCAAAGGGACGGCTTATGGTAAGGTACAAACCCTGTGTTGGAAAGTTCCTGCCTAACCCTCGCACCAGCACAAGCATATTGGTCATTGGTCAAAGACTCTCCCCACAAGTTTAACATGTTTGCTCCCATCTAGCCTCCGAAGCCGAGTTTACCTAGCTAGGAATCTCACTTCAGGAAAGGTACTCAGGCTGCTGGTGACTGCACGTTGTTTCACCAGGCAGCCCAAATCGAGTACACCCACTTGCATTTTCCAGGGGGCAGAGCAAATGGTGTCAACTTACAGGCCTCCAGCCTGGGAGGGGCAACGTACACTTTGTGAATGGGAAAGAAGCCCATGCCTTCAGTGTGAAAGGCCGCTAGGCCTCTTTGCTTTGGCAGCCCAGGGATAGCGTCAGCTGTGAAATGCTTCCAAAGGAGCAGAGTCAGAGAACCTTGGAACCACAGAGCAGGTGCAGCCCAGAACACGGACTACTCTTGGCCTGAGAACACCCACTGCCCAGCGCCTCTTTGGGGTACACACGTGTAGAGGGAGGGTGTTGAATTCTGCTGCGTCATAACTTCTCCGGGCCACGTAGTGTGAGGGCAAGGAGAGTGGCCCTCCACCTCATCCCAGTTTCATGTGTCAGTTGTCTAAGGCAAACTCCCTGCTTGAATCCCTCCGTGGGCTACGTAACCTCCAGAGAAAGGTGGATGATTGGGACCCAGGGCTGGTATCTAGGTTAATGTTCTGTGCATCAACTTCGCAGCTGTTCTCTCTAAGCGGGTCCCAAAGGCTTTCTGGAAGAGTTTCCTTAGAGGGTCAGAAACAGGAAATTAACCGACAGGCCCACGGGGACGCCAGTTCTCTCCAGCAACAACGCTACCAGCCTCAGACACTTGGGTTCTCTTTGGTAAATGGAAGAACACTATGCTCGGAAGCTTCTTCCATCCAGTTTGAGAGTCGCGCTTCCACTGCATCTTGGGATACCAAGTGTTGCCATGCCGTCACAATTTCCAATTCTTAGGCCTATGACGGCAGAGTGTCTGGCAGTTCTGAAAGAGAACTTAGGGATGCAGGCGTTTTGGCTCCTTCCACCGAGAAACCAGCTCCTCCAGCTCCTCTGTCGTTAGCTATTTCATGTTAGAATATCTCTAGGGGCCGTCTTTTCCTCCTCCACGAGGTAAGACACAAACGGAATTGCCCTAAAGGGAAGAAGCCTTCTGAGTCCGGCAGAGAGGCAGCCTCTCCCACTCAGCATTCCCCCAACGCTGAGCCCCGGGTATGGGACAGAGAGAGGGAGAAAGGCAGCCGTAACCCCGAGCTCTTCCACAATGTAGTATAGGCCTCACCCTCAAGCTCACGTCAATTTCATAGAGAAAACACCAGGCCTCGGTGTGCTTTCCTGTGGCAAGGAAACTTTGCTTTCATTCCTTAGGTGGCACGTTGGCTCAGGACTGCCCTACCCGAAGGACTCACGGTGTGCAGCCCTATTGGTTGAGATCAGCCCCTCTGGCTCTTTCTCGGATGACACCAACTGGGCAAAGAGCCGTTCATATGCTGGGGACCCAGGGAGCTTTCCCTAGTCTACACCAGAACAGCACTCTGAGGGAGAGGAGCTGCTGACGTTTGGTAGCAAAATCTCCTATTCTGAAGAGAAACATTTCGTTGTAAGCGGGTTCCATCAGCCTTGCCATCTTTTCTCAGCTGGCTAGGATGGAGGGCAGGCAGTCAGTTGGCAGACTCACCTGAGGCCCTGCTTGCCAGACTGTGACACAGACCTCCCGCCTGCTTCAGCCCAAAGGGACGGCTTATGGTAAGGTACAAACCCTGTGTTGGAAAGTTCCTGCCTAACCCTCGCACCAGCACAAGCATATTGGTCATTGGTCAAAGACTCTCCCCACAAGTTTAACATGTTTGCTCCCATCTAGCCTCCGAAGCCGAGTTTACCTAGCTAGGAATCTCACTTCAGGAAAGGTACTCAGGCTGCTGGTGACTGCACGTTGTTTCACCAGGCAGCCCAAATCGAGTACACCCACTTGCATTTTCCAGGGGGCAGAGCAAATGGTGTCAACTTACAGGCCTCCAGCCTGGGAGGGGCAACGTACACTTTGTGAATGGGAAAGAAGCCCATGCCTTCAGTGTGAAAGGCCGCTAGGCCTCTTTGCTTTGGCAGCCCAGGGATAGCATCAGCTCTGAAATGCTTCCAAAGGAGCAGAGTCAGAGAACCTTGGAACCACAGAGCAGGTGCAGCCCAGAACACGGACTGCTCTTGGCCTGAGAACACCCACTGCCCAGCGCCTCTTTGGGGTACACACGTGTAGAGGGAGGGTGTTGAATTCTGCTGCGTCATAACTTCTCCGGGCCACGTAGTGTGAGGGCAAGGAGAGTGGCCCTCCACCTCATCCCAGTTTCATGTGTCAGTTGTCTAAGGCAAACTCCCTGCTTGAATCCCTCCGTGGGCTACGTAGCCTCCAGAGAAAGGTGGATGATTGGGACCCAGGGCTGGTATCTAGGTTAATGTTCTGTGCATCAACTTCGCAGCTGTTCTCTCTAAGCGGGTCCCAAAGGCTTTCTGGAAGAGTTTCCTTAGAGGGTCAGAAACAGGAAATTAACCGACAGGCCCACGGGGACGCCAGTTCTCTCCAGCAACAACGCTACCAGCCTCAGACACTTGGGTTCTCTTTGGTAAATGGAAGAACACTATGCTTGGAAGCTTCTTCCATCCAGTTTGAGAGTCGCACTTCCACTGCATCTTGGGATACCAAGTGTTGCCATGCCGTCACAATTTCCAATTCTTAGGCCTATGACGGCAGAGTGTCTGGCAGTTCTGAAAGAGAACTTAGGGATGCAGGCGTTTTGGCTCCTTCCACCGAGAAACCAGCTCCTCCAGCTCCTCTGTCGTTAGCTATTTCATGTTAGAATATCTCTAGGGGCCCTCTTTTCCTCCTCCACGAGGTAAGACACAAACGGAATTGCCCTAAAGGGAAGAAGCCTTCTGAGTCCGGCAGAGAGGCAGCCTCTCCCACTCAGCATTCCCCCAACGCTGAGCCCCGGGTATGGGACAGAGAGAGGGAGAAAGGCAGCCGTAACCCCGAGCTCTTCCACAATGTAGTATAGGCCTCACCCTCACGCTCACGTCAATTTCACAGAGAAAACACCAGGCCTCGGTGTGCTTTCCTGTGGCAAGGAAACTTTGCTTTCATTCCTTAGGTGGCACGTTGGCTCAGGACTGCCCTACCCGAAGGACTCACGGTGTGCAGCCCTACTGGTTGAGATCAGCCCCTCTGGCTCTTTCTCGGATGACACCAACTGGAAAAGAGCCGTTCATATGCTGGGGACCCAGGGAGCTTTCCCTAGTCTACACCAGAACAGCACTCTGAGGGAGAGGAGCTGCTGACGTTTGGTAGCAAAATCTCCTATTCTGAAGAGAAACATTTCGCTGTGAGCGGGTTCCATCAGCCTTGCCATCTTTTCTCAGCTGGCTAGGATGGAGGGCAGGCAGTCAGTTGGCAGACTCACCTGAGGCCCTGCTTGCCAGACTGTGACACAGACCTCCCGCCTGCTTCAGCCCAAAGGGACGGCTTATGGTAAGGTAAAAACCCTGTGTTGGAAAGTTCCTGCCTAACCCTCGCACCAGCACAAGCATATTGGTCATTGGTCAAAGACTTTCCCCACAAGTTTAACATGTTTGCTCCCATCTAGCCTCCGAAGCCGAGTTTACCTAGCTAGGAATCTCACTTCAGGAAAGGTACTCAGGCTGCTGGTGACTGCACGTTGTTTCACCAGGCAGCCCAAATCGAGTACACCCACTTGCATTTTCCAGGGGGCAGAGCAAATGGTGTCAACTTACAGGCCTCCAGCCTGGGAGGGGCAACGTACACTTTGTGAATGGGAAAGAAGCCCATGCCTTCAGTGTGAAAGGCCGCTAGGCCTCTTTGCTTTGGCAGCCCAGGGATAGCGTCAGCTGTGAAATGCTTCCAAAGGAGCAGAGTCAGAGAACCTTGGAACCACAGAGCAGGTGCAGCCCAGAACACGGACTACTCTTGGCCTGAGAACACCCACTGCCCAGCGCCTCTTTGGGGTACACACGTGTAGAGGGAGGGTGTTGAATTCTGCTGCGTCATAACTTCTCCGGGCCACGTAGTGTGAGGGCAAGGAGAGTGGCCCTCCACCTCATCCCAGTTTCATGTGTCAGTTGTCTAAGGCAAACTCCCTGCTTGAATCCCTCCGTGGGCTACGTAACCTCCAGAGAAAGGTGGATGATTGGGACCCAGGGCTGGTATCTAGGTTAATGTTCTGTGCATCAACTTCGCAGCTGTTCTCTCTAAGCGGGTCCCAAAGGCTTTCTGGAAGAGTTTCCTTAGAGGGTCAGAAACAGGAAATTAACCGACAGGCCCACGGGGACGCCAGTTCTCTCCAGCAACAACGCTACCAGCCTCAGACACTTGGGTTCTCTTTGGTAAATGGAAGAACACTATGCTCGGAAGCTTCTTCCATCCAGTTTGAGAGTCGCGCTTCCACTGCATCTTGGGATACCAAGTGTTGCCATGCCGTCACAATTTCCAATTCTTAGGCCTATGACGGCAGAGTGTCTGGCAGTTCTGAAAGAGAACTTAGGGATGCAGGCGTTTTGGCTCCTTCCACCGAGAAACCAGCTCCTCCAGCTCCTCTGTCGTTAGCTATTTCATGTTAGAATATCTCTAGGGGCCGTCTTTTCCTCCTCCACGAGGTAAGACACAAACGGAATTGCCCTAAAGGGAAGAAGCCTTCTGAGTCCGGCAGAGAGGCAGCCTCTCCCACTCAGCATTCCCCCAACGCTGAGCCCCGGGTATGGGACAGAGAGAGGGAGAAAGGCAGCCGTAACCCCGAGCTCTTCCACAATGTAGTATAGGCCTCACCCTCAAGCTCACGTCAATTTCATAGAGAAAACACCAGGCCTCGGTGTGCTTTCCTGTGGCAAGGAAACTTTGCTTTCATTCCTTAGGTGGCACGTTGGCTCAGGACTGCCCTACCCGAAGGACTCACGGTGTGCAGCCCTATTGGTTGAGATCAGCCCCTCTGGCTCTTTCTCGGATGACACCAACTGGGCAAAGAGCCGTTCATATGCTGGGGACCCAGGGAGCTTTCCCTAGTCTACACCAGAACAGCACTCTGAGGGAGAGGAGCTGCTGACGTTTGGTAGCAAAATCTCCTATTCTGAAGAGAAACATTTCGTTGTAAGCGGGTTCCATCAGCCTTGCCATCTTTTCTCAGCTGGCTAGGATGGAGGGCAGGCAGTCAGTTGGCAGACTCACCTGAGGCCCTGCTTGCCAGACTGTGACACAGACCTCCCGCCTGCTTCAGCCCAAAGGGACGGCTTATGGTAAGGTAAAAACCCTGTGTTGGAAAGTTCCTGCCTAACCCTCGCACCAGCACAAGCATATTGGTCATTGGTCAAAGACTCTCCCCACAAGTTTAACATGTTTGCTCCCATCTAGCCTCCGAAGCCGAGTATACCTAGCTAGGAATCTCACTTCAGGAAAGGTACTCAGGCTGCTGGTGACTGCACGTTGTTTCACCAGGCAGCCCAAATCGAGTACACCCACTTGCATTTTCCAGGGGGCAGAGCAAATGGTGTCAACTTACAGGCCTCCAGCCTGGGAGGGACAACGTACACTTTGTGAATGGGAAAGAAGCCCATGCCTTCAGTGTGAAAGGCCGCTAGGCCTCTTTGCTTTGGCAGCCCAGGGATAGCGTCAGCTCTGAAATGCTTCCAAAGGAGCAGAGTCAGAGAACCTTGGAACCACAGAGCAGGTGCAGCCCAGAACACGGACTGCTCTTGGCCTGAGAACACCCACTGCCCAGCGCCTCTTTGGGGTACACACGTGTAGAGGGAGGGTGTTGAATTCTGCTGCGTCATAACTTCTCCGGGCCACGTAGTGTGAGGGCAAGGAGAGTGGCCCTCCACCTCATCCCAGTTTCATGTGTCAGTTGTCTAAGGCAAACTCCCTGCTTGAATCCCTCCGTGGGCTACGTAGCCTCCAGAGAAAGGTGGATGATTGGGACCCAGGGCTGGTATCTAGGTTAATGTTCTGTGCATCAACTTCGCAGCTGTTCTCTCTAAGCGGGTCCCAAAGGCTTTCTGGAAGAGTTTCCTTAGAGGGTCAGAAACAGGAAATTAACCGACAGGCCCACGGGGACGCCAGTTCTCTCCAGCAACAACGCTACCAGCCTCAGACACTTGGGTTCTCTTTGGTAAATGGAAGAACACTATGCTCGGAAGCTTCTTCCATCCAGTTTGAGAGTCGCGCTTCCACTGCATCTTGGGATACCAAGTGTTGCCATGCCGTCACAATTTCCAATTCTTAGGCCTATGACGGCAGAGTGTCTGGCAGTTCTGAAAGAGAACTTAGGGATGCAGGCGTTTTGGCTCCTTCCACCGAGAAACCAGCTCCTCCAGCTCCTCTGTCGTTAGCTATTTCATGTTAGAATATCTCTAGGGGCCGTCTTTTCCTCCTCCACGAGGTAAGACACAAACGGAATTGCCCTAAAGGGAAGAAGCCTTCTGAGTCCGGCAGAGAGGCAGCCTCTCCCACTCAGCATTCCCCCAACGCTGAGCCCCGGGTATGGGACAGAGAGAGGGAGAAAGGCAGCCGTAACCCCGAGCTCTTCCACAATGTAGTATAGGCCTCACCCTCACGCTCACGTCAATTTCACAGAGAAAACACCAGGCCTCGGTGTGCTTTCCTGTGGCAAGGAAACTTTGCTTTCATTCCTTAGGTGGCACGTTGGCTCAGGACTGCCCTACCCGAAGGACTCACGGTGTGCAGCCCTACTGGTTGAGATCAGCCCCTCTGGCTCTTTCTCGGATGACACCAACTGGAAAAGAGCCGTTCATATGCTGGGGACCCAGGGAGCTTTCCCTAGTCTACACCAGAACAGCACTCTGAGGGAGAGGAGCTGCTGACGTTTGGTAGCAAAATCTCCTATTCTGAAGAGAAACATTTCGCTGTAAGCGGGTTCCATCAGCCTTGCCATCTTTTCTCAGCTGGCTAGGATGGAGGGCAGGCAGTCAGTTGGCAGACTCACCTGAGGCCCTGCTTGCCAGACTGTGACACAGACCTCCCGCCTGCTTCAGCCCAAAGGGACGGCTTATGGTAAGGTAAAAACCCTGTGTTGGAAAGTTCCTGCCTAACCCTCGCACCAGCACAAGCATATTGGTCATTGGTCAAAGACTCTCCCCACAAGTTTAACATGTTTGCTCCCATCTAGCCTCCGAAGCCGAGTTTACCTAGCTAGGAATCTCACTTCAGGAAAGGTACTCAGGCTGCTGGTGACTGCACGTTGTTTCACCAGGCAGCCCAAATCGAGTACACCCACTTGCATTTTCCAGGGGGCAGAGCAAATGGTGTCAACTTACAGGCCTCCAGCCTGGGAGGGGCAACGTACACTTTGTGAATGGGAAAGAAGCCCATGCCTTCAGTGTGAAAGGCCGCTAGGCCTCTTTGCTTTGGCAGCCCAGGGATAGCGTCAGCTGTGAAATGCTTCCAAAGGAGCAGAGTCAGAGAACCTTGGAACCACAGAGCAGGTGCAGCCCAGAACACGGACTGCTCTTGGCCTGAGAACACCCACTGCCCAGCGCCTCTTTGGGGTACACACGTGTAGAGGGAGGGTGTTGAATTCTGCTGCGTCATAACTTCTCCGGGCCACGTAGTGTGAGGGCAAGGAGAGTGGCCCTCCACCTCATCCCAGTTTCATGTGTCAGTTGTCTAAGGCAAACTCCCTGCTTGAATCCCTCCGTGGGCTACGTAACCTCCAGAGAAAGGTGGATGATTGGGACCCAGGGCTGGTATCTAGGTTAATGTTCTGTGCATCAACTTCGCAGCTGTTCTCTCTAAGCGGGTCCCAAAGGCTTTCTGGAAGAGTTTCCTTAGAGGGTCAGAAACAGGAAATTAACCGACAGGCCCACGGGGACGCCAGTTCTCTCCAGCAACAACGCTACCAGCCTCAGACACTTGGGTTCTCTTTGGTAAATGGAAGAACACTATGCTCGGAAGCTTCTTCCATCCAGTTTGAGAGTCGCGCTTCCACTGCATCTTGGGATACCAAGTGTTGCCATGCCGTCACAATTTCCAATTCTTAGGCCTATGACGGCAGAGTGTCTGGCAGTTCTGAAAGAGAACTTAGGGATGCAGGCGTTTTGGCTCCTTCCACCGAGAAACCAGCTCCTCCAGCTCCTCTGTCGTTAGCTATTTCATGTTAGAATATCTCTAGGGGCCCTCTTTTCCTCCTCCACGAGGTAAGACACAAACGGAATTGCCCTAAAGGGAAGAAGCCTTCTGAGTCCGGCAGAGAGGCAGCCTCTCCCACTCAGCATTCCCCCAACGCTGAGCCCCGGGTATGGGACAGAGAGAGGGATAAAGGCAGCCGTAACCCCGAGCTCTTCCACAATGTAGTATAGGCCTCACCCTCAAGCTCACGTCAATTTCATAGAGAAAACACCAGGCCTCGGTGTGCTTTCCTGTGGCAAGGAAACTTTGCTTTCATTCCTTAGGTGGCACGTTGGCTCAGGCCTGCCCTACCCGAAGGACTCACGGTGTGCAGCCCTATTGGTTGAGATCAGCCCCTCTGGCTCTTTCTCGGATGACACCAACTGGGCAAAGAGCCGTTCATATGCTGGGGACCCAGGGAGCTTTCCCTAGTCTACACCAGAACAGCACTCTGAGGGAGAGGAGCTGCTGACGTTTGGTAGCAAAATCTCCTATTCTGAAGAGAAACATTTCGTTGTAAGCGGGTTCCATCAGCCTTGCCATCTTTTCTCAGCTGGCTAGGATGGAGGGCAGGCAGTCAGTTGGCAGACTCACCTGAGGCCCTGCTTGCCAGACTGTGACACAGACCTCCCGCCTGCTTCAGCCCAAAGGGACGGCTTATGGTAAGGTACAAACCCTGTGTTGGAAAGTTCCTGCCTAACCCTCGCACCAGCACAAGCATATTGGTCATTGGTCAAAGACTCTCCCCACAAGTTTAACATGTTTGCTCCCATCTAGCCTCCGAAGCCGAGTTTACCTAGCTAGGAATCTCACTTCAGGAAAGGTACTCAGGCTGCTGGTGACTGCACGTTGTTTCACCAGGCAGCCCAAATCGAGTACACCCACTTGCATTTTCCAGGGGGCAGAGCAAATGGTGTCAACTTACAGGCCTCCAGCCTGGGAGGGGCAACGTACACTTTGTGAATGGGAAAGAAGCCCATGCCTTCAGTGTGAAAGGCCGCTAGGCCTCTTTGCTTTGGCAGCCCAGGGATAGCGTCAGCTCTGAAATGCTTCCAAAGGAGCAGAGTCAGAGAACCTTGGAACCACAGAGCAGGTGCAGCCCAGAACACGGACTACTCTTGGCCTGAGAACACCCACTGCCCAGCGCCTCTTTGGGGTACACACGTGTAGAGGGAGGGTGTTGAATTCTGCTGCGTCATAACTTCTCCGGGCCACGTAGTGTGAGGGCAAGGAGAGTGGCCCTCCACCTCATCCCAGTTTCATGTGTCAGTTGTCTAAGGCAAACTCCCTGCTTGAATCCCTCCGTGGGCTACGTAACCTCCAGAGAAAGGTGGATGATTGGGACCCAGGGCTGGTATCTAGGTTAATGTTCTGTGCATCAACTTCGCAGCTGTTCTCTCTAAGCGGGTCCCAAAGGCTTTCTGGAAGAGTTTCCTTAGAGGGTCAGAAACAGGAAATTAACCGACAGGCCCACGGGGACGCCAGTTCTCTCCAGCAACAACGCTACCAGCCTCAGACACTTGGGTTCTCTTTGGTAAATGGAAGAACACTATGCTCGGAAGCTTCTTCCATCCAGTTTGAGAGTCGCGCTTCCACTGCATCTTGGGATACCAAGTGTTGCCATGCCGTCACAATTTCCAATTCTTAGGCCTATGACGGCAGAGTGTCTGGCAGTTCTGAAAGAGAACTTAGGGATGCAGGCGTTTTGGCTCCTTCCACCGAGAAACCAGCTCCTCCAGCTCCTCTGTCGTTAGCTATTTCATGTTAGAATATCTCTAGGGGCCGTCTTTTCCTCCTCCACGAGGTAAGACACAAACGGAATTGCCCTAAAGGGAAGAAGCCTTCTGAGTCCGGCAGAGAGGCAGCCTCTCCCACTCAGCATTCCCCCAACGCTGAGCCCCGGGTATGGGACAGAGAGAGGGAGAAAGGCAGCCGTAACCCCGAGCTCTTCCACAATGTAGTATAGGCCTCACCCTCAAGCTCACGTCAATTTCATAGAGAAAACACCAGGCCTCGGTGTGCTTTCCTGTGGCAAGGAAACTTTGCTTTCATTCCTTAGGTGGCACGTTGGCTCAGGACTGCCCTACCCGAAGGACTCACGGTGTGCAGCCCTATTGGTTGAGATCAGCCCCTCTGGCTCTTTCTCGGATGACACCAACTGGGCAAAGAGCCGTTCATATGCTGGGGACCCAGGGAGCTTTCCCTAGTCTACACCAGAACAGCACTCTGAGGGAGAGGAGCTGCTGACGTTTGGTAGCAAAATCTCCTATTCTGAAGAGAAACATTTCGTTGTAAGCGGGTTCCATCAGCCTTGCCATCTTTTCTCAGCTGGCTAGGATGGAGGGCAGGCAGTCAGTTGGCAGACTCACCTGAGGCCCTGCTTGCCAGACTGTGACACAGACCTCCCGCCTGCTTCAGCCCAAAGGGACGGCTTATGGTAAGGTACAAACCCTGTGTTGGAAAGTTCCTGCCTAACCCTCGCACCAGCACAAGCATATTGGTCATTGGTCAAAGACTCTCCCCACAAGTTTAACATGTTTGCTCCCATCTAGCCTCCGAAGCCGAGTTTACCTAGCTAGGAATCTCACTTCAGGAAAGGTACTCAGGCTGCTGGTGACTGCACGTTGTTTCACCAGGCAGCCCAAATCGAGTACACCCACTTGCATTTTCCAGGGGGCAGAGCAAATGGTGTCAACTTACAGGCCTCCAGCCTGGGAGGGGCAACGTACACTTTGTGAATGGGAAAGAAGCCCATGCCTTCAGTGTGAAAGGCCGCTAGGCCTCTTTGCTTTGGCAGCCCAGGGATAGCGTCAGCTCTGAAATGCTTCCAAAGGAGCAGAGTCAGAGAACCTTGGAACCACAGAGCAGGTGCAGCCCAGAACACGGACTGCTCTTGGCCTGAGAACACCCACTGCCCAGCGCCTCTTTGGGGTACACACGTGTAGAGGGAGGGTGTTGAATTCTGCTGCGTCATAACTTCTCCGGGCCACGTAGTGTGAGGGCAAGGAGAGTGGCCCTCCACCTCATCCCAGTTTCATGTGTCAGTTGTCTAAGGCAAACTCCCTGCTTGAATCCCTCCGTGGGCTACGTAGCCTCCAGAGAAAGGTGGATGATTGGGACCCAGGGCTGGTATCTAGGTTAATGTTCTGTGCATCAACTTCGCAGCTGTTCTCTCTAAGCGGGTCCCAAAGGCTTTCTGGAAGAGTTTCCTTAGAGGGTCAGAAACAGGAAATTAACCGACAGGCCCACGGGGACGCCAGTTCTCTCCAGCAACAACGCTACCAGCCTCAGACACTTGGGTTCTCTTTGGTAAATGGAAGAACACTATGCTTGGAAGCTTCTTCCATCCAGTTTGAGAGTCGCACTTCCACTGCATCTTGGGATACCAAGTGTTGCCATGCCGTCACAATTTCCAATTCTTAGGCCTATGACGGCAGAGTGTCTGGCAGTTCTGAAAGAGAACTTAGGGATGCAGGCGTTTTGGCTCCTTCCACCGAGAAACCAGCTCCTCCAGCTCCTCTGTCGTTAGCTATTTCATGTTAGAATATCTCTAGGGGCCCTCTTTTCCTCCTCCACGAGGTAAGACACAAACGGAATTGCCCTAAAGGGAAGAAGCCTTCTGAGTCCGGCAGAGAGGCAGCCTCTCCCACTCAGCATTCCCCCAACGCTGAGCCCCGGGTATGGGACAGAGAGAGGGAGAAAGGCAGCCGTAACCCCGAGCTCTTCCACAATGTAGTATAGGCCTCACCCTCACGCTCACGTCAATTTCACAGAGAAAACACCAGGCCTCGGTGTGCTTTCCTGTGGCAAGGAAACTTTGCTTTCATTCCTTAGGTGGCACGTTGGCTCAGGACTGCCCTACCCGAAGGACTCACGGTGTGCAGCCCTACTGGTTGAGATCAGCCCCTCTGGCTCTTTCTCGGATGACACCAACTGGAAAAGAGCCGTTCATATGCTGGGGACCCAGGGAGCTTTCCCTAGTCTACACCAGAACAGCACTCTGAGGGAGAGGAGCTGCTGACGTTTGGTAGCAAAATCTCCTATTCTGAAGAGAAACATTTCGCTGTAAGCGGGTTCCATCAGCCTTGCCATCTTTTCTCAGCTGGCTAGGATGGAGGGCAGGCAGTCAGTTGGCAGACTCACCTGAGGCCCTGCTTGCCAGACTGTGACACAGACCTCCCGCCTGCTTCAGCCCAAAGGGACGGCTTATGGTAAGGTACAAACCCTGTGTTGGAAAGTTCCTGCCTAACCCTCGCACCAGCACAAGCATATTGGTCATTGGTCAAAGACTTTCCCCACAAGTTTAACATGTTTGCTCCCATCTAGCCTCCGAAGCCGAGTTTACCTAGCTAGGAATCTCACTTCAGGAAAGGTACTCAGGCTGCTGGTGACTGCACGTTGTTTCACCAGGCAGCCCAAATCGAGTACACCCACTTGCATTTTCCAGGGGGCAGAGCAAATGGTGTCAACTTACAGGCCTCCAGCCTGGGAGGGGCAACGTACACTTTGTGAATGGGAAAGAAGCCCATGCCTTCAGTGTGAAAGGCCGCTAGGCCTCTTTGCTTTGGCAGCCCAGGGATAGCGTCAGCTGTGAAATGCTTCCAAAGGAGCAGAGTCAGAGAACCTTGGAACCACAGAGCAGGTGCAGCCCAGAACACGGACTACTCTTGGCCTGAGAACACCCACTGCCCAGCGCCTCTTTGGGGTACACACGTGTAGAGGGAGGGTGTTGAATTCTGCTGCGTCATAACTTCTCCGGGCCACGTAGTGTGAGGGCAAGGAGAGTGGCCCTCCACCTCATCCCAGTTTCATGTGTCAGTTGTCTAAGGCAAACTCCCTGCTTGAATCCCTCCGTGGGCTACGTAACCTCCAGAGAAAGGTGGATGATTGGGACCCAGGGCTGGTATCTAGGTTAATGTTCTGTGCATCAACTTCGCAGCTGTTCTCTCTAAGCGGGTCCCAAAGGCTTTCTGGAAGAGTTTCCTTAGAGGGTCAGAAACAGGAAATTAACCGACAGGCCCACGGGGACGCCAGTTCTCTCCAGCAACAACGCTACCAGCCTCAGACACTTGGGTTCTCTTTGGTAAATGGAAGAACACTATGCTCGGAAGCTTCTTCCATCCAGTTTGAGAGTCGCGCTTCCACTGCATCTTGGGATACCAAGTGTTGCCATGCCGTCACAATTTCCAATTCTTAGGCCTATGACGGCAGAGTGTCTGGCAGTTCTGAAAGAGAACTTAGGGATGCAGGCGTTTTGGCTCCTTCCACCGAGTAACCAGCTCCTCCAGCTCCTCTGTCGTTAGCTATTTCATGTTAGAATATCTCTAGGGGCCCTCTTTTCCTCCTCCACGAGGTAAGACACAAACGGAATTGCCCTAAAGGGAAGAAGCCTTCTGAGTCCGGCAGAGAGGCAGCCTCTCCCACTCAGCATTCCCCCAACGCTGAGCCCCGGGTATGGGACAGAGAGAGGGAGAAAGGCAGCCGTAACCCCGAGCTCTTCCACAATGTAGTATAGGCCTCACCCTCAAGCTCACGTCAATTTCATAGAGAAAACACCAGGCCTCGGTGTGCTTTCCTGTGGCAAGGAAACTTTGCTTTCATTCCTTAGGTGGCACGTTGGCTCAGGACTGCCCTACCCGAAGAACTCACGGTGTGCAGCCCTATTGGTTGAGATCAGCCCCTCTGGCTCTTTCTCGGAATGACACCAACTGGGCAAAGAGCCGTTCATATGCTGGGGACCCAGGGAGCTTTCCCTAGTCTACACCAGAACAGCACTCTGAGGGAGAGGAGCTGCTGACGTTTGGTAGCAAAATCTCCTATTCTGAAGAGAAACATTTCGTTGTAAGCGGGTTCCATCAGCCTTGCCATCTTTTCTCAGCTGGCTAGGATGGAGGGCAGGCAGTCAGTTGGCAGACTCACCTGAGGCCCTGCTTGCCAGACTGTGACACAGACCTCCCGCCTGCTTCAGCCCAAAGGGACGGCTTATGGTAAGGTACAAACCCTGTGTTGGAAAGTTCCTGCCTAACCCTCGCACCAGCACAAGCATATTGGTCATTGGTCAAAGACTCTCCCCACAAGTTTAACATGTTTGCTCCCATCTAGCCTCCGAAGCCGAGTTTACCTAGCTAGGAATCTCACTTCAGGAAAGGTACTCAGGCTGCTGGTGACTGCACGTTGTTTCACCAGGCAGCCCAAATCGAGTACACCCACTTGCATTTTCCAGGGGGCAGAGCAAATGGTGTCAACTTACAGGCCTCCAGCCTGGGAGGGGCAACGTACACTTTGTGAATGGGAAAGAAGCCCATGCCTTCAGTGTGAAAGGCCGCTAGGCCTCTTTGCTTTGGCAGCCCAGGGATAGCGTCAGCTGTGAAATGCTTCCAAAGGAGCAGAGTCAGAGAACCTTGGAACCACAGAGCAGGTGCAGCCCAGAACACGGACTGCTCTTGGCCTGAGAACACCCACTGCCCAGCGCCTCTTTGGGGTACACACGTGTAGAGGGAGGGTGTTGAATTCTGCTGCGTCATAACTTCTCCGGGCCACGTAGTGTGAGGGCAAGGAGAGTGGCCCTCCACCTCATCCCAGTTTCATGTGTCAGTTGTCTAAGGCAAACTCCCTGCTTGAATCCCTCCGTGGGCTACGTAGCCTCCAGAGAAAGGTGGATGATTGGGACCCAGGGCTGGTATCTAGGTTAATGTTCTGTGCATCAACTTCGCAGCTGTTCTCTCTAAGCGGGTCCCAAAGGCTTTCTGGAAGAGTTTCCTTAGAGGGTCAGAAACAGGAAATTAACCGACAGGCCCACGGGGACGCCAGTTCTCTCCAGCAACAACGCTACCAGCCTCAGACACTTGGGTTCTCTTTGGTAAATGGAAGAACACTATGCTTGGAAGCTTCTTCCATCCAGTTTGAGAGTCGCACTTCCACTGCATCTTGGGATACCAAGTGTTGCCATGCCGTCACAATATCCAATTCTTAGGCCTATGACGGCAGAGTGTCTGGCAGTTCTGAAAGAGAACTTAGGGATGCAGGCGTTTTGGCTCCTTCCACCGAGAAACCAGCTCCTCCAGCTCCTCTGTCGTTAGCTATTTCATGTTAGAATATCTCTAGGGGCCCTCTTTTCCTCCTCCACGAGGTAAGACACAAACGGAATTGCCCTAAAGGGAAGAAGCCTTCTGAGTCCGGCAGAGAGGCAGCCTCTCCCACTCAGCATTCCCCCAACGCTGAGCCCCGGGTATGGGACAGAGAGAGGGAGAAAGGCAGCCGTAACCCCGAGCTCTTCCACAATGTAGTATAGGCCTCACCCTCAAGCTCACGTCAATTTCATAGAGAAAACACCAGGCCTCGGTGTGCTTTCCTGTGGCAAGGAAACTTTGCTTTCATTCCTTAGGTGGCACGTTGGCTCAGGACTGCCCTACCCGAAGGACTCACGGTGTGCAGCCCTACTGGTTGAGATCAGCCCCTCTGGCTCTTTCTCGGATGACACCAACTGGAAAAGAGCCGTTCATATGCTGGGGACCCAGGGAGCTTTCCCTAGTCTACACCAGAACAGCACTCTGAGGGAGAGGAGCTGCTGACGTTTGGTAGCAAAATCTCCTATTCTGAAGAGAAACATTTCGCTGTAAGCGGGTTCCATCAGCCTTGCCATCTTTTCTCAGCTGGCTAGGATGGAGGGCAGGCAGTCAGTTGGCAGACTCACCTGAGGCCCTGCTTGCCAGACTGTGACACAGACCTCCCGCCTGCTTCAGCCCAAAGGGACGGCTTATGGTAAGGTAAAAACCCTGTGTTGGAAAGTTCCTGCCTAACCCTCGCACCAGCACAAGCATAGTGGTCATTGGTCAAAGACTCTCCCCACAAGTTTAACATGTTTGCTCCCATCTAGCCTCCGAAGCCGAGTTTACCTAGCTAGGAATCTCACTTCAGGAAAGGTACTCAGGCTGCTGGTGACTGCACGTTGTTTCACCAGGCAGCCCAAATCGAGTACACCCACTTGCATTTTCCAGGGGGCAGAGCAAATGGTGTCAACTTACAGGCCTCCAGCCTGGGAGGGGCAACGTACACTTTGTGAATGGGAAAGAAGCCCATGCCTTCAGTGTGAAAGGCCGCTAGGCCTCTTTGCTTTGGCAGCCCAGGGATAGCGTCAGCTGTGAAATGCTTCCAAAGGAGCAGAGTCAGAGAACCTTGGAACCACAGAGCAGGTGCAGCCCAGAACACGGACTGCTCTTGGCCTGAGAACACCCACTGCCAAGCGCCTCTTTGGGGTACACACGTGTAGAGGGAGGGTGTTGAATTCTGCTGCGTCATAACTTCTCCGGGCCACGTAGTGTGAGGGCAAGGAGAGTGGCCCTCCACCTCATCCCAGTTTCATGTGTCAGTTGTCTAAGGCAAACTCCCTGCTTGAATCCCTCCGTGGGCTACGTAGCCTCCAGAGAAAGGTGGATGATTGGGACCCAGGGCTGGTATCTAGGTTAATGTTCTGTGCATCAACTTCGCAGCTGTTCTCTCTAAGCGGGTCCCAAAGGCTTTCTGGAAGAGTTTCCTTAGAGGGTCAGAAACAGGAAATTAACCGACAGGCCCACGGGGACGCCAGTTCTCTCCAGCAACAACGCTACCAGCCTCAGACACTTGGGTTCTCTTTGGTAAATGGAAGAACACTATGCTTGGAAGCTTCTTCCATCCAGTTTGAGAGTCGCACTTCCACTGCATCTTGGGATACCAAGTGTTGCCATGCCGTCACAATATCCAATTCTTAGGCCTATGACGGCAGAGTGTCTGGCAGTTCTGAAAGAGAACTTAGGGATGCAGGCGTTTTGGCTCCTTCCACCGAGAAACCAGCTCCTCCAGCTCCTCTGTCGTTAGCTATTTCATGTTAGAATATCTCTAGGGGCCCTCTTTTCCTCCTCCACGAGGTAAGACACAAACGGAATTGCCCTAAAGGGAAGAAGCCTTCTGAGTCCGGCAGAGAGGCAGCCTCTCCCACTCAGCATTCCCCCAACGCTGAGCCCCGGGTATGGGACAGAGAGAGGGAGAAAGGCAGCCGTAACCCCGAGCTCTTCCACAATGTAGTATAGGCCTCACCCTCACGCTCACGTCAATTTCACAGAGAAAACACCAGGCCTCGGTGTGCTTTCCTGTGGCAAGGAAACTTTGCTTTCATTCCTTAGGTGGCACGTTGGCTCAGGACTGCCCTACCCGAAGGACTCACGGTGTGCAGCCCTACTGGTTGAGATCAGCCCCTCTGGCTCTTTCTCGGATGACACCAACTGGAAAAGAGCCGTTCATATGCTGGGGACCCAGGGAGCTTTCCCTAGTCTACACCAGAACAGCACTCTGAGGGAGAGGAGCTGCTGACGTTTGGTAGCAAAATCTCCTATTCTGAAGAGAAACATTTCGCTGTAAGCGGGTTCCATCAGCCTTGCCATCTTTTCTCAGCTGGCTAGGATGGAGGGCAGGCAGTCAGTTGGCAGACTCACCTGAGGCCCTGCTTGCCAGACTGTGACACAGACCTCCCGCCTGCTTCAGCCCAAAGGGACGGCTTATGGTAAGGTAAAAACCCTGTGTTGGAAAGTTCCTGCCTAACCCTCGCACCAGCACAAGCATATTGGTCATTGGTCAAAGACTCTCCCCACAAGTTTAACATGTTTGCTCCCATCTAGCCTCCGAAGCCGAGTTTACCTAGCTAGGAATCTCACTTCAGGAAAGGTACTCAGGCTGCTGGTGACTGCACGTTGTTTCACCAGGCAGCCCAAATCGAGTACACCCACTTGCATTTTCCAGGGGGCAGAGCAAATGGTGTCAACTTACAGGCCTCCAGCCTGGGAGGGGCAACGTACACTTTGTGAATGGGAAAGAAGCCCATGCCTTCAGTGTGAAAGGCCGCTAGGCCTCTTTGCTTTGGCAGCCCAGGGATAGCGTCAGCTGTGAAATGCTTCCAAAGGAGCAGAGTCAGAGAACCTTGGAACCACAGAGCAGGTGCAGCCCAGAACACGGACTGCTCTTGGCCTGAGAACACCCACTGCCAAGCGCCTCTTTGGGGTACACACGTGTAGAGGGAGGGTGTTGAATTCTGCTGCGTCATAACTTCTCCGGGCCACGTAGTGTGAGGGCAAGGAGAGTGGCCCTCCACCTCATCCCAGTTTCATGTGTCAGTTGTCTAAGGCAAACTCCCTGCTTGAATCCCTCCGTGGGCTACGTAGCCTCCAGAGAAAGGTGGATGATTGGGACCCAGGGCTGGTATCTAGGTTAATGTTCTGTGCATCAACTTCGCAGCTGTTCTCTCTAAGCGGGTCCCAAAGGCTTTCTGGAAGAGTTTCCTTAGAGGGTCAGAAACAGGAAATTAACCGACAGGCCCACGGGGACGCCAGTTCTCTCCAGCAACAACGCTACCAGCCTCAGACACTTGGGTTCTCTTTGGTAAATGGAAGAACACTATGCTTGGAAGCTTCTTCCATCCAGTTTGAGAGTCGCACTTCCACTGCATCTTGGGATACCAAGTGTTGCCATGCCGTCACAATATCCAATTCTTAGGCCTATGACGGCAGAGTGTCTGGCAGTTCTGAAAGAGAACTTAGGGATGCAGGCGTTTTGGCTCCTTCCACCGAGAAACCAGCTCCTCCAGCTCCTCTGTCGTTAGCTATTTCATGTTAGAATATCTCTAGGGGCCGTCTTTTCCTCCTCCACGAGGTAAGACACAAACGGAATTGCCCTAAAGGGAAGAAGCCTTCTGAGTCCGGCAGAGAGGCAGCCTCTCCCACTCAGCATTCCCCCAACGCTGAGCCCCGGGTATGGGACAGAGAGAGGGAGAAAGGCAGCCGTAACCCCGAGCTCTTCCACAATGTAGTATAGGCCTCACCCTCACGCTCACGTCAATTTCACAGAGAAAACACCAGGCCTCGGTGTGCTTTCCTGTGGCAAGGAAACTTTGCTTTCATTCCTTAGGTGGCACGTTGGCTCAGGACTGCCCTACCCGAAGGACTCACGGTGTGCAGCCCTACTGGTTGAGATCAGCCCCTCTGGCTCTTTCTCGGATGACACCAACTGGAAAAGAGCCGTTCATATGCTGGGGACCCAGGGAGCTTTCCCTAGTCTACACCAGAACAGCACTCTGAGGGAGAGGAGCTGCTGACGTTTGGTAGCAAAATCTCCTATTCTGAAGAGAAACATTTCGCTGTGAGCGGGTTCCATCAGCCTTGCCATCTTTTCTCAGCTGGCTAGGATGGAGGGCAGGCAGTCAGTTGGCAGACTCACCTGAGGCCCTGCTTGCCAGACTGTGACACAGACCTCCCGCCTGCTTCAGCCCAAAGGGACGGCTTATGGTAAGGTAAAAACCCTGTGTTGGAAAGTTCCTGCCTAACCCTCGCACCAGCACAAGCATATTGGTCATTGGTCAAAGACTTTCCCCACAAGTTTAACATGTTTGCTCCCATCTAGCCTCCGAAGCCGAGTTTACCTAGCTAGGAATCTCACTTCAGGAAAGGTACTCAGGCTGCTGGTGACTGCACGTTGTTTCACCAGGCAGCCCAAATCGAGTACACCCACTTGCATTTTCCAGGGGGCAGAGCAAATGGTGTCAACTTACAGGCCTCCAGCCTGGGAGGGGCAACGTACACTTTGTGAATGGGAAAGAAGCCCATGCCTTCAGTGTGAAAGGCCGCTAGGCCTCTTTGCTTTGGCAGCCCAGGGATAGCGTCAGCTGTGAAATGCTTCCAAAGGAGCAGAGTCAGAGAACCTTGGAACCACAGAGCAGGTGCAGCCCAGAACACGGACTACTCTTGGCCTGAGAACACCCACTGCCCAGCGCCTCTTTGGGGTACACACGTGTAGAGGGAGGGTGTTGAATTCTGCTGCGTCATAACTTCTCCGGGCCACGTAGTGTGAGGGCAAGGAGAGTGGCCCTCCACCTCATCCCAGTTTCATGTGTCAGTTGTCTAAGGCAAACTCCCTGCTTGAATCCCTCCGTGGGCTACGTAACCTCCAGAGAAAGGTGGATGATTGGGACCCAGGGCTGGTATCTAGGTTAATGTTCTGTGCATCAACTTCGCAGCTGTTCTCTCTAAGCGGGTCCCAAAGGCTTTCTGGAAGAGTTTCCTTAGAGGGTCAGAAACAGGAAATTAACCGACAGGCCCACGGGGACGCCAGTTCTCTCCAGCAACAACGCTACCAGCCTCAGACACTTGGGTTCTCTTTGGTAAATGGAAGAACACTATGCTCGGAAGCTTCTTCCATCCAGTTTGAGAGTCGCGCTTCCACTGCATCTTGGGATACCAAGTGTTGCCATGCCGTCACAATTTCCAATTCTTAGGCCTATGACGGCAGAGTGTCTGGCAGTTCTGAAAGAGAACTTAGGGATGCAGGCGTTTTGGCTCCTTCCACCGAGAAACCAGCTCCTCCAGCTCCTCTGTCGTTAGCTATTTCATGTTAGAATATCTCTAGGGGCCGTCTTTTCCTCCTCCACGAGGTAAGACACAAACGGAATTGCCCTAAAGGGAAGAAGCCTTCTGAGTCCGGCAGAGAGGCAGCCTCTCCCACTCAGCATTCCCCCAACGCTGAGCCCCGGGTATGGGACAGAGAGAGGGAGAAAGGCAGCCGTAACCCCGAGCTCTTCCACAATGTAGTATAGGCCTCACCCTCAAGCTCACGTCAATTTCATAGAGAAAACACCAGGCCTCGGTGTGCTTTCCTGTGGCAAGGAAACTTTGCTTTCATTCCTTAGGTGGCACGTTGGCTCAGGACTGCCCTACCCGAAGGACTCACGGTGTGCAGCCCTATTGGTTGAGATCAGCCCCTCTGGCTCTTTCTCGGATGACACCAACTGGGCAAAGAGCCGTTCATATGCTGGGGACCCAGGGAGCTTTCCCTAGTCTACACCAGAACAGCACTCTGAGGGAGAGGAGCTGCTGACGTTTGGTAGCAAAATCTCCTATTCTGAAGAGAAACATTTCGTTGTAAGCGGGTTCCATCAGCCTTGCCATCTTTTCTCAGCTGGCTAGGATGGAGGGCAGGCAGTCAGTTGGCAGACTCACCTGAGGCCCTGCTTGCCAGACTGTGACACAGACCTCCCGCCTGCTTCAGCCCAAAGGGACGGCTTATGGTAAGGTACAAACCCTGTGTTGGAAAGTTCCTGCCTAACCCTCGCACCAGCACAAGCATATTGGTCATTGGTCAAAGACTCTCCCCACAAGTTTAACATGTTTGCTCCCATCTAGCCTCCGAAGCCGAGTTTACCTAGCTAGGAATCTCACTTCAGGAAAGGTACTCAGGCTGCTGGTGACTGCACGTTGTTTCACCAGGCAGCCCAAATCGAGTACACCCACTTGCATTTTCCAGGGGGCAGAGCAAATGGTGTCAACTTACAGGCCTCCAGCCTGGGAGGGGCAACGTACACTTTGTGAATGGGAAAGAAGCCCATGCCTTCAGTGTGAAAGGCCGCTAGGCCTCTTTGCTTTGGCAGCCCAGGGATAGCGTCAGCTCTGAAATGCTTCCAAAGGAGCAGAGTCAGAGAACCTTGGAACCACAGAGCAGGTGCAGCCCAGAACACGGACTGCTCTTGGCCTGAGAACACCCACTGCCCAGCGCCTCTTTGGGGTACACACGTGTAGAGGGAGGGTGTTGAATTCTGCTGCGTCATAACTTCTCCGGGCCACGTAGTGTGAGGGCAAGGAGAGTGGCCCTCCACCTCATCCCAGTTTCATGTGTCAGTTGTCTAAGGCAAACTCCCTGCTTGAATCCCTCCGTGGGCTACGTAGCCTCCAGAGAAAGGTGGATGATTGGGACCCAGGGCTGGTATCTAGGTTAATGTTCTGTGCATCAACTTCGCAGCTGTTCTCTCTAAGCGGGTCCCAAAGGCTTTCTGGAAGAGTTTCCTTAGAGGGTCAGAAACAGGAAATTAACCGACAGGCCCACGGGGACGCCAGTTCTCTCCAGCAACAACGCTACCAGCCTCAGACACTTGGGTTCTCTTTGGTAAATGGAAGAACACTATGCTTGGAAGCTTCTTCCATCCAGTTTGAGAGTCGCACTTCCACTGCATCTTGGGATACCAAGTGTTGCCATGCCGTCACAATTTCCAATTCTTAGGCCTATGACGGCAGAGTGTCTGGCAGTTCTGAAAGAGAACTTAGGGATGCAGGCGTTTTGGCTCCTTCCACCGAGAAACCAGCTCCTCCAGCTCCTCTGTCGTTAGCTATTTCATGTTAGAATATCTCTAGGGGCCCTCTTTTCCTCCTCCACGAGGTAAGACACAAACGGAATTGCCCTAAAGGGAAGAAGCCTTCTGAGTCCGGCAGAGAGGCAGCCTCTCCCACTCAGCATTCCCCCAACGCTGAGCCCCGGGTATGGGACAGAGAGAGGGAGAAAGGCAGCCGTAACCCCGAGCTCTTCCACAATGTAGTATAGGCCTCACCCTCACGCTCACGTCAATTTCACAGAGAAAACACCAGGCCTCGGTGTGCTTTCCTGTGGCAAGGAAACTTTGCTTTCATTCCTTAGGTGGCACGTTGGCTCAGGACTGCCCTACCCGAAGGACTCACGGTGTGCAGCCCTACTGGTTGAGATCAGCCCCTCTGGCTCTTTCTCGGATGACACCAACTGGAAAAGAGCCGTTCATATGCTGGGGACCCAGGGAGCTTTCCCTAGTCTACACCAGAACAGCACTCTGAGGGAGAGGAGCTGCTGACGTTTGGTAGCAAAATCTCCTATTCTGAAGAGAAACATTTCGCTGTAAGCGGGTTCCATCAGCCTTGCCATCTTTTCTCAGCTGGCTAGGATGGAGGGCAGGCAGTCAGTTGGCAGACTCACCTGAGGCCCTGCTTGCCAGACTGTGACACAGACCTCCCGCCTGCTTCAGCCCAAAGGGACGGCTTATGGTAAGGTACAAACCCTGTGTTGGAAAGTTCCTGCCTAACCCTCGCACCAGCACAAGCATATTGGTCATTGGTCAAAGACTTTCCCCACAAGTTTAACATGTTTGCTCCCATCTAGCCTCCGAAGCCGAGTTTACCTAGCTAGGAATCTCACTTCAGGAAAGGTACTCAGGCTGCTGGTGACTGCACGTTGTTTCACCAGGCAGCCCAAATCGAGTACACCCACTTGCATTTTCCAGGGGGCAGAGCAAATGGTGTCAACTTACAGGCCTCCAGCCTGGGAGGGGCAACGTACACTTTGTGAATGGGAAAGAAGCCCATGCCTTCAGTGTGAAAGGCCGCTAGGCCTCTTTGCTTTGGCAGCCCAGGGATAGCGTCAGCTCTGAAATGCTTCCAAAGGAGCAGAGTCAGAGAACCTTGGAACCACAGAGCAGGTGCAGCCCAGAACACGGACTACTCTTGGCCTGAGAACACCCACTGCCCAGCGCCTCTTTGGGGTACACACGTGTAGAGGGAGGGTGTTGAATTCTGCTGCGTCATAACTTCTCCGGGCCACGTAGTGTGAGGGCAAGGAGAGTGGCCCTCCACCTCATCCCAGTTTCATGTGTCAGTTGTCTAAGGCAAACTCCCTGCTTGAATCCCTCCGTGGGCTACGTAACCTCCAGAGAAAGGTGGATGATTGGGACCCAGGGCTGGTATCTAGGTTAATGTTCTGTGCATCAACTTCGCAGCTGTTCTCTCTAAGCGGGTCCCAAAGGCTTTCTGGAAGAGTTTCCTTAGAGGGTCAGAAACAGGAAATTAACCGACAGGCCCACGGGGACGCCAGTTCTCTCCAGCAACAACGCTACCAGCCTCAGACACTTGGGTTCTCTTTGGTAAATGGAAGAACACTATGCTCGGAAGCTTCTTCCATCCAGTTTGAGAGTCGCGCTTCCACTGCATCTTGGGATACCAAGTGTTGCCATGCCGTCACAATTTCCAATTCTTAGGCCTATGACGGCAGAGTGTCTGGCAGTTCTGAAAGAGAACTTAGGGATGCAGGCGTTTTGGCTCCTTCCACCGAGTAACCAGCTCCTCCAGCTCCTCTGTCGTTAGCTATTTCATGTTAGAATATCTCTAGGGGCCCTCTTTTCCTCCTCCACGAGGTAAGACACAAACGGAATTGCCCTAAAGGGAAGAAGCCTTCTGAGTCCGGCAGAGAGGCAGCCTCTCCCACTCAGCATTCCCCCAACGCTGAGCCCCGGGTATGGGACAGAGAGAGGGAGAAAGGCAGCCGTAACCCCGAGCTCTTCCACAATGTAGTATAGGCCTCACCCTCAAGCTCACGTCAATTTCATAGAGAAAACACCAGGCCTCGGTGTGCTTTCCTGTGGCAAGGAAACTTTGCTTTCATTCCTTAGGTGGCACGTTGGCTCAGGACTGCCCTACCCGAAGAACTCACGGTGTGCAGCCCTATTGGTTGAGATCAGCCCCTCTGGCTCTTTCTCGGAATGACACCAACTGGGCAAAGAGCCGTTCATATGCTGGGGACCCAGGGAGCTTTCCCTAGTCTACACCAGAACAGCACTCTGAGGGAGAGGAGCTGCTGACGTTTGGTAGCAAAATCTCCTATTCTGAAGCGAAACATTTCGTTGTAAGCGGGTTCCATCAGCCTTGCCATCTTTTCTCAGCTGGCTAGGATGGAGGGCAGGCAGTCAGTTGGCAGACTCACCTGAGGCCCTGCTTGCCAGACTGTGACACAGACCTCCCGCCTGCTTCAGCCCAAAGGGACGGCTTATGGTAAGGTAAAAACCCTGTGTTGGAAAGTTCCTGCCTAACCCTCGCACCAGCACAAGCATATTGGTCATTGGTCAAAGACTCTCCCCACAAGTTTAACATGTTTGCTCCCATCTAGCCTCCGAAGCCGAGTTTACCTAGCTAGGAATCTCACTTCAGGAAAGGTACTCAGGCTGCTGGTGACTGCACGTTGTTTCACCAGGCAGCCCAAATCGAGTACACCCACTTGCATTTTCCAGGGGGCAGAGCAAATGGTGTCAACTTACAGGCCTCCAGCCTGGGAGGGGCAACGTACACTTTGTGAATGGGAAAGAAGCCCATGCCTTCAGTGTGAAAGGCCGCTAGGCCTCTTTGCTTTGGCAGCCCAGGGATAGCGTCAGCTGTGAAATGCTTCCAAAGGAGCAGAGTCAGAGAACCTTGGAACCACAGAGCAGGTGCAGCCCAGAACACGGACTGCTCTTGGCCTGAGAACACCCACTGCCCAGCGCCTCTTTGGGGTACACACGTGTAGAGGGAGGGTGTTGAATTCTGCTGCGTCATAACTTCTCCGGGCCACGTAGTGTGAGGGCAAGGAGAGTGGCCCTCCACCTCATCCCAGTTTCATGTGTCAGTTGTCTAAGGCAAACTCCCTGCTTGAATCCCTCCGTGGGCTACGTAGCCTCCAGAGAAAGGTGGATGATTGGGACCCAGGGCTGGTATCTAGGTTAATGTTCTGTGCATCAACTTCGCAGCTGTTCTCTCTAAGCGGGTCCCAAAGGCTTTCTGGAAGAGTTTCCTTAGAGGGTCAGAAACAGGAAATTAACCGACAGGCCCACGGGGACGCCAGTTCTCTCCAGCAACAACGCTACCAGCCTCAGACACTTGGGTTCTCTTTGGTAAATGGAAGAACACTATGCTTGGAAGCTTCTTCCATCCAGTTTGAGAGTCGCACTTCCACTGCATCTTGGGATACCAAGTGTTGCCATGCCGTCACAATATCCAATTCTTAGGCCTATGACGGCAGAGTGTCTGGCAGTTCTGAAAGAGAACTTAGGGATGCAGGCGTTTTGGCTCCTTCCACCGAGAAACCAGCTCCTCCAGCTCCTCTGTCGTTAGCTATTTCATGTTAGAATATCTCTAGGGGCCCTCTTTTCCTCCTCCACGAGGTAAGACACAAACGGAATTGCCCTAAAGGGAAGAAGCCTTCTGAGTCCGGCAGAGAGGCAGCCTCTCCCACTCAGCATTCCCCCAACGCTGAGCCCCGGGTATGGGACAGAGAGAGGGAGAAAGGCAGCCGTAACCCCGAGCTCTTCCACAATGTAGTATAGGCCTCACCCTCAAGCTCACGTCAATTTCATAGAGAAAACACCAGGCCTCGGTGTGCTTTCCTGTGGCAAGGAAACTTTGCTTTCATTCCTTAGGTGGCACGTTGGCTCAGGACTGCCCTACCCGAAGGACTCACGGTGTGCAGCCCTACTGGTTGAGATCAGCCCCTCTGGCTCTTTCTCGGATGACACCAACTGGAAAAGAGCCGTTCATATGCTGGGGACCCAGGGAGCTTTCCCTAGTCTACACCAGAACAGCACTCTGAGGGAGAGGAGCTGCTGACGTTTGGTAGCAAAATCTCCTATTCTGAAGAGAAACATTTCGCTGTAAGCGGGTTCCATCAGCCTTGCCATCTTTTCTCAGCTGGCTAGGATGGAGGGCAGGCAGTCAGTTGGCAGACTCACCTGAGGCCCTGCTTGCCAGACTGTGACACAGACCTCCCGCCTGCTTCAGCCCAAAGGGACGGCTTATGGTAAGGTAAAAACCCTGTGTTGGAAAGTTCCTGCCTAACCCTCGCACCAGCACAAGCATAGTGGTCATTGGTCAAAGACTCTCCCCACAAGTTTAACATGTTTGCTCCCATCTAGCCTCCGAAGCCGAGTTTACCTAGCTAGGAATCTCACTTCAGGAAAGGTACTCAGGCTGCTGGTGACTGCACGTTGTTTCACCAGGCAGCCCAAATCGAGTACACCCACTTGCATTTTCCAGGGGGCAGAGCAAATGGTGTCAACTTACAGGCCTCCAGCCTGGGAGGGGCAACGTACACTTTGTGAATGGGAAAGAAGCCCATGCCTTCAGTGTGAAAGGCCGCTAGGCCTCTTTGCTTTGGCAGCCCAGGGATAGCGTCAGCTCTGAAATGCTTCCAAAGGAGCAGAGTCAGAGAACCTTGGAACCACAGAGCAGGTGCAGCCCAGAACACGGACTGCTCTTGGCCTGAGAACACCCACTGCCAAGCGCCTCTTTGGGGTACACACGTGTAGAGGGAGGGTGTTGAATTCTGCTGCGTCATAACTTCTCCGGGCCACGTAGTGTGAGGGCAAGGAGAGTGGCCCTCCACCTCATCCCAGTTTCATGTGTCAGTTGTCTAAGGCAAACTCCCTGCTTGAATCCCTCCGTGGGCTACGTAGCCTCCAGAGAAAGGTGGATGATTGGGACCCAGGGCTGGTATCTAGGTTAATGTTCTGTGCATCAACTTCGCAGCTGTTCTCTCTAAGCGGGTCCCAAAGGCTTTCTGGAAGAGTTTCCTTAGAGGGTCAGAAACAGGAAATTAACCGACAGGCCCACGGGGACGCCAGTTCTCTCCAGCAACAACGCTACCAGCCTCAGACACTTGGGTTCTCTTTGGTAAATGGAAGAACACTATGCTTGGAAGCTTCTTCCATCCAGTTTGAGAGTCGCACTTCCACTGCATCTTGGGATACCAAGTGTTGCCATGCCGTCACAATATCCAATTCTTAGGCCTATGACGGCAGAGTGTCTGGCAGTTCTGAAAGAGAACTTAGGGATGCAGGCGTTTTGGCTCCTTCCACCGAGAAACCAGCTCCTCCAGCTCCTCTGTCGTTAGCTATTTCATGTTAGAATATCTCTAGGGGCCCTCTTTTCCTCCTCCACGAGGTAAGACACAAACGGAATTGCCCTAAAGGGAAGAAGCCTTCTGAGTCCGGCAGAGAGGCAGCCTCTCCCACTCAGCATTCCCCCAACGCTGAGCCCCGGGTATGGGACAGAGAGAGGGAGAAAGGCAGCCGTAACCCCGAGCTCTTCCACAATGTAGTATAGGCCTCACCCTCACGCTCACGTCAATTTCACAGAGAAAACACCAGGCCTCGGTGTGCTTTCCTGTGGCAAGGAAACTTTGCTTTCATTCCTTAGGTGGCACGTTGGCTCAGGACTGCCCTACCCGAAGGACTCACGGTGTGCAGCCCTACTGGTTGAGATCAGCCCCTCTGGCTCTTTCTCGGATGACACCAACTGGAAAAGAGCCGTTCATATGCTGGGGACCCAGGGAGCTTTCCCTAGTCTACACCAGAACAGCACTCTGAGGGAGAGGAGCTGCTGACGTTTGGTAGCAAAATCTCCTATTCTGAAGAGAAACATTTCGCTGTAAGCGGGTTCCATCAGCCTTGCCATCTTTTCTCAGCTGGCTAGGATGGAGGGCAGGCAGTCAGTTGGCAGACTCACCTGAGGCCCTGCTTGCCAGACTGTGACACAGACCTCCCGCCTGCTTCAGCCCAAAGGGACGGCTTATGGTAAGGTAAAAACCCTGTGTTGGAAAGTTCCTGCCTAACCCTCGCACCAGCACAAGCATATTGGTCATTGGTCAAAGACTCTCCCCACAAGTTTAACATGTTTGCTCCCATCTAGCCTCCGAAGCCGAGTTTACCTAGCTAGGAATCTCACTTCAGGAAAGGTACTCAGGCTGCTGGTGACTGCACGTTGTTTCACCAGGCAGCCCAAATCGAGTACACCCACTTGCATTTTCCAGGGGGCAGAGCAAATGGTGTCAACTTACAGGCCTCCAGCCTGGGAGGGGCAACGTACACTTTGTGAATGGGAAAGAAGCCCATGCCTTCAGTGTGAAAGGCCGCTAGGCCTCTTTGCTTTGGCAGCCCAGGGATAGCGTCAGCTGTGAAATGCTTCCAAAGGAGCAGAGTCAGAGAACCTTGGAACCACAGAGCAGGTGCAGCCCAGAACACGGACTGCTCTTGGCCTGAGAACACCCACTGCCAAGCGCCTCTTTGGGGTACACACGTGTAGAGGGAGGGTGTTGAATTCTGCTGCGTCATAACTTCTCCGGGCCACGTAGTGTGAGGGCAAGGAGAGTGGCCCTCCACCTCATCCCAGTTTCATGTGTCAGTTGTCTAAGGCAAACTCCCTGCTTGAATCCCTCCGTGGGCTACGTAGCCTCCAGAGAAAGGTGGATGATTGGGACCCAGGGCTGGTATCTAGGTTAATGTTCTGTGCATCAACTTCGCAGCTGTTCTCTCTAAGCGGGTCCCAAAGGCTTTCTGGAAGAGTTTCCTTAGAGGGTCAGAAACAGGAAATTAACCGACAGGCCCACGGGGACGCCAGTTCTCTCCAGCAACAACGCTACCAGCCTCAGACACTTGGGTTCTCTTTGGTAAATGGAAGAACACTATGCTTGGAAGCTTCTTCCATCCAGTTTGAGAGTCGCACTTCCACTGCATCTTGGGATACCAAGTGTTGCCATGCCGTCACAATATCCAATTCTTAGGCCTATGACGGCAGAGTGTCTGGCAGTTCTGAAAGAGAACTTAGGGATGCAGGCGTTTTGGCTCCTTCCACCGAGAAACCAGCTCCTCCAGCTCCTCTGTCGTTAGCTATTTCATGTTAGAATATCTCTAGGGGCCGTCTTTTCCTCCTCCACGAGGTAAGACACAAACGGAATTGCCCTAAAGGGAAGAAGCCTTCTGAGTCCGGCAGAGAGGCAGCCTCTCCCACTCAGCATTCCCCCAACGCTGAGCCCCGGGTATGGGACAGAGAGAGGGAGAAAGGCAGCCGTAACCCCGAGCTCTTCCACAATGTAGTATAGGCCTCACCCTCACGCTCACGTCAATTTCACAGAGAAAACACCAGGCCTCGGTGTGCTTTCCTGTGGCAAGGAAACTTTGCTTTCATTCCTTAGGTGGCACGTTGGCTCAGGACTGCCCTACCCGAAGGACTCACGGTGTGCAGCCCTACTGGTTGAGATCAGCCCCTCTGGCTCTTTCTCGGATGACACCAACTGGAAAAGAGCCGTTCATATGCTGGGGACCCAGGGAGCTTTCCCTAGTCTACACCAGAACAGCACTCTGAGGGAGAGGAGCTGCTGACGTTTGGTAGCAAAATCTCCTATTCTGAAGAGAAACATTTCGCTGTGAGCGGGTTCCATCAGCCTTGCCATCTTTTCTCAGCTGGCTAGGATGGAGGGCAGGCAGTCAGTTGGCAGACTCACCTGAGGCCCTGCTTGCCAGACTGTGACACAGACCTCCCGCCTGCTTCAGCCCAAAGGGACGGCTTATGGTAAGGTAAAAACCCTGTGTTGGAAAGTTCCTGCCTAACCCTCGCACCAGCACAAGCATATTGGTCATTGGTCAAAGACTTTCCCCACAAGTTTAACATGTTTGCTCCCATCTAGCCTCCGAAGCCGAGTTTACCTAGCTAGGAATCTCACTTCAGGAAAGGTACTCAGGCTGCTGGTGACTGCACGTTGTTTCACCAGGCAGCCCAAATCGAGTACACCCACTTGCATTTTCCAGGGGGCAGAGCAAATGGTGTCAACTTACAGGCCTCCAGCCTGGGAGGGGCAACGTACACTTTGTGAATGGGAAAGAAGCCCATGCCTTCAGTGTGAAAGGCCGCTAGGCCTCTTTGCTTTGGCAGCCCAGGGATAGCGTCAGCTCTGAAATGCTTCCAAAGGAGCAGAGTCAGAGAACCTTGGAACCACAGAGCAGGTGCAGCCCAGAACACGGACTACTCTTGGCCTGAGAACACCCACTGCCCAGCGCCTCTTTGGGGTACACACGTGTAGAGGGAGGGTGTTGAATTCTGCTGCGTCATAACTTCTCCGGGCCACGTAGTGTGAGGGCAAGGAGAGTGGCCCTCCACCTCATCCCAGTTTCATGTGTCAGTTGTCTAAGGCAAACTCCCTGCTTGAATCCCTCCGTGGGCTACGTAACCTCCAGAGAAAGGTGGATGATTGGGACCCAGGGCTGGTATCTAGGTTAATGTTCTGTGCATCAACTTCGCAGCTGTTCTCTCTAAGCGGGTCCCAAAGGCTTTCTGGAAGAGTTTCCTTAGAGGGTCAGAAACAGGAAATTAACCGACAGGCCCACGGGGACGCCAGTTCTCTCCAGCAACAACGCTACCAGCCTCAGACACTTGGGTTCTCTTTGGTAAATGGAAGAACACTATGCTCGGAAGCTTCTTCCATCCAGTTTGAGAGTCGCGCTTCCACTGCATCTTGGGATACCAAGTGTTGCCATGCCGTCACAATTTCCAATTCTTAGGCCTATGACGGCAGAGTGTCTGGCAGTTCTGAAAGAGAACTTAGGGATGCAGGCGTTTTGGCTCCTTCCACCGAGAAACCAGCTCCTCCAGCTCCTCTGTCGTTAGCTATTTCATGTTAGAATATCTCTAGGGGCCCTCTTTTCCTCCTCCACGAGGTAAGACACAAACGGAATTGCCCTAAAGGGAAGAAGCCTTCTGAGTCCGGCAGAGAGGCAGCCTCTCCCACTCAGCATTCCCCCAACGCTGAGCCCCGGGTATGGGACAGAGAGAGGGAGAAAGGCAGCCGTAACCCCGAGCTCTTCCACAATGTAGTATAGGCCTCACCCTCAAGCTCACGTCAATTTCGTAGAGAAAACACCAGGCCTCGGTGTGCTTTCCTGTGGCAAGGAAACTTTGCTTTCATTCCTTAGGTGGCACGTTGGCTCAGGACTGCCCTACCCGAAGGACTCACGGTGTGCAGCCCTACTGGTTGAGATCAGCCCCTCTGGCTCTTTCTCGGATGACACCAACTGGGCAAAGAGCCGTTCATATGCTGGGGACCCAGGGAGCTTTCCCTAGTCTACACCAGAACAGCACTCTGAGGGAGAGGAGCTGCTGACGTTTGGTAGCAAAATCTCCTATTCTGAAGCGAAACATTTCGTTGTAAGCGGGTTCCATCAGCCTTGCCATCTTTTCTCAGCTGGCTAGGATGGAGGGCAGGCAGTCAGTTGGCAGACTCACCTGAGGCCCTGCTTGCCAGACTGTGACACAGACCTCCCGCCTGCTTCAGCCCAAAGGGACGGCTTATGGTAAGGTAAAAACCCTGTGTTGGAAAGTTCCTGCCTAACCCTCGCACCAGCACAAGCATATTGGTCATTGGTCAAAGACTCTCCCCACAAGTTTAACATGTTTGCTCCCATCTAGCCTCCGAAGCCGAGTTTACCTAGCTAGGAATCTCACTTCAGGAAAGGTACTCAGGCTGCTGGTGACTGCACGTTGTTTCACCAGGCAGCCCAAATCGAGTACACCCACTTGCATTTTCCAGGGGGCAGAGCAAATGGTGTCAACTTACAGGCCTCCAGCCTGGGAGGGGCAACGTACACTTTGTGAATGGGAAAGAAGCCCATGCCTTCAGTGTGAAAGGCCGCTAGGCCTCTTTGCTTTGGCAGCCCAGGGATAGCGTCAGCTGTGAAATGCTTCCAAAGGAGCAGAGTCAGAGAACCTTGGAACCACAGAGCAGGTGCAGCCCAGAACACGGACTGCTCTTGGCCTGAGAACACCCACTGCCCAGCGCCTCTTTGGGGTACACACGTGTAGAGGGAGGGTGTTGAATTCTGCTGCGTCATAACTTCTCCGGGCCACGTAGTGTGAGGGCAAGGAGAGTGGCCCTCCACCTCATCCCAGTTTCATGTGTCAGTTGTCTAAGGCAAACTCCCTGCTTGAATCCCTCCGTGGGCTACGTAGCCTCCAGAGAAAGGTGGATGATTGGGACCCAGGGCTGGTATCTAGGTTAATGTTCTGTGCATCAACTTCGCAGCTGTTCTCTCTAAGCGGGTCCCAAAGGCTTTCTGGAAGAGTTTCCTTAGAGGGTCAGAAACAGGAAATTAACCGACAGGCCCACGGGGACGCCAGTTCTCTCCAGCAACAACGCTACCAGCCTCAGACACTTGGGTTCTCTTTGGTAAATGGAAGAACACTATGCTTGGAAGCTTCTTCCATCCAGTTTGAGAGTCGCACTTCCACTGCATCTTGGGATACCAAGTGTTGCCATGCCGTCACAATATCCAATTCTTAGGCCTATGACGGCAGAGTGTCTGGCAGTTCTGAAAGAGAACTTAGGGATGCAGGCGTTTTGGCTCCTTCCACCGAGAAACCAGCTCCTCCAGCTCCTCTGTCGTTAGCTATTTCATGTTAGAATATCTCTAGGGGCCCTCTTTTCCTCCTCCACGAGGTAAGACACAAACGGAATTGCCCTAAAGGGAAGAAGCCTTCTGAGTCCGGCAGAGAGGCAGCCTCTCCCACTCAGCATTCCCCCAACGCTGAGCCCCGGGTATGGGACAGAGAGAGGGAGAAAGGCAGCCGTAACCCCGAGCTCTTCCACAATGTAGTATAGGCCTCACCCTCACGCTCACGTCAATTTCACAGAGAAAACACCAGGCCTCGGTGTGCTTTCCTGTGGCAAGGAAACTTTGCTTTCATTCCTTAGGTGGCACGTTGGCTCAGGACTGCCCTACCCGAAGGACTCACGGTGTGCAGCCCTACTGGTTGAGATCAGCCCCTCTGGCTCTTTCTCGGATGACACCAACTGGAAAAGAGCCGTTCATATGCTGGGGACCCAGGGAGCTTTCCCTAGTCTACACCAGAACAGCACTCTGAGGGAGAGGAGCTGCTGACGTTTGGTAGCAAAATCTCCTATTCTGAAGAGAAACATTTCGCTGTGAGCGGGTTCCATCAGCCTTGCCATCTTTTCTCAGCTGGCTAGGATGGAGGGCAGGCAGTCAGTTGGCAGACTCACCTGAGGCCCTGCTTGCCAGACTGTGACACAGACCTCCCGCCTGCTTCAGCCCAAAGGGACGGCTTATGGTAAGGTAAAAACCCTGTGTTGGAAAGTTCCTGCCTAACCCTCGCACCAGCACAAGCATAGTGGTCATTGGTCAAAGACTCTCCCCACAAGTTTAACATGTTTGCTCCCATCTAGCCTCCGAAGCCGAGTTTACCTAGCTAGGAATCTCACTTCAGGAAAGGTACTCAGGCTGCTGGTGACTGCACGTTGTTTCACCAGGCAGCCCAAATCGAGTACACCCACTTGCATTTTCCAGGGCGCAGAGCAAATGGTGTCAATTTACAGGCCTCCAGCCTGGGAGGGGCAACGTACACTTTGTGAATGGGAAAGAAGCCCATGCCTTCAGTGTGAAAGGCCGCTAGGCCTCTTTGCTTTGGCAGCCCAGGGATAGCGTCAGCTGTGAAATGCTTCCAAAGGAGCAGAGTCAGAGAACCTTGGAACCACAGAGCAGGTGCAGCCCAGAACACGGACTGCTCTTGGCCTGAGAACACCCACTGCCAAGCGCCTCTTTGGGGTACACACGTGTAGAGGGAGGGTGTTGAATTCTGCTGCGTCATAACTTCTCCGGGCCACGTAGTGTGAGGGCAAGGAGAGTGGCCCTCCACCTCATCCCAGTTTCATGTGTCAGTTGTCTAAGGCAAACTCCCTGCTTGAATCCCTCCGTGGGCTACGTAGCCTCCAGAGAAAGGTGGATGATTGGGACCCAGGGCTGGTATCTAGGTTAATGTTCTGTGCATCAACTTCGCAGCTGTTCTCTCTAAGCGGGTCCCAAAGGCTTTCTGGAAGAGTTTCCTTAGAGGGTCAGAAACAGGAAATTAACCGACAGGCCCACGGGGACGCCAGTTCTCTCCAGCAACAACGCTACCAGCCTCAGACACTTGGGTTCTCTTTGGTAAATGGAAGAACACTATGCTTGGAAGCTTCTTCCATCCAGTTTGAGAGTCGCACTTCCACTGCATCTTGGGATACCAAGTGTTGCCATGCCGTCACAATATCCAATTCTTAGGCCTATGACGGCAGAGTGTCTGGCAGTTCTGAAAGAGAACTTAGGGATGCAGGCGTTTTGGCTCCTTCCACCGAGAAACCAGCTCCTCCAGCTCCTCTGTCGTTAGCTATTTCATGTTAGAATATCTCTAGGGGCCCTCTTTTCCTCCTCCACGAGGTAAGACACAAACGGAATTGCCCTAAAGGGAAGAAGCCTTCTGAGTCCGGCAGAGAGGCAGCCTCTCCCACTCAGCATTCCCCCAACGCTGAGCCCCGGGTATGGGACAGAGAGAGGGAGAAAGGCAGCCGTAACCCCGAGCTCTTCCACAATGTAGTATAGGCCTCACCCTCACGCTCACGTCAATTTCACAGAGAAAACACCAGGCCTCGGTGTGCTTTCCTGTGGCAAGGAAACTTTGCTTTCATTCCTTAGGTGGCACGTTGGCTCAGGACTGCCCTACCCGAAGGACTCACGGTGTGCAGCCCTACTGGTTGAGATCAGCCCCTCTGGCTCTTTCTCGGATGACACCAACTGGAAAAGAGCCGTTCATATGCTGGGGACCCAGGGAGCTTTCCCTAGTCTACACCAGAACAGCACTCTGAGGGAGAGGAGCTGCTGACGTTTGGTAGCAAAATCTCCTATTCTGAAGAGAAACATTTCGCTGTGAGCGGGTTCCATCAGCCTTGCCATCTTTTCTCAGCTGGCTAGGATGGAGGGCAGGCAGTCAGTTGGCAGACTCACCTGAGGCCCTGCTTGCCAGACTGTGACACAGACCTCCCGCCTGCTTCAGCCCAAAGGGACGGCTTATGGTAAGGTAAAAACCCTGTGTTGGAAAGTTCCTGCCTAACCCTCGCACCAGCACAAGCATATTGGTCATTGGTCAAAGACTCTCCCCACAAGTTTAACATGTTTGCTCCCATCTAGCCTCCGAAGCCGAGTTTACCTAGCTAGGAATCTCACTTCAGGAAAGGTACTCAGGCTGCTGGTGACTGCACGTTGTTTCACCAGGCAGCCCAAATCGAGTACACCCACTTGCATTTTCCAGGGGGCAGAGCAAATGGTGTCAACTTACAGGCCTCCAGCCTGGGAGGGGCAACGTACACTTTGTGAATGGGAAAGAAGCCCATGCCTTCAGTGTGAAAGGCCGCTAGGCCTCTTTGCTTTGGCAGCCCAGGGATAGCGTCAGCTGTGAAATGCTTCCAAAGGAGCAGAGTCAGAGAACCTTGGAACCACAGAGCAGGTGCAGCCCAGAACACGGACTGCTCTTGGCCTGAGAACACCCACTGCCCAGCGCCTCTTTGGGGTACACACGTGTAGAGGGAGGGTGTTGAATTCTGCTGCGTCATAACTTCTCCGGGCCACGTAGTGTGAGGGCAAGGAGAGTGGCCCTCCACCTCATCCCAGTTTCATGTGTCAGTTGTCTAAGGCAAACTCCCTGCTTGAATCCCTCCGTGGGCTACGTAGCCTCCAGAGAAAGGTGGATGATTGGGACCCAGGGCTGGTATCTAGGTTAATGTTCTGTGCATCAACTTCGCAGCTGTTCTCTCTAAGCGGGTCCCAAAGGCTTTCTGGAAGAGTTTCCTTAGAGGGTCAGAAACAGGAAATTAACCGACAGGCCCACGGGGACGCCAGTTCTCTCCAGCAACAACGCTACCAGCCTCAGACACTTGGGTTCTCTTTGGTAAATGGAAGAACACTATGCTTGGAAGCTTCTTCCATCCAGTTTGAGAGTCGCACTTCCACTGCATCTTGGGATACCAAGTGTTGCCATGCCGTCACAATATCCAATTCTTAGGCCTATGACGGCAGAGTGTCTGGCAGTTCTGAAAGAGAACTTAGGGATGCAGGCGTTTTGGCTCCTTCCACCGAGAAACCAGCTCCTCCAGCTCCTCTGTCGTTAGCTATTTCATGTTAGAATATCTCTAGGGGCCCTCTTTTCCTCCTCCACGAGGTAAGACACAAACGGAATTGCCCTAAAGGGAAGAAGCCTTCTGAGTCCGGCAGAGAGGCAGCCTCTCCCACTCAGCATTCCCCCAACGCTGAGCCCCGGGTATGGGACAGAGAGAGGGAGAAAGGCAGCCGTAACCCCGAGCTCTTCCACAATGTAGTATAGGCCTCACCCTCACGCTCACGTCAATTTCACAGAGAAAACACCAGGCCTCGGTGTGCTTTCCTGTGGCAAGGAAACTTTGCTTTCATTCCTTAGGTGGCACGTTGGCTCAGGACTGCCCTACCCGAAGGACTCACGGTGTGCAGCCCTACTGGTTGAGATCAGCCCCTCTGGCTCTTTCTCGGATGACACCAACTGGAAAAGAGCCGTTCATATGCTGGGGACCCAGGGAGCTTTCCCTAGTCTACACCAGAACAGCACTCTGAGGGAGAGGAGCTGCTGACGTTTGGTAGCAAAATCTCCTATTCTGAAGAGAAACATTTCGCTGTGAGCGGGTTCCATCAGCCTTGCCATCTTTTCTCAGCTGGCTAGGATGGAGGGCAGGCAGTCAGTTGGCAGACTCACCTGAGGCCCTGCTTGCCAGACTGTGACACAGACCTCCCGCCTGCTTCAGCCCAAAGGGACGGCTTATGGTAAGGTAAAAACCCTGTGTTGGAAAGTTCCTGCCTAACCCTCGCACCAGCACAAGCATATTGGTCATTGGTCAAAGACTCTCCCCACAAGTTTAACATGTTTGCTCCCATCTAGCCTCCGAAGCCGAGTTTACCTAGCTAGGAATCTCACTTCAGGAAAGGTACTCAGGCTGCTGGTGACTGCACGTTGTTTCACCAGGCAGCCCAAATCGAGTACACCCACTTGCATTTTCCAGGGGGCAGAGCAAATGGTGTCAACTTACAGGCCTCCAGCCTGGGAGGGGCAACGTACACTTTGTGAATGGGAAAGAAGCCCATGCCTTCAGTGTGAAAGGCCGCTAGGCCTCTTTGCTTTGGCAGCCCAGGGATAGCGTCAGCTGTGAAATGCTTCCAAAGGAGCAGAGTCAGAGAACCTTGGAACCACAGAGCAGGTGCAGCCCAGAACACGGACTGCTCTTGGCCTGAGAACACCCACTGCCCAGCGCCTCTTTGGGGTACACACGTGTAGAGGGAGGGTGTTGAATTCTGCTGCGTCATAACTTCTCCGGGCCACGTAGTGTGAGGGCAAGGAGAGTGGCCCTCCACCTCATCCCAGTTTCATGTGTCAGTTGTCTAAGGCAAACTCCCTGCTTGAATCCCTCCGTGGGCTACGTAGCCTCCAGAGAAAGGTGGATGATTGGGACCCAGGGCTGGTATCTAGGTTAATGTTCTGTGCATCAACTTCGCAGCTGTTCTCTCTAAGCGGGTCCCAAAGGCTTTCTGGAAGAGTTTCCTTAGAGGGTCAGAAACAGGAAATTAACCGACAGGCCCACGGGGACGCCAGTTCTCTCCAGCAACAACGCTACCAGCCTCAGACACTTGGGTTCTCTTTGGTAAATGGAAGAACACTATGCTTGGAAGCTTCTTCCATCCAGTTTGAGAGTCGCACTTCCACTGCATCTTGGGATACCAAGTGTTGCCATGCCGTCACAATATCCAATTCTTAGGCCTATGACGGCAGAGTGTCTGGCAGTTCTGAAAGAGAACTTAGGGATGCAGGCGTTTTGGCTCCTTCCACCGAGAAACCAGCTCCTCCAGCTCCTCTGTCGTTAGCTATTTCATGTTAGAATATCTCTAGGGGCCCTCTTTTCCTCCTCCACGAGGTAAGACACAAACGGAATTGCCCTAAAGGGAAGAAGCCTTCTGAGTCCGGCAGAGAGGCAGCCTCTCCCACTCAGCATTCCCCCAACGCTGAGCCCCGGGTATGGGACAGAGAGAGGGAGAAAGGCAGCCGTAACCCCGAGCTCTTCCACAATGTAGTATAGGCCTCACCCTCACGCTCACGTCAATTTCACAGAGAAAACACCAGGCCTCGGTGTGCTTTCCTGTGGCAAGGAAACTTTGCTTTCATTCCTTAGGTGGCACGTTGGCTCAGGACTGCCCTACCCGAAGGACTCACGGTGTGCAGCCCTACTGGTTGAGATCAGCCCCTCTGGCTCTTTCTCGGATGACACCAACTGGAAAAGAGCCGTTCATATGCTGGGGACCCAGGGAGCTTTCCCTAGTCTACACCAGAACAGCACTCTGAGGGAGAGGAGCTGCTGACGTTTGGTAGCAAAATCTCCTATTCTGAAGAGAAACATTTCGCTGTGAGCGGGTTCCATCAGCCTTGCCATCTTTTCTCAGCTGGCTAGGATGGAGGGCAGGCAGTCAGTTGGCAGACTCACCTGAGGCCCTGCTTGCCAGACTGTGACACAGACCTCCCGCCTGCTTCAGCCCAAAGGGACGGCTTATGGTAAGGTAAAAACCCTGTGTTGGAAAGTTCCTGCCTAACCCTCGCACCAGCACAAGCATAGTGGTCATTGGTCAAAGACTCTCCCCACAAGTTTAACATGTTTGCTCCCATCTAGCCTCCGAAGCCGAGTTTACCTAGCTAGGAATCTCACTTCAGGAAAGGTACTCAGGCTGCTGGTGACTGCACGTTGTTTCACCAGGCAGCCCAAATCGAGTACACCCACTTGCATTTTCCAGGGCGCAGAGCAAATGGTGTCAATTTACAGGCCTCCAGCCTGGGAGGGGCAACGTACACTTTGTGAATGGGAAAGAAGCCCATGCCTTCAGTGTGAAAGGCCGCTAGGCCTCTTTGCTTTGGCAGCCCAGGGATAGCGTCAGCTGTGAAATGCTTCCAAAGGAGCAGAGTCAGAGAACCTTGGAACCACAGAGCAGGTGCAGCCCAGAACACGGACTGCTCTTGGCCTGAGAACACCCACTGCCAAGCGCCTCTTTGGGGTACACACGTGTAGAGGGAGGGTGTTGAATTCTGCTGCGTCATAACTTCTCCGGGCCACGTAGTGTGAGGGCAAGGAGAGTGGCCCTCCACCTCATCCCAGTTTCATGTGTCAGTTGTCTAAGGCAAACTCCCTGCTTGAATCCCTCCGTGGGCTACGTAGCCTCCAGAGAAAGGTGGATGATTGGGACCCAGGGCTGGTATCTAGGTTAATGTTCTGTGCATCAACTTCGCAGCTGTTCTCTCTAAGCGGGTCCCAAAGGCTTTCTGGAAGAGTTTCCTTAGAGGGTCAGAAACAGGAAATTAACCGACAGGCCCACGGGGACGCCAGTTCTCTCCAGCAACAACGCTACCAGCCTCAGACACTTGGGTTCTCTTTGGTAAATGGAAGAACACTATGCTTGGAAGCTTCTTCCATCCAGTTTGAGAGTCGCACTTCCACTGCATCTTGGGATACCAAGTGTTGCCATGCCGTCACAATATCCAATTCTTAGGCCTATGACGGCAGAGTGTCTGGCAGTTCTGAAAGAGAACTTAGGGATGCAGGCGTTTTGGCTCCTTCCACCGAGAAACCAGCTCCTCCAGCTCCTCTGTCGTTAGCTATTTCATGTTAGAATATCTCTAGGGGCCCTCTTTTCCTCCTCCACGAGGTAAGACACAAACGGAATTGCCCTAAAGGGAAGAAGCCTTCTGAGTCCGGCAGAGAGGCAGCCTCTCCCACTCAGCATTCCCCCAACGCTGAGCCCCGGGTATGGGACAGAGAGAGGGAGAAAGGCAGCCGTAACCCCGAGCTCTTCCACAATGTAGTATAGGCCTCACCCTCACGCTCACGTCAATTTCACAGAGAAAACACCAGGCCTCGGTGTGCTTTCCTGTGGCAAGGAAACTTTGCTTTCATTCCTTAGGTGGCACGTTGGCTCAGGACTGCCCTACCCGAAGGACTCACGGTGTGCAGCCCTACTGGTTGAGATCAGCCCCTCTGGCTCTTTCTCGGATGACACCAACTGGAAAAGAGCCGTTCATATGCTGGGGACCCAGGGAGCTTTCCCTAGTCTACACCAGAACAGCACTCTGAGGGAGAGGAGCTGCTGACGTTTGGTAGCAAAATCTCCTATTCTGAAGAGAAACATTTCGCTGTGAGCGGGTTCCATCAGCCTTGCCATCTTTTCTCAGCTGGCTAGGATGGAGGGCAGGCAGTCAGTTGGCAGACTCACCTGAGGCCCTGCTTGCCAGACTGTGACACAGACCTCCCGCCTGCTTCAGCCCAAAGGGACGGCTTATGGTAAGGTAAAAACCCTGTGTTGGAAAGTTCCTGCCTAACCCTCGCACCAGCACAAGCATATTGGTCATTGGTCAAAGACTCTCCCCACAAGTTTAACATGTTTGCTCCCATCTAGCCTCCGAAGCCGAGTTTACCTAGCTAGGAATCTCACTTCAGGAAAGGTACTCAGGCTGCTGGTGACTGCACGTTGTTTCACCAGGCAGCCCAAATCGAGTACACCCACTTGCATTTTCCAGGGGGCAGAGCAAATGGTGTCAACTTACAGGCCTCCAGCCTGGGAGGGGCAACGTACACTTTGTGAATGGGAAAGAAGCCCATGCCTTCAGTGTGAAAGGCCGCTAGGCCTCTTTGCTTTGGCAGCCCAGGGATAGCGTCAGCTGTGAAATGCTTCCAAAGGAGCAGAGTCAGAGAACCTTGGAACCACAGAGCAGGTGCAGCCCAGAACACGGACTGCTCTTGGCCTGAGAACACCCACTGCCCAGCGCCTCTTTGGGGTACACACGTGTAGAGGGAGGGTGTTGAATTCTGCTGCGTCATAACTTCTCCGGGCCACGTAGTGTGAGGGCAAGGAGAGTGGCCCTCCACCTCATCCCAGTTTCATGTGTCAGTTGTCTAAGGCAAACTCCCTGCTTGAATCCCTCCGTGGGCTACGTAACCTCCAGAGAAAGGTGGATGATTGGGACCCAGGGCTGGTATCTAGGTTAATGTTCTGTGCATCAACTTCGCAGCTGTTCTCTCTAAGCGGGTCCCAAAGGCTTTCTGGAAGAGTTTCCTTAGAGGGTCAGAAACAGGAAATTAACCGACAGGCCCACGGGGACGCCAGTTCTCTCCAGCAACAACGCTACCAGCCTCAGACACTTGGGTTCTCTTTGGTAAATGGAAGAACACTATGCTCGGAAGCTTCTTCCATCCAGTTTGAGAGTCGCGCTTCCACTGCATCTTGGGATACCAAGTGTTGCCATGCCGTCACAATTTCCAATTCTTAGGCCTATGACGGCAGAGTGTCTGGCAGTTCTGAAAGAGAACTTAGGGATGCAGGCGTTTTGGCTCCTTCCACCGAGAAACCAGCTCCTCCAGCTCCTCTGTCGTTAGCTATTTCATGTTAGAATATCTCTAGGGGCCGTCTTTTCCTCCTCCACGAGGTAAGACACAAACGGAATTGCCCTAAAGGGAAGAAGCCTTCTGAGTCCGGCAGAGAGGCAGCCTCTCCCACTCAGCATTCCCCCAACGCTGAGCCCCGGGTATGGGACAGAGAGAGGGAGAAAGGCAGCCGTAACCCCGAGCTCTTCCACAATGTAGTATAGGCCTCACCCTCAAGCTCACGTCAATTTCGTAGAGAAAACACCAGGCCTCGGTGTGCTTTCCTGTGGCAAGGAAACTTTGCTTTCATTCCTTAGGTGGCACGTTGGCTCAGGACTGCCCTACCCGAAGGACTCACGGTGTGCAGCCCTACTGGTTGAGATCAGCCCCTCTGGCTCTTTCTCGGATGACACCAACTGGGCAAAGAGCCGTTCATATGCTGGGGACCCAGGGAGCTTTCCCTAGTCTACACCAGAACAGCACTCTGAGGGAGAGGAGCTGCTGACGTTTGGTAGCAAAATCTCCTATTCTGAAGCGAAACATTTCGTTGTAAGCGGGTTCCATCAGCCTTGCCATCTTTTCTCAGCTGGCTAGGATGGAGGGCAGGCAGTCAGTTGGCAGACTCACCTGAGGCCCTGCTTGCCAGACTGTGACACAGACCTCCCGCCTGCTTCAGCCCAAAGGGACGGCTTATGGTAAGGTAAAAACCCTGTGTTGGAAAGTTCCTGCCTAACCCTCGCACCAGCACAAGCATATTGGTCATTGGTCAAAGACTCTCCCCACAAGTTTAACATGTTTGCTCCCATCTAGCCTCCGAAGCCGAGTTTACCTAGCTAGGAATCTCACTTCAGGAAAGGTACTCAGGCTGCTGGTGACTGCACGTTGTTTCACCAGGCAGCCCAAATCGAGTACACCCACTTGCATTTTCCAGGGGGCAGAGCAAATGGTGTCAACTTACAGGCCTCCAGCCTGGGAGGGGCAACGTACACTTTGTGAATGGGAAAGAAGCCCATGCCTTCAGTGTGAAAGGCCGCTAGGCCTCTTTGCTTTGGCAGCCCAGGGATAGCGTCAGCTGTGAAATGCTTCCAAAGGAGCAGAGTCAGAGAACCTTGGAACCACAGAGCAGGTGCAGCCCAGAACACGGACTGCTCTTGGCCTGAGAACACCCACTGCCCAGCGCCTCTTTGGGGTACACACGTGTAGAGGGAGGGTGTTGAATTCTGCTGCGTCATAACTTCTCCGGGCCACGTAGTGTGAGGGCAAGGAGAGTGGCCCTCCACCTCATCCCAGTTTCATGTGTCAGTTGTCTAAGGCAAACTCCCTGCTTGAATCCCTCCGTGGGCTACGTAGCCTCCAGAGAAAGGTGGATGATTGGGACCCAGGGCTGGTATCTAGGTTAATGTTCTGTGCATCAACTTCGCAGCTGTTCTCTCTAAGCGGGTCCCAAAGGCTTTCTGGAAGAGTTTCCTTAGAGGGTCAGAAACAGGAAATTAACCGACAGGCCCACGGGGACGCCAGTTCTCTCCAGCAACAACGCTACCAGCCTCAGACACTTGGGTTCTCTTTGGTAAATGGAAGAACACTATGCTCGGAAGCTTCTTCCATCCAGTTTGAGAGTCGCACTTCCACTGCATCTTGGGATACCAAGTGTTGCCATGCCGTCACAATATCCAATTCTTAGGCCTATGACGGCAGAGTGTCTGGCAGTTCTGAAAGAGAACTTAGGGATGCAGGCGTTTTGGCTCCTTCCACCGAGAAACCAGCTCCTCCAGCTCCTCTGTCGTTAGCTATTTCATGTTAGAATATCTCTAGGGGCCCTCTTTTCCTCCTCCACGAGGTAAGACACAAACGGAATTGCCCTAAAGGGAAGAAGCCTTCTGAGTCCGGCAGAGAGGCAGCCTCTCCCACTCAGCATTCCCCCAACGCTGAGCCCCGGGTATGGGACAGAGAGAGGGAGAAAGGCAGCCGTAACCCCGAGCTCTTCCACAATGTAGTATAGGCCTCACCCTCACGCTCACGTCAATTTCACAGAGAAAACACCAGGCCTCGGTGTGCTTTCCTGTGGCAAGGAAACTTTGCTTTCATTCCTTAGGTGGCACGTTGGCTCAGGACTGCCCTACCCGAAGGACTCACGGTGTGCAGCCCTACTGGTTGAGATCAGCCCCTCTGGCTCTTTCTCGGATGACACCAACTGGAAAAGAGCCGTTCATATGCTGGGGACCCAGGGAGCTTTCCCTAGTCTACACCAGAACAGCACTCTGAGGGAGAGGAGCTGCTGACGTTTGGTAGCAAAATCTCCTATTCTGAAGAGAAACATTTCGCTGTGAGCGGGTTCCATCAGCCTTGCCATCTTTTCTCAGCTGGCTAGGATGGAGGGCAGGCAGTCAGTTGGCAGACTCACCTGAGGCCCTGCTTGCCAGACTGTGACACAGACCTCCCGCCTGCTTCAGCCCAAAGGGACGGCTTATGGTAAGGTAAAAACCCTGTGTTGGAAAGTTCCTGCCTAACCCTCGCACCAGCACAAGCATATTGGTCATTGGTCAAAGACTCTCCCCACAAGTTTAACATGTTTGCTCCCATCTAGCCTCCGAAGCCGAGTTTACCTAGCTAGGAATCTCACTTCAGGAAAGGTACTCAGGCTGCTGGTGACTGCACGTTGTTTCACCAGGCAGCCCAAATCGAGTACACCCACTTGCATTTTCCAGGGGGCAGAGCAAATGGTGTCAACTTACAGGCCTCCAGCCTGGGAGGGGCAACGTACACTTTGTGAATGGGAAAGAAGCCCATGCCTTCAGTGTGAAAGGCCGCTAGGCCTCTTTGCTTTGGCAGCCCAGGGATAGCGTCAGCTGTGAAATGCTTCCAAAGGAGCAGAGTCAGAGAACCTTGGAACCACAGAGCAGGTGCAGCCCAGAACACGGACTGCTCTTGGCCTGAGAACACCCACTGCCCAGCGCCTCTTTGGGGTACACACGTGTAGAGGGAGGGTGTTGAATTCTGCTGCGTCATAACTTCTCCGGGCCACGTAGTGTGAGGGCAAGGAGAGTGGCCCTCCACCTCATCCCAGTTTCATGTGTCAGTTGTCTAAGGCAAACTCCCTGCTTGAATCCCTCCGTGGGCTACGTAGCCTCCAGAGAAAGGTGGATGATTGGGACCCAGGGCTGGTATCTAGGTTAATGTTCTGTGCATCAACTTCGCAGCTGTTCTCTCTAAGCGGGTCCCAAAGGCTTTCTGGAAGAGTTTCCTTAGAGGGTCAGAAACAGGAAATTAACCGACAGGCCCACGGGGACGCCAGTTCTCTCCAGCAACAACGCTACCAGCCTCAGACACTTGGGTTCTCTTTGGTAAATGGAAGAACACTATGCTTGGAAGCTTCTTCCATCCAGTTTGAGAGTCGCACTTCCACTGCATCTTGGGATACCAAGTGTTGCCATGCCGTCACAATATCCAATTCTTAGGCCTATGACGGCAGAGTGTCTGGCAGTTCTGAAAGAGAACTTAGGGATGCAGGCGTTTTGGCTCCTTCCACCGAGAAACCAGCTCCTCCAGCTCCTCTGTCGTTAGCTATTTCATGTTAGAATATCTCTAGGGGCCCTCTTTTCCTCCTCCACGAGGTAAGACACAAACGGAATTGCCCTAAAGGGAAGAAGCCTTCTGAGTCCGGCAGAGAGGCAGCCTCTCCCACTCAGCATTCCCCCAACGCTGAGCCCCGGGTATGGGACAGAGAGAGGGAGAAAGGCAGCCGTAACCCCGAGCTCTTCCACAATGTAGTATAGGCCTCACCCTCACGCTCACGTCAATTTCACAGAGAAAACACCAGGCCTCGGTGTGCTTTCCTGTGGCAAGGAAACTTTGCTTTCATTCCTTAGGTGGCACGTTGGCTCAGGACTGCCCTACCCGAAGGACTCACGGTGTGCAGCCCTACTGGTTGAGATCAGCCCCTCTGGCTCTTTCTCGGATGACACCAACTGGAAAAGAGCCGTTCATATGCTGGGGACCCAGGGAGCTTTCCCTAGTCTACACCAGAACAGCACTCTGAGGGAGAGGAGCTGCTGACGTTTGGTAGCAAAATCTCCTATTCTGAAGAGAAACATTTCGCTGTGAGCGGGTTCCATCAGCCTTGCCATCTTTTCTCAGCTGGCTAGGATGGAGGGCAGGCAGTCAGTTGGCAGACTCACCTGAGGCCCTGCTTGCCAGACTGTGACACAGACCTCCCGCCTGCTTCAGCCCAAAGGGACGGCTTATGGTAAGGTAAAAACCCTGTGTTGGAAAGTTCCTGCCTAACCCTCGCACCAGCACAAGCATATTGGTCATTGGTCAAAGACTCTCCCCACAAGTTTAACATGTTTGCTCCCATCTAGCCTCCGAAGCCGAGTTTACCTAGCTAGGAATCTCACTTCAGGAAAGGTACTCAGGCTGCTGGTGACTGCACGTTGTTTCACCAGGCAGCCCAAATCGAGTACACCCACTTGCATTTTCCAGGGGGCAGAGCAAATGGTGTCAACTTACAGGCCTCCAGCCTGGGAGGGGCAACGTACACTTTGTGAATGGGAAAGAAGCCCATGCCTTCAGTGTGAAAGGCCGCTAGGCCTCTTTGCTTTGGCAGCCCAGGGATAGCGTCAGCTGTGAAATGCTTCCAAAGGAGCAGAGTCAGAGAACCTTGGAACCACAGAGCAGGTGCAGCCCAGAACACGGACTGCTCTTGGCCTGAGAACACCCACTGCCAAGCGCCTCTTTGGGGTACACACGTGTAGAGGGAGGGTGTTGAATTCTGCTGCGTCATAACTTCTCCGGGCCACGTAGTGTGAGGGCAAGGAGAGTGGCCCTCCACCTCATCCCAGTTTCATGTGTCAGTTGTCTAAGGCAAACTCCCTGCTTGAATCCCTCCGTGGGCTACGTAGCCTCCAGAGAAAGGTGGATGATTGGGACCCAGGGCTGGTATCTAGGTTAATGTTCTGTGCATCAACTTCGCAGCTGTTCTCTCTAAGCGGGTCCCAAAGGCTTTCTGGAAGAGTTTCCTTAGAGGGTCAGAAACAGGAAATTAACCGACAGGCCCACGGGGACGCCAGTTCTCTCCAGCAACAACGCTACCAGCCTCAGACACTTGGGTTCTCTTTGGTAAATGGAAGAACACTATGCTTGGAAGCTTCTTCCATCCAGTTTGAGAGTCGCACTTCCACTGCATCTTGGGATACCAAGTGTTGCCATGCCGTCACAATATCCAATTCTTAGGCCTATGACGGCAGAGTGTCTGGCAGTTCTGAAAGAGAACTTAGGGATGCAGGCGTTTTGGCTCCTTCCACCGAGAAACCAGCTCCTCCAGCTCCTCTGTCGTTAGCTATTTCATGTTAGAATATCTCTAGGGGCCCTCTTTTCCTCCTCCACGAGGTAAGACACAAACGGAATTGCCCTAAAGGGAAGAAGCCTTCTGAGTCCGGCAGAGAGGCAGCCTCTCCCACTCAGCATTCCCCCAACGCTGAGCCCCGGGTATGGGACAGAGAGAGGGAGAAAGGCAGCCGTAACCCCGAGCTCTTCCACAATGTAGTATAGGCCTCACCCTCACGCTCACGTCAATTTCACAGAGAAAACACCAGGCCTCGGTGTGCTTTCCTGTGGCAAGGAAACTTTGCTTTCATTCCTTAGGTGGCACGTTGGCTCAGGACTGCCCTACCCGAAGGACTCACGGTGTGCAGCCCTACTGGTTGAGATCAGCCCCTCTGGCTCTTTCTCGGATGACACCAACTGGAAAAGAGCCGTTCATATGCTGGGGACCCAGGGAGCTTTCCCTAGTCTACACCAGAACAGCACTCTGAGGGAGAGGAGCTGCTGACGTTTGGTAGCAAAATCTCCTATTCTGAAGAGAAACATTTCGCTGTGAGCGGGTTCCATCAGCCTTGCCATCTTTTCTCAGCTGGCTAGGATGGAGGGCAGGCAGTCAGTTGGCAGACTCACCTGAGGCCCTGCTTGCCAGACTGTGACACAGACCTCCCGCCTGCTTCAGCCCAAAGGGACGGCTTATGGTAAGGTAAAAACCCTGTGTTGGAAAGTTCCTGCCTAACCCTCGCACCAGCACAAGCATATTGGTCATTGGTCAAAGACTTTCCCCACAAGTTTAACATGTTTGCTCCCATCTAGCCTCCGAAGCCGAGTTTACCTAGCTAGGAATCTCACTTCAGGAAAGGTACTCAGGCTGCTGGTGACTGCACGTTGTTTCACCAGGCAGCCCAAATCGAGTACACCCACTTGCATTTTCCAGGGGGCAGAGCAAATGGTGTCAACTTACAGGCCTCCAGCCTGGGAGGGGCAACGTACACTTTGTGAATGGGAAAGAAGCCCATGCCTTCAGTGTGAAAGGCCGCTAGGCCTCTTTGCTTTGGCAGCCCAGGGATAGCGTCAGCTGTGAAATGCTTCCAAAGGAGCAGAGTCAGAGAACCTTGGAACCACAGAGCAGGTGCAGCCCAGAACACGGACTACTCTTGGCCTGAGAACACCCACTGCCCAGCGCCTCTTTGGGGTACACACGTGTAGAGGGAGGGTGTTGAATTCTGCTGCGTCATAACTTCTCCGGGCCACGTAGTGTGAGGGCAAGGAGAGTGGCCCTCCACCTCATCCCAGTTTCATGTGTCAGTTGTCTAAGGCAAACTCCCTGCTTGAATCCCTCCGTGGGCTACGTAACCTCCAGAGAAAGGTGGATGATTGGGACCCAGGGCTGGTATCTAGGTTAATGTTCTGTGCATCAACTTCGCAGCTGTTCTCTCTAAGCGGGTCCCAAAGGCTTTCTGGAAGAGTTTCCTTAGAGGGTCAGAAACAGGAAATTAACCGACAGGCCCACGGGGACGCCAGTTCTCTCCAGCAACAACGCTACCAGCCTCAGACACTTGGGTTCTCTTTGGTAAATGGAAGAACACTATGCTCGGAAGCTTCTTCCATCCAGTTTGAGAGTCGCGCTTCCACTGCATCTTGGGATACCAAGTGTTGCCATGCCGTCACAATTTCCAATTCTTAGGCCTATGACGGCAGAGTGTCTGGCAGTTCTGAAAGAGAACTTAGGGATGCAGGCGTTTTGGCTCCTTCCACCGAGAAACCAGCTCCTCCAGCTCCTCTGTCGTTAGCTATTTCATGTTAGAATATCTCTAGGGGCCGTCTTTTCCTCCTCCACGAGGTAAGACACAAACGGAATTGCCCTAAAGGGAAGAAGCCTTCTGAGTCCGGCAGAGAGGCAGCCTCTCCCACTCAGCATTCCCCCAACGCTGAGCCCCGGGTATGGGACAGAGAGAGGGAGAAAGGCAGCCGTAACCCCGAGCTCTTCCACAATGTAGTATAGGCCTCACCCTCAAGCTCACGTCAATTTCGTAGAGAAAACACCAGGCCTCGGTGTGCTTTCCTGTGGCAAGGAAACTTTGCTTTCATTCCTTAGGTGGCACGTTGGCTCAGGACTGCCCTACCCGAAGGACTCACGGTGTGCAGCCCTACTGGTTGAGATCAGCCCCTCTGGCTCTTTCTCGGATGACACCAACTGGGCAAAGAGCCGTTCATATGCTGGGGACCCAGGGAGCTTTCCCTAGTCTACACCAGAACAGCACTCTGAGGGAGAGGAGCTGCTGACGTTTGGTAGCAAAATCTCCTATTCTGAAGCGAAACATTTCGTTGTAAGCGGGTTCCATCAGCCTTGCCATCTTTTCTCAGCTGGCTAGGATGGAGGGCAGGCAGTCAGTTGGCAGACTCACCTGAGGCCCTGCTTGCCAGACTGTGACACAGACCTCCCGCCTGCTTCAGCCCAAAGGGACGGCTTATGGTAAGGTAAAAACCCTGTGTTGGAAAGTTCCTGCCTAACCCTCGCACCAGCACAAGCATATTGGTCATTGGTCAAAGACTCTCCCCACAAGTTTAACATGTTTGCTCCCATCTAGCCTCCGAAGCCGAGTTTACCTAGCTAGGAATCTCACTTCAGGAAAGGTACTCAGGCTGCTGGTGACTGCACGTTGTTTCACCAGGCAGCCCAAATCGAGTACACCCACTTGCATTTTCCAGGGGGCAGAGCAAATGGTGTCAACTTACAGGCCTCCAGCCTGGGAGGGGCAACGTACACTTTGTGAATGGGAAAGAAGCCCATGCCTTCAGTGTGAAAGGCCGCTAGGCCTCTTTGCTTTGGCAGCCCAGGGATAGCGTCAGCTGTGAAATGCTTCCAAAGGAGCAGAGTCAGAGAACCTTGGAACCACAGAGCAGGTGCAGCCCAGAACACGGACTGCTCTTGGCCTGAGAACACCCACTGCCCAGCGCCTCTTTGGGGTACACACGTGTAGAGGGAGGGTGTTGAATTCTGCTGCGTCATAACTTCTCCGGGCCACGTAGTGTGAGGGCAAGGAGAGTGGCCCTCCACCTCATCCCAGTTTCATGTGTCAGTTGTCTAAGGCAAACTCCCTGCTTGAATCCCTCCGTGGGCTACGTAGCCTCCAGAGAAAGGTGGATGATTGGGACCCAGGGCTGGTATCTAGGTTAATGTTCTGTGCATCAACTTCGCAGCTGTTCTCTCTAAGCGGGTCCCAAAGGCTTTCTGGAAGAGTTTCCTTAGAGGGTCAGAAACAGGAAATTAACCGACAGGCCCACGGGGACGCCAGTTCTCTCCAGCAACAACGCTACCAGCCTCAGACACTTGGGTTCTCTTTGGTAAATGGAAGAACACTATGCTTGGAAGCTTCTTCCATCCAGTTTGAGAGTCGCACTTCCACTGCATCTTGGGATACCAAGTGTTGCCATGCCGTCACAATTTCCAATTCTTAGGCCTATGACGGCAGAGTGTCTGGCAGTTCTGAAAGAGAACTTAGGGATGCAGGCGTTTTGGCTCCTTCCACCGAGAAACCAGCTCCTCCAGCTCCTCTGTCGTTAGCTATTTCATGTTAGAATATCTCTAGGGGCCCTCTTTTCCTCCTCCACGAGGTAAGACACAAACGGAATTGCCCTAAAGGGAAGAAGCCTTCTGAGTCCGGCAGAGAGGCAGCCTCTCCCACTCAGCATTCCCCCAACGCTGAGCCCCGGGTATGGGACAGAGAGAGGGAGAAAGGCAGCCGTAACCCCGAGCTCTTCCACAATGTAGTATAGGCCTCACCCTCACGCTCACGTCAATTTCACAGAGAAAACACCAGGCCTCGGTGTGCTTTCCTGTGGCAAGGAAACTTTGCTTTCATTCCTTAGGTGGCACGTTGGCTCAGGACTGCCCTACCCGAAGGACTCACGGTGTGCAGCCCTACTGGTTGAGATCAGCCCCTCTGGCTCTTTCTCGGATGACACCAACTGGAAAAGAGCCGTTCATATGCTGGGGACCCAGGGAGCTTTCCCTAGTCTACACCAGAACAGCACTCTGAGGGAGAGGAGCTGCTGACGTTTGGTAGCAAAATCTCCTATTCTGAAGAGAAACATTTCGCTGTGAGCGGGTTCCATCAGCCTTGCCATCTTTTCTCAGCTGGCTAGGATGGAGGGCAGGCAGTCAGTTGGCAGACTCACCTGAGGCCCTGCTTGCCAGACTGTGACACAGACCTCCCGCCTGCTTCAGCCCAAAGGGACGGCTTATGGTAAGGTAAAAACCCTGTGTTGGAAAGTTCCTGCCTAACCCTCGCACCAGCACAAGCATATTGGTCATTGGTCAAAGACTTTCCCCACAAGTTTAACATGTTTGCTCCCATCTAGCCTCCGAAGCCGAGTTTACCTAGCTAGGAATCTCACTTCAGGAAAGGTACTCAGGCTGCTGGTGACTGCACGTTGTTTCACCAGGCAGCCCAAATCGAGTACACCCACTTGCATTTTCCAGGGGGCAGAGCAAATGGTGTCAACTTACAGGCCTCCAGCCTGGGAGGGGCAACGTACACTTTGTGAATGGGAAAGAAGCCCATGCCTTCAGTGTGAAAGGCCGCTAGGCCTCTTTGCTTTGGCAGCCCAGGGATAGCGTCAGCTCTGAAATGCTTCCAAAGGAGCAGAGTCAGAGAACCTTGGAACCACAGAGCAGGTGCAGCCCAGAACACGGACTACTCTTGGCCTGAGAACACCCACTGCCCAGCGCCTCTTTGGGGTACACACGTGTAGAGGGAGGGTGTTGAATTCTGCTGCGTCATAACTTCTCCGGGCCACGTAGTGTGAGGGCAAGGAGAGTGGCCCTCCACCTCATCCCAGTTTCATGTGTCAGTTGTCTAAGGCAAACTCCCTGCTTGAATCCCTCCGTGGGCTACGTAACCTCCAGAGAAAGGTGGATGATTGGGACCCAGGGCTGGTATCTAGGTTAATGTTCTGTGCATCAACTTCGCAGCTGTTCTCTCTAAGCGGGTCCCAAAGGCTTTCTGGAAGAGTTTCCTTAGAGGGTCAGAAACAGGAAATTAACCGACAGGCCCACGGGGACGCCAGTTCTCTCCAGCAACAACGCTACCAGCCTCAGACACTTGGGTTCTCTTTGGTAAATGGAAGAACACTATGCTCGGAAGCTTCTTCCATCCAGTTTGAGAGTCGCGCTTCCACTGCATCTTGGGATACCAAGTGTTGCCATGCCGTCACAATTTCCAATTCTTAGGCCTATGACGGCAGAGTGTCTGGCAGTTCTGAAAGAGAACTTAGGGATGCAGGCGTTTTGGCTCCTTCCACCGAGAAACCAGCTCCTCCAGCTCCTCTGTCGTTAGCTATTTCATGTTAGAATATCTCTAGGGGCCGTCTTTTCCTCCTCCACGAGGTAAGACACAAACGGAATTGCCCTAAAGGGAAGAAGCCTTCTGAGTCCGGCAGAGAGGCAGCCTCTCCCACTCAGCATTCCCCCAACGCTGAGCCCCGGGTATGGGACAGAGAGAGGGAGAAAGGCAGCCGTAACCCCGAGCTCTTCCACAATGTAGTATAGGCCTCACCCTCAAGCTCACGTCAATTTCATAGAGAAAACACCAGGCCTCGGTGTGCTTTCCTGTGGCAAGGAAACTTTGCTTTCATTCCTTAGGTGGCACGTTGGCTCAGGACTGCCCTACCCGAAGGACTCACGGTGTGCAGCCCTACTGGTTGAGATCAGCCCCTCTGGCTCTTTCTCGGATGACACCAACTGGGCAAAGAGCCGTTCATATGCTGGGGACCCAGGGAGCTTTCCCTAGTCTACACCAGAACAGCACTCTGAGGGAGAGGAGCTGCTGACGTTTGGTAGCAAAATCTCCTATTCTGAAGAGAAACATTTCGTTGTAAGCGGGTTCCATCAGCCTTGCCATCTTTTCTCAGCTGGCTAGGATGGAGGGCAGGCAGTCAGTTGGCAGACTCACCTGAGGCCCTGCTTGCCAGACTGTGACACAGACCTCCCGCCTGCTTCAGCCCAAAGGGACGGCTTATGGTAAGGTACAAACCCTGTGTTGGAAAGTTCCTGCCTAACCCTCGCACCAGCACAAGCATATTGGTCATTGGTCAAAGACTCTCCCCACAAGTTTAACATGTTTGCTCCCATCTAGCCTCCGAAGCCGAGTTTACCTAGCTAGGAATCTCACTTCAGGAAAGGTACTCAGGCTGCTGGTGACTGCACGTTGTTTCACCAGGCAGCCCAAATCGAGTACACCCACTTGCATTTTCCAGGGGGCAGAGCAAATGGTGTCAACTTACAGGCCTCCAGCCTGGGAGGGGCAACGTACACTTTGTGAATGGGAAAGAAGCCCATGCCTTCAGTGTGAAAGGCCGCTAGGCCTCTTTGCTTTGGCAGCCCAGGGATAGCGTCAGCTCTGAAATGCTTCCAAAGGAGCAGAGTCAGAGAACCTTGGAACCACAGAGCAGGTGCAGCCCAGAACACGGACTGCTCTTGGCCTGAGAACACCCACTGCCCAGCGCCTCTTTGGGGTACACACGTGTAGAGGGAGGGTGTTGAATTCTGCTGCGTCATAACTTCTCCGGGCCACGTAGTGTGAGGGCAAGGAGAGTGGCCCTCCACCTCATCCCAGTTTCATGTGTCAGTTGTCTAAGGCAAACTCCCTGCTTGAATCCCTCCGTGGGCTACGTAGCCTCCAGAGAAAGGTGGATGATTGGGACCCAGGGCTGGTATCTAGGTTAATGTTCTGTGCATCAACTTCGCAGCTGTTCTCTCTAAGCGGGTCCCAAAGGCTTTCTGGAAGAGTTTCCTTAGAGGGTCAGAAACAGGAAATTAACCGACAGGCCCACGGGGACGCCAGTTCTCTCCAGCAACAACGCTACCAGCCTCAGACACTTGGGTTCTCTTTGGTAAATGGAAGAACACTATGCTTGGAAGCTTCTTCCATCCAGTTTGAGAGTCGCACTTCCACTGCATCTTGGGATACCAAGTGTTGCCATGCCGTCACAATTTCCAATTCTTAGGCCTATGACGGCAGAGTGTCTGGCAGTTCTGAAAGAGAACTTAGGGATGCAGGCGTTTTGGCTCCTTCCACCGAGAAACCAGCTCCTCCAGCTCCTCTGTCGTTAGCTATTTCATGTTAGAATATCTCTAGGGGCCCTCTTTTCCTCCTCCACGAGGTAAGACACAAACGGAATTGCCCTAAAGGGAAGAAGCCTTCTGAGTCCGGCAGAGAGGCAGCCTCTCCCACTCAGCATTCCCCCAACGCTGAGCCCCGGGTATGGGACAGAGAGAGGGAGAAAGGCAGCCGTAACCCCGAGCTCTTCCACAATGTAGTATAGGCCTCACCCTCACGCTCACGTCAATTTCACAGAGAAAACACCAGGCCTCGGTGTGCTTTCCTGTGGCAAGGAAACTTTGCTTTCATTCCTTAGGTGGCACGTTGGCTCAGGACTGCCCTACCCGAAGGACTCACGGTGTGCAGCCCTACTGGTTGAGATCAGCCCCTCTGGCTCTTTCTCGGATGACACCAACTGGAAAAGAGCCGTTCATATGCTGGGGACCCAGGGAGCTTTCCCTAGTCTACACCAGAACAGCACTCTGAGGGAGAGGAGCTGCTGACGTTTGGTAGCAAAATCTCCTATTCTGAAGAGAAACATTTCGCTGTGAGCGGGTTCCATCAGCCTTGCCATCTTTTCTCAGCTGGCTAGGATGGAGGGCAGGCAGTCAGTTGGCAGACTCACCTGAGGCCCTGCTTGCCAGACTGTGACACAGACCTCCCGCCTGCTTCAGCCCAAAGGGACGGCTTATGGTAAGGTAAAAACCCTGTGTTGGAAAGTTCCTGCCTAACCCTCGCACCAGCACAAGCATATTGGTCATTGGTCAAAGACTTTCCCCACAAGTTTAACATGTTTGCTCCCATCTAGCCTCCGAAGCCGAGTTTACCTAGCTAGGAATCTCACTTCAGGAAAGGTACTCAGGCTGCTGGTGACTGCACGTTGTTTCACCAGGCAGCCCAAATCGAGTACACCCACTTGCATTTTCCAGGGGGCAGAGCAAATGGTGTCAACTTACAGGCCTCCAGCCTGGGAGGGGCAACGTACACTTTGTGAATGGGAAAGAAGCCCATGCCTTCAGTGTGAAAGGCCGCTAGGCCTCTTTGCTTTGGCAGCCCAGGGATAGCGTCAGCTGTGAAATGCTTCCAAAGGAGCAGAGTCAGAGAACCTTGGAACCACAGAGCAGGTGCAGCCCAGAACACGGACTGCTCTTGGCCTGAGAACACCCACTGCCCAGCGCCTCTTTGGGGTACACACGTGTAGAGGGAGGGTGTTGAATTCTGCTGCGTCATAACTTCTCCGGGCCACGTAGTGTGAGGGCAAGGAGAGTGGCCCTCCACCTCATCCCAGTTTCATGTGTCAGTTGTCTAAGGCAAACTCCCTGCTTGAATCCCTCCGTGGGCTACGTAGCCTCCAGAGAAAGGTGGATGATTGGGACCCAGGGCTGGTATCTAGGTTAATGTTCTGTGCATCAACTTCGCAGCTGTTCTCTCTAAGCGGGTCCCAAAGGCTTTCTGGAAGAGTTTCCTTAGAGGGTCAGAAACAGGAAATTAACCGACAGGCCCACGGGGACGCCAGTTCTCTCCAGCAACAACGCTACCAGCCTCAGACACTTGGGTTCTCTTTGGTAAATGGAAGAACACTATGCTCGGAAGCTTCTTCCATCCAGTTTGAGAGTCGCACTTCCACTGCATCTTGGGATACCAAGTGTTGCCATGCCGTCACAATTTCCAATTCTTAGGCCTATGACGGCAGAGTGTCTGGCAGTTCTGAAAGAGAACTTAGGGATGCAGGCGTTTTGGCTCCTTCCACCGAGAAACCAGCTCCTCCAGCTCCTCTGTCGTTAGCTATTTCATGTTAGAATATCTCTAGGGGCCGTCTTTTCCTCCTCCACGAGGTAAGACACAAACGGAATTGCCCTAAAGGGAAGAAGCCTTCTGAGTCCGGCAGAGAGGCAGCCTCTCCCACTCAGCATTCCCCCAACGCTGAGCCCCGGGTATGGGACAGAGAGAGGGAGAAAGGCAGCCGTAACCCCGAGCTCTTCCACAATGTAGTATAGGCCTCACCCTCACGCTCACGTCAATTTCACAGAGAAAACACCAGGCCTCGGTGTGCTTTCCTGTGGCAAGGAAACTTTGCTTTCATTCCTTAGGTGGCACGTTGGCTCAGGACTGCCCTACCCGAAGGACTCACGGTGTGCAGCCCTACTGGTTGAGATCAGCCCCTCTGGCTCTTTCTCGGATGACACCAACTGGAAAAGAGCCGTTCATATGCTGGGGACCCAGGGAGCTTTCCCTAGTCTACACCAGAACAGCACTCTGAGGGAGAGGAGCTGCTGACGTTTGGTAGCAAAATCTCCTATTCTGAAGAGAAACATTTCGCTGTGAGCGGGTTCCATCAGCCTTGCCATCTTTTCTCAGCTGGCTAGGATGGAGGGCAGGCAGTCAGTTGGCAGACTCACCTGAGGCCCTGCTTGCCAGACTGTGACACAGACCTCCCGCCTGCTTCAGCCCAAAGGGACGGCTTATGGTAAGGTAAAAACCCTGTGTTGGAAAGTTCCTGCCTAACCCTCGCACCAGCACAAGCATATTGGTCATTGGTCAAAGACTTTCCCCACAAGTTTAACATGTTTGCTCCCATCTAGCCTCCGAAGCCGAGTTTACCTAGCTAGGAATCTCACTTCAGGAAAGGTACTCAGGCTGCTGGTGACTGCACGTTGTTTCACCAGGCAGCCCAAATCGAGTACACCCACTTGCATTTTCCAGGGGGCAGAGCAAATGGTGTCAACTTACAGGCCTCCAGCCTGGGAGGGGCAACGTACACTTTGTGAATGGGAAAGAAGCCCATGCCTTCAGTGTGAAAGGCCGCTAGGCCTCTTTGCTTTGGCAGCCCAGGGATAGCGTCAGCTGTGAAATGCTTCCAAAGGAGCAGAGTCAGAGAACCTTGGAACCACAGAGCAGGTGCAGCCCAGAACACGGACTGCTCTTGGCCTGAGAACACCCACTGCCCAGCGCCTCTTTGGGGTACACACGTGTAGAGGGAGGGTGTTGAATTCTGCTGCGTCATAACTTCTCCGGGCCACGTAGTGTGAGGGCAAGGAGAGTGGCCCTCCACCTCATCCCAGTTTCATGTGTCAGTTGTCTAAGGCAAACTCCCTGCTTGAATCCCTCCGTGGGCTACGTAGCCTCCAGAGAAAGGTGGATGATTGGGACCCAGGGCTGGTATCTAGGTTAATGTTCTGTGCATCAACTTCGCAGCTGTTCTCTCTAAGCGGGTCCCAAAGGCTTTCTGGAAGAGTTTCCTTAGAGGGTCAGAAACAGGAAATTAACCGACAGGCCCACGGGGACGCCAGTTCTCTCCAGCAACAACGCTACCAGCCTCAGACACTTGGGTTCTCTTTGGTAAATGGAAGAACACTATGCTCGGAAGCTTCTTCCATCCAGTTTGAGAGTCGCGCTTCCACTGCATCTTGGGATACCAAGTGTTGCCATGCCGTCACAATTTCCAATTCTTAGGCCTATGACGGCAGAGTGTCTGGCAGTTCTGAAAGAGAACTTAGGGATGCAGGCGTTTTGGCTCCTTCCACCGAGAAACCAGCTCCTCCAGCTCCTCTGTCGTTAGCTAGTTCATGTTAGAATATCTCTAGGGGCCCTCTTTTCCTCCTCCACGAGGTAAGACACAAACGGAATTGCCCTAAAGGGAAGAAGCCTTCTGAGTCCGGCAGAGAGGCAGCCTCTCCCACTCAGCATTCCCCCAACGCTGAGCCCCGGGTATGGGACAGAGAGAGGGAGAAAGGCAGCCGTAACCCCGAGCTCTTCCACAATGTAGTATAGGCCTCACCCTCACGCTCACGTCAATTTCACAGAGAAAACACCAGGCCTCGGTGTGCTTTCCTGTGGCAAGGAAACTTTGCTTTCATTCCTTAGGTGGCACGTTGGCTCAGGACTGCCCTACCCGAAGGACTCACGGTGTGCAGCCCTACTGGTTGAGATCAGCCCCTCTGGCTCTTTCTCGGATGACACCAACTGGAAAAGAGCCGTTCATATGCTGGGGACCCAGGGAGCTTTCCCTAGTCTACACCAGAACAGCACTCTGAGGGAGAGGAGCTGCTGACGTTTGGTAGCAAAATCTCCTATTCTGAAGAGAAACATTTCGCTGTGAGCGGGTTCCATCAGCCTTGCCATCTTTTCTCAGCTGGCTAGGATGGAGGGCAGGCAGTCAGTTGGCAGACTCACCTGAGGCCCTGCTTGCCAGACTGTGACACAGACCTCCCGCCTGCTTCAGCCCAAAGGGACGGCTTATGGTAAGGTAAAAACCCTGTGTTGGAAAGTTCCTGCCTAACCCTCGCACCAGCACAAGCATATTGGTCATTGGTCAAAGACTCTCCCCACAAGTTTAACATGTTTGCTCCCATCTAGCCTCCGAAGCCGAGTTTACCTAGCTAGGAATCTCACTTCAGGAAAGGTACTCAGGCTGCTGGTGACTGCACGTTGTTTCACCAGGCAGCCCAAATCGAGTACACCCACTTGCATTTTCCAGGGGGCAGAGCAAATGGTGTCAACTTACAGGCCTCCAGCCTGGGAGGGGCAACGTACACTTTGTGAATGGGAAAGAAGCCCATGCCTTCAGTGTGAAAGGCCGCTAGGCCTCTTTGCTTTGGCAGCCCAGGGATAGCGTCAGCTCTGAAATGCTTCCAAAGGAGCAGAGTCAGAGAACCTTGGAACCACAGAGCAGGTGCAGCCCAGAACACGGACTGCTCTTGGCCTGAGAACACCCACTGCCCAGCGCCTCTTTGGGGTACACACGTGTAGAGGGAGGGTGTTGAATTCTGCTGCGTCATAACTTCTCCGGGCCACGTAGTGTGAGGGCAAGGAGAGTGGCCCTCCACCTCATCCCAGTTTCATGTGTCAGTTGTCTAAGGCAAACTCCCTGCTTGAATCCCTCCGTGGGCTACGTAGCCTCCAGAGAAAGGTGGATGATTGGGACCCAGGGCTGGTATCTAGGTTAATGTTCTGTGCATCAACTTCGCAGCTGTTCTCTCTAAGCGGGTCCCAAAGGCTTTCTGGAAGAGTTTCCTTAGAGGGTCAGAAACAGGAAATTAACCGACAGGCCCACGGGGACGCCAGTTCTCTCCAGCAACAACGCTACCAGCCTCAGACACTTGGGTTCTCTTTGGTAAATGGAAGAACACTATGCTTGGAAGCTTCTTCCATCCAGTTTGAGAGTCGCACTTCCACTGCATCTTGGGATACCAAGTGTTGCCATGCCGTCACAATTTCCAATTCTTAGGCCTATGACGGCAGAGTGTCTGGCAGTTCTGAAAGAGAACTTAGGGATGCAGGCGTTTTGGCTCCTTCCACCGAGAAACCAGCTCCTCCAGCTCCTCTGTCGTTAGCTAGTTCATGTTAGAATATCTCTAGGGGCCCTCTTTTCCTCCTCCACGAGGTAAGACACAAACGGAATTGCCCTAAAGGGAAGAAGCCTTCTGAGTCCGGCAGAGAGGCAGCCTCTCCCACTCAGCATTCCCCCAACGCTGAGCCCCGGGTATGGGACAGAGAGAGGGAGAAAGGCAGCCGTAACCCCGAGCTCTTCCACAATGTAGTATAGGCCTCACCCTCACGCTCACGTCAATTTCACAGAGAAAACACCAGGCCTCGGTGTGCTTTCCTGTGGCAAGGAAACTTTGCTTTCATTCCTTAGGTGGCACGTTGGCTCAGGACTGCCCTACCCGAAGGACTCACGGTGTGCAGCCCTACTGGTTGAGATCAGCCCCTCTGGCTCTTTCTCGGATGACACCAACTGGAAAAGAGCCGTTCATATGCTGGGGACCCAGGGAGCTTTCCCTAGTCTACACCAGAACAGCACTCTGAGGGAGAGGAGCTGCTGACGTTTGGTAGCAAAATCTCCTATTCTGAAGAGAAACATTTCGCTGTGAGCGGGTTCCATCAGCCTTGCCATCTTTTCTCAGCTGGCTAGGATGGAGGGCAGGCAGTCAGTTGGCAGACTCACCTGAGGCCCTGCTTGCCAGACTGTGACACAGACCTCCCGCCTGCTTCAGCCCAAAGGGACGGCTTATGGTAAGGTAAAAACCCTGTGTTGGAAAGTTCCTGCCTAACCCTCGCACCAGCACAAGCATATTGGTCATTGGTCAAAGACTTTCCCCACAAGTTTAACATGTTTGCTCCCATCTAGCCTCCGAAGCCGAGTTTACCTAGCTAGGAATCTCACTTCAGGAAAGGTACTCAGGCTGCTGGTGACTGCACGTTGTTTCACCAGGCAGCCCAAATCGAGTACACCCACTTGCATTTTCCAGGGGGCAGAGCAAATGGTGTCAACTTACAGGCCTCCAGCCTGGGAGGGGCAACGTACACTTTGTGAATGGGAAAGAAGCCCATGCCTTCAGTGTGAAAGGCCGCTAGGCCTCTTTGCTTTGGCAGCCCAGGGATAGCGTCAGCTGTGAAATGCTTCCAAAGGAGCAGAGTCAGAGAACCTTGGAACCACAGAGCAGGTGCAGCCCAGAACACGGACTGCTCTTGGCCTGAGAACACCCACTGCCCAGCGCCTCTTTGGGGTACACACGTGTAGAGGGAGGGTGTTGAATTCTGCTGCGTCATAACTTCTCCGGGCCACGTAGTGTGAGGGCAAGGAGAGTGGCCCTCCACCTCATCCCAGTTTCATGTGTCAGTTGTCTAAGGCAAACTCCCTGCTTGAATCCCTCCGTGGGCTACGTAGCCTCCAGAGAAAGGTGGATGATTGGGACCCAGGGCTGGTATCTAGGTTAATGTTCTGTGCATCAACTTCGCAGCTGTTCTCTCTAAGCGGGTCCCAAAGGCTTTCTGGAAGAGTTTCCTTAGAGGGTCAGAAACAGGAAATTAACCGACAGGCCCACGGGGACGCCAGTTCTCTCCAGCAACAACGCTACCAGCCTCAGACACTTGGGTTCTCTTTGGTAAATGGAAGAACACTATGCTCGGAAGCTTCTTCCATCCAGTTTGAGAGTCGCACTTCCACTGCATCTTGGGATACCAAGTGTTGCCATGCCGTCACAATATCCAATTCTTAGGCCTATGACGGCAGAGTGTCTGGCAGTTCTGAAAGAGAACTTAGGAATGCAGGCGTTTTGGCTCCTTCCACCGAGAAACCAGCTCCTCCAGCTCCTCTGTCGTTAGCTATTTCATGTTAGAATATCTCTAGGGGCCCTCTTTTCCTCCTCCACGAGGTAAGACACAAACGGAATTGCCCTAAAGGGAAGAAGCCTTCTGAGTCCGGCAGAGAGGCAGCCTCTCCCACTCAGCATTCCCCCAACGCTGAGCCCCGGGTATGGGACAGAGAGAGGGAGAAAGGCAGCCGTAACCCCGAGCTCTTCCACAATGTAGTATAGGCCTCACCCTCACGCTCACGTCAATTTCACAGAGAAAACACCAGGCCTCGGTGTGCTTTCCTGTGGCAAGGAAACTTTGCTTTCATTCCTTAGGTGGCACGTTGGCTCAGGACTGCCCTACCCGAAGGACTCACGGTGTGCAGCCCTACTGGTTGAGATCAGCCCCTCTGGCTCTTTCTCGGATGACACCAACTGGAAAAGAGCCGTTCATATGCTGGGGACCCAGGGAGCTTTCCCTAGTCTACACCAGAACAGCACTCTGAGGGAGAGGAGCTGCTGACGTTTGGTAGCAAAATCTCCTATTCTGAAGAGAAACATTTCGCTGTAAGCGGGTTCCATCAGCCTTGCCATCTTTTCTCAGCTGGCTAGGATGGAGGGCAGGCAGTCAGTTGGCAGACTCACCTGAGGCCCTGCTTGCCAGACTGTGACACAGACCTCCCGCCTGCTTCAGCCCAAAGGGACGGCTTATGGTAAGGTAAAAACCCTGTGTTGGAAAGTTCCTGCCTAACCCTCGCACCAGCACAAGCATATTGGTCATTGGTCAAGACTCTCCCCACAAGTTTAACATGTTTGCTCCCATCTAGCCTCCGAAGCCGAGTTTACCTAGCTAGGAATCTCACTTCAGGAAAGGTACTCAGGCTGCTGGTGACTGCACGTTGTTTCACCAGGCAGCCCAAATCGAGTACACCCACTTGCATTTTCCAGGGGGCAGAGCAAATGGTGTCAACTTACAGGCCTCCAGCCTGGGAGGGGCAACGTACACTTTGTGAATGGGAAAGAAGCCCATGCCTTCAGTGTGAAAGGCCGCTAGGCCTCTTTGCTTTGGCAGCCCAGGGATAGCGTCAGCTGTGAAATGCTTCCAAAGGAGCAGAGTCAGAGAACCTTGGAACCACAGAGCAGGTGCAGCCCAGAACACGGACTACTCTTGGCCTGAGAACACCCACTGCCCAGCGCCTCTTTGGGGTACACACGTGTAGAGGGAGGGTGTTGAATTCTGCTGCGTCATAACTTCTCCGGGCCACGTAGTGTGAGGGCAAGGAGAGTGGCCCTCCACCTCATCCCAGTTTCATGTGTCAGTTGTCTAAGGCAAACTCCCTGCTTGAATCCCTCCGTGGGCTACGTAACCTCCAGAGAAAGGTGGATGATTGGGACCCAGGGCTGGTATCTAGGTTAATGTTCTGTGCATCAACTTCGCAGCTGTTCTCTCTAAGCGGGTCCCAAAGGCTTTCTGGAAGAGTTTCCTTAGAGGGTCAGAAACAGGAAATTAACCGACAGGCCCACGGGGACGCCAGTTCTCTCCAGCAACAACGCTACCAGCCTCAGACACTTGGGTTCTCTTTGGTAAATGGAAGAACACTATGCTCGGAAGCTTCTTCCATCCAGTTTGAGAGTCGCGCTTCCACTGCATCTTGGGATACCAAGTGTTGCCATGCCGTCACAATATCCAATTCTTAGGCCTATGACGGCAGAGTGTCTGGCAGTTCTGAAAGAGAACTTAGGGATGCAGGCGTTTTGGCTCCTTCCACCGAGAAACCAGCTCCTCCAGCTCCTCTGTCGTTAGCTATTTCATGTTAGAATATCTCTAGGGGCCCTCTTTTCCTCCTCCACGAGGTAAGACACAAACGGAATTGCCCTAAAGGGAAGAAGCCTTCTGAGTCCGGCAGAGAGGCAGCCTCTCCCACTCAGCATTCCCCCAACGCTGAGCCCCGGGTATGGGACAGAGAGAGGGAGAAAGGCAGCCGTAACCCCGAGCTCTTCCACAATGTAGTATAGGCCTCACACTCAAGCTCACGTCAATTTCATAGAGAAAACACCAGGCCTCGGTGTGCTTTCCTGTGGCAAGGAAACTTTGCTTTCATTCCTTAGGTGGCACGTTGGCTCAGGACTGCCCTACCCGAAGGACTCACGGTGTGCAGCCCTATTGGTTGAGATCAGCCCCTCTGGCTCTTTCTCGGATGACACCAACTGGGCAAAGAGCCGTTCATATGCTGGGGACCCAGGGAGCTTTCCCTAGTCTACACCAGAACAGCACTCTGAGGGAGAGGAGCTGCTGACGTTTGGTAGCAAAATCTCCTATTCTGAAGAGAAACATTTCGTTGTAAGCGGGTTCCATCAGCCTTGCCATCTTTTCTCAGCTGGCTAGGATGGAGGGCAGGCAGTCAGTTGGCAGACTCACCTGAGGCCCTGCTTGCCAGACTGTGACACAGACCTCCCGCCTGCTTCAGCCCAAAGGGACGGCTTATGGTAAGGTACAAACCCTGTGTTGGAAAGTTCCTGCCTAACCCTCGCACCAGCACAAGCATATTGGTCATTGGTCAAAGACTCTCCCCACAAGTTTAACATGTTTGCTCCCATCTAGCCTCCGAAGCCGAGTTTACCTAGCTAGGAATCTCACTTCAGGAAAGGTACTCAGGCTGCTGGTGACTGCACGTTGTTTCACCAGGCAGCCCAAATCGAGTACACCCACTTGCATTTTCCAGGGGGCAGAGCAAATGGTGTCAACTTACAGGCCTCCAGCCTGGGAGGGGCAACGTACACTTTGTGAATGGGAAAGAAGCCCATGCCTTCAGTGTGAAAGGCCGCTAGGCCTCTTTGCTTTGGCAGCCCAGGGATAGCGTCAGCTGTGAAATGCTTCCAAAGGAGCAGAGTCAGAGAACCTTGGAACCACAGAGCAGGTGCAGCCCAGAACACGGACTGCTCTTGGCCTGAGAACACCCACTGCCCAGCGCCTCTTTGGGGTACACACGTGTAGAGGGAGGGTGTTGAATTCTGCTGCGTCATAACTTCTCCGGGCCACGTAGTGTGAGGGCAAGGAGAGTGGCCCTCCACCTCATCCCAGTTTCATGTGTCAGTTGTCTAAGGCAAACTCCCTGCTTGAATCCCTCCGTGGGCTACGTAGCCTCCAGAGAAAGGTGGATGATTGGGACCCAGGGCTGGTATCTAGGTTAATGTTCTGTGCATCAACTTCGCAGCTGTTCTCTCTAAGCGGGTCCCAAAGGCTTTCTGGAAGAGTTTCCTTAGAGGGTCAGAAACAGGAAATTAACCGACAGGCCCACGGGGACGCCAGTTCTCTCCAGCAACAACGCTACCAGCCTCAGACACTTGGGTTCTCTTTGGTAAATGGAAGAACACTATGCTTGGAAGCTTCTTCCATCCAGTTTGAGAGTCGCACTTCCACTGCATCTTGGGATACCAAGTGTTGCCATGCCGTCACAATTTCCAATTCTTAGGCCTATGACGGCAGAGTGTCTGGCAGTTCTGAAAGAGAACTTAGGGATGCAGGCGTTTTGGCTCCTTCCACCGAGAAACCAGCTCCTCCAGCTCCTCTGTCGTTAGCTAGTTCATGTTAGAATATCTCTAGGGGCCCTCTTTTCCTCCTCCACGAGGTAAGACACAAACGGAATTGCCCTAAAGGGAAGAAGCCTTCTGAGTCCGGCAGAGAGGCAGCCTCTCCCACTCAGCATTCCCCCAACGCTGAGCCCCGGGTATGGGACAGAGAGAGGGAGAAAGGCAGCCGTAACCCCGAGCTCTTCCACAATGTAGTATAGGCCTCACCCTCACGCTCACGTCAATTTCACAGAGAAAACACCAGGCCTCGGTGTGCTTTCCTGTGGCAAGGAAACTTTGCTTTCATTCCTTAGGTGGCACGTTGGCTCAGGACTGCCCTACCCGAAGGACTCACGGTGTGCAGCCCTACTGGTTGAGATCAGCCCCTCTGGCTCTTTCTCGGATGACACCAACTGGAAAAGAGCCGTTCATATGCTGGGGACCCAGGGAGCTTTCCCTAGTCTACACCAGAACAGCACTCTGAGGGAGAGGAGCTGCTGACGTTTGGTAGCAAAATCTCCTATTCTGAAGAGAAACATTTCGCTGTGAGCGGGTTCCATCAGCCTTGCCATCTTTTCTCAGCTGGCTAGGATGGAGGGCAGGCAGTCAGTTGGCAGACTCACCTGAGGCCCTGCTTGCCAGACTGTGACACAGACCTCCCGCCTGCTTCAGCCCAAAGGGACGGCTTATGGTAAGGTAAAAACCCTGTGTTGGAAAGTTCCTGCCTAACCCTCGCACCAGCACAAGCATATTGGTCATTGGTCAAAGACTTTCCCCACAAGTTTAACATGTTTGCTCCCATCTAGCCTCCGAAGCCGAGTTTACCTAGCTAGGAATCTCACTTCAGGAAAGGTACTCAGGCTGCTGGTGACTGCACGTTGTTTCACCAGGCAGCCCAAATCGAGTACACCCACTTGCATTTTCCAGGGGGCAGAGCAAATGGTGTCAACTTACAGGCCTCCAGCCTGGGAGGGGCAACGTACACTTTGTGAATGGGAAAGAAGCCCATGCCTTCAGTGTGAAAGGCCGCTAGGCCTCTTTGCTTTGGCAGCCCAGGGATAGCGTCAGCTGTGAAATGCTTCCAAAGGAGCAGAGTCAGAGAACCTTGGAACCACAGAGCAGGTGCAGCCCAGAACACGGACTGCTCTTGGCCTGAGAACACCCACTGCCCAGCGCCTCTTTGGGGTACACACGTGTAGAGGGAGGGTGTTGAATTCTGCTGCGTCATAACTTCTCCGGGCCACGTAGTGTGAGGGCAAGGAGAGTGGCCCTCCACCTCATCCCAGTTTCATGTGTCAGTTGTCTAAGGCAAACTCCCTGCTTGAATCCCTCCGTGGGCTACGTAGCCTCCAGAGAAAGGTGGATGATTGGGACCCAGGGCTGGTATCTAGGTTAATGTTCTGTGCATCAACTTCGCAGCTGTTCTCTCTAAGCGGGTCCCAAAGGCTTTCTGGAAGAGTTTCCTTAGAGGGTCAGAAACAGGAAATTAACCGACAGGCCCACGGGGACGCCAGTTCTCTCCAGCAACAACGCTACCAGCCTCAGACACTTGGGTTCTCTTTGGTAAATGGAAGAACACTATGCTCGGAAGCTTCTTCCATCCAGTTTGAGAGTCGCACTTCCACTGCATCTTGGGATACCAAGTGTTGCCATGCCGTCACAATATCCAATTCTTAGGCCTATGACGGCAGAGTGTCTGGCAGTTCTGAAAGAGAACTTAGGAATGCAGGCGTTTTGGCTCCTTCCACCGAGAAACCAGCTCCTCCAGCTCCTCTGTCGTTAGCTATTTCATGTTAGAATATCTCTAGGGGCCCTCTTTTCCTCCTCCACGAGGTAAGACACAAACGGAATTGCCCTAAAGGGAAGAAGCCTTCTGAGTCCGGCAGAGAGGCAGCCTCTCCCACTCAGCATTCCCCCAACGCTGAGCCCCGGGTATGGGACAGAGAGAGGGAGAAAGGCAGCCGTAACCCCGAGCTCTTCCACAATGTAGTATAGGCCTCACCCTCACGCTCACGTCAATTTCACAGAGAAAACACCAGGCCTCGGTGTGCTTTCCTGTGGCAAGGAAACTTTGCTTTCATTCCTTAGGTGGCACGTTGGCTCAGGACTGCCCTACCCGAAGGACTCACGGTGTGCAGCCCTACTGGTTGAGATCAGCCCCTCTGGCTCTTTCTCGGATGACACCAACTGGAAAAGAGCCGTTCATATGCTGGGGACCCAGGGAGCTTTCCCTAGTCTACACCAGAACAGCACTCTGAGGGAGAGGAGCTGCTGACGTTTGGTAGCAAAATCTCCTATTCTGAAGAGAAACATTTCGCTGTAAGCGGGTTCCATCAGCCTTGCCATCTTTTCTCAGCTGGCTAGGATGGAGGGCAGGCAGTCAGTTGGCAGACTCACCTGAGGCCCTGCTTGCCAGACTGTGACACAGACCTCCCGCCTGCTTCAGCCCAAAGGGACGGCTTATGGTAAGGTACAAACCCTGTGTTGGAAAGTTCCTGCCTAACCCTCGCACCAGCACAAGCATATTGGTCATTGGTCAAAGACTCTCCCCACAAGTTTAACATGTTTGCTCCCATCTAGCCTCCGAAGCCGAGTTTACCTAGCTAGGAATCTCACTTCAGGAAAGGTACTCAGGCTGCTGGTGACTGCACGTTGTTTCACCAGGCAGCCCAAATCGAGTACACCCACTTGCATTTTCCAGGGGGCAGAGCAAATGGTGTCAACTTACAGGCCTCCAGCCTGGGAGGGGCAACGTACACTTTGTGAATGGGAAAGAAGCCCATGCCTTCAGTGTGAAAGGCCGCTAGGCCTCTTTGCTTTGGCAGCCCAGGGATAGCGTCAGCTCTGAAATGCTTCCAAAGGAGCAGAGTCAGAGAACCTTGGAACCACAGAGCAGGTGCAGCCCAGAACACGGACTGCTCTTGGCCTGAGAACACCCACTGCCCAGCGCCTCTTTGGGGTACACACGTGTAGAGGGAGGGTGTTGAATTCTGCTGCGTCATAACTTCTCCGGGCCACGTAGTGTGAGGGCAAGGAGAGTGGCCCTCCACCTCATCCCAGTTTCATGTGTCAGTTGTCTAAGGCAAACTCCCTGCTTGAATCCCTCCGTGGGCTACGTAGCCTCCAGAGAAAGGTGGATGATTGGGACCCAGGGCTGGTATCTAGGTTAATGTTCTGTGCATCAACTTCGCAGCTGTTCTCTCTAAGCGGGTCCCAAAGGCTTTCTGGAAGAGTTTCCTTAGAGGGTCAGAAACAGGAAATTAACCGACAGGCCCACGGGGACGCCAGTTCTCTCCAGCAACAACGCTACCAGCCTCAGACACTTGGGTTCTCTTTGGTAAATGGAAGAACACTATGCTCGGAAGCTTCTTCCATCCAGTTTGAGAGTCGCGCTTCCACTGCATCTTGGGATACCAAGTGTTGCCATGCCGTCACAATTTCCAATTCTTAGGCCTATGACGGCAGAGTGTCTGGCAGTTCTGAAAGAGAACTTAGGAATGCAGGCGTTTTGGCTCCTTCCACCGAGAAACCAGCTCCTCCAGCTCCTCTGTCGTTAGCTATTTCATGTTAGAATATCTCTAGGGGCCCTCTTTTCCTCCTCCACGAGGTAAGACACAAACGGAATTGCCCTAAAGGGAAGAAGCCTTCTGAGTCCGGCAGAGAGGCAGCCTCTCCCACTCAGCATTCCCCCAACGCTGAGCCCCGGGTATGGGACAGAGAGAGGGAGAAAGGCAGCCGTAACCCCGAGCTCTTCCACAATGTAGTATAGGCCTCACCCTCAAGCTCACGTCAATTTCATAGAGAAAACACCAGGCCTCGGTGTGCTTTCCTGTGGCAAGGAAACTTTGCTTTCATTCCTTAGGTGGCACGTTGGCTCAGGACTGCCCTACCCGAAGGACTCACGGTGTGCAGCCCTATTGGTTGAGATCAGCCCCTCTGGCTCTTTCTCGGATGACACCAACTGGGCAAAGAGCCGTTCATATGCTGGGGACCCAGGGAGCTTTCCCTAGTCTACACCAGAACAGCACTCTGAGGGAGAGGAGCTGCTGACGTTTGGTAGCAAAATCTCCTATTCTGAAGAGAAACATTTCGTTGTAAGCGGGTTCCATCAGCCTTGCCATCTTTTCTCAGCTGGCTAGGATGGAGGGCAGGCAGTCAGTTGGCAGACTCACCTGAGGCCCTGCTTGCCAGACTGTGACACAGACCTCCCGCCTGCTTCAGCCCAAAGGGACGGCTTATGGTAAGGTACAAACCCTGTGTTGGAAAGTTCCTGCCTAACCCTCGCACCAGCACAAGCATATTGGTCATTGGTCAAAGACTCTCCCCACAAGTTTAACATGTTTGCTCCCATCTAGCCTCCGAAGCCGAGTTTACCTAGCTAGGAATCTCACTTCAGGAAAGGTACTCAGGCTGCTGGTGACTGCACGTTGTTTCACCAGGCAGCCCAAATCGAGTACACCCACTTGCATTTTCCAGGGGGCAGAGCAAATGGTGTCAACTTACAGGCCTCCAGCCTGGGAGGGGCAACGTACACTTTGTGAATGGGAAAGAAGCCCATGCCTTCAGTGTGAAAGGCCGCTAGGCCTCTTTGCTTTGGCAGCCCAGGGATAGCGTCAGCTCTGAAATGCTTCCAAAGGAGCAGAGTCAGAGAACCTTGGAACCACAGAGCAGGTGCAGCCCAGAACACGGACTGCTCTTGGCCTGAGAACACCCACTGCCCAGCGCCTCTTTGGGGTACACACGTGTAGAGGGAGGGTGTTGAATTCTGCTGCGTCATAACTTCTCCGGGCCACGTAGTGTGAGGGCAAGGAGAGTGGCCCTCCACCTCATCCCAGTTTCATGTGTCAGTTGTCTAAGGCAAACTCCCTGCTTGAATCCCTCCGTGGGCTACGTAGCCTCCAGAGAAAGGTGGATGATTGGGACCCAGGGCTGGTATCTAGGTTAATGTTCTGTGCATCAACTTCGCAGCTGTTCTCTCTAAGCGGGTCCCAAAGGCTTTCTGGAAGAGTTTCCTTAGAGGGTCAGAAACAGGAAATTAACCGACAGGCCCACGGGGACGCCAGTTCTCTCCAGCAACAACGCTACCAGCCTCAGACACTTGGGTTCTCTTTGGTAAATGGAAGAACACTATGCTCGGAAGCTTCTTCCATCCAGTTTGAGAGTCGCACTTCCACTGCATCTTGGGATACCAAGTGTTGCCATGCCGTCACAATTTCCAATTCTTAGGCCTATGACGGCAGAGTGTCTGGCAGTTCTGAAAGAGAACTTAGGGATGCAGGCGTTTTGGCTCCTTCCACCGAGAAACCAGCTCCTCCAGCTCCTCTGTCGTTAGCTAGTTCATGTTAGAATATCTCTAGGGGCCCTCTTTTCCTCCTCCACGAGGTAAGACACAAACGGAATTGCCCTAAAGGGAAGAAGCCTTCTGAGTCCGGCAGAGAGGCAGCCTCTCCCACTCAGCATTCCCCCAACGCTGAGCCCCGGGTATGGGACAGAGAGAGGGAGAAAGGCAGCCGTAACCCCGAGCTCTTCCACAATGTAGTATAGGCCTCACCCTCACGCTCACGTCAATTTCACAGAGAAAACACCAGGCCTCGGTGTGCTTTCCTGTGGCAAGGAAACTTTGCTTTCATTCCTTAGGTGGCACGTTGGCTCAGGACTGCCCTACCCGAAGGACTCACGGTGTGCAGCCCTACTGGTTGAGATCAGCCCCTCTGGCTCTTTCTCGGATGACACCAACTGGAAAAGAGCCGTTCATATGCTGGGGACCCAGGGAGCTTTCCCTAGTCTACACCAGAACAGCACTCTGAGGGAGAGGAGCTGCTGACGTTTGGTAGCAAAATCTCCTATTCTGAAGAGAAACATTTCGCTGTGAGCGGGTTCCATCAGCCTTGCCATCTTTTCTCAGCTGGCTAGGATGGAGGGCAGGCAGTCAGTTGGCAGACTCACCTGAGGCCCTGCTTGCCAGACTGTGACACAGACCTCCCGCCTGCTTCAGCCCAAAGGGACGGCTTATGGTAAGGTAAAAACCCTGTGTTGGAAAGTTCCTGCCTAACCCTCGCACCAGCACAAGCATATTGGTCATTGGTCAAAGACTCTCCCCACAAGTTTAACATGTTTGCTCCCATCTAGCCTCCGAAGCCGAGTTTACCTAGCTAGGAATCTCACTTCAGGAAAGGTACTCAGGCTGCTGGTGACTGCACGTTGTTTCACCAGGCAGCCCAAATCGAGTACACCCACTTGCATTTTCCAGGGGGCAGAGCAAATGGTGTCAACTTACAGGCCTCCAGCCTGGGAGGGGCAACGTACACTTTGTGAATGGGAAAGAAGCCCATGCCTTCAGTGTGAAAGGCCGCTAGGCCTCTTTGCTTTGGCAGCCCAGGGATAGCGTCAGCTGTGAAATGCTTCCAAAGGAGCAGAGTCAGAGAACCTTGGAACCACAGAGCAGGTGCAGCCCAGAACACGGACTGCTCTTGGCCTGAGAACACCCACTGCCCAGCGCCTCTTTGGGGTACACACGTGTAGAGGGAGGGTGTTGAATTCTGCTGCGTCATAACTTCTCCGGGCCACGTAGTGTGAGGGCAAGGAGAGTGGCCCTCCACCTCATCCCAGTTTCATGTGTCAGTTGTCTAAGGCAAACTCCCTGCTTGAATCCCTCCGTGGGCTACGTAGCCTCCAGAGAAAGGTGGATGATTGGGACCCAGGGCTGGTATCTAGGTTAATGTTCTGTGCATCAACTTCGCAGCTGTTCTCTCTAAGCGGGTCCCAAAGGCTTTCTGGAAGAGTTTCCTTAGAGGGTCAGAAACAGGAAATTAACCGACAGGCCCACGGGGACGCCAGTTCTCTCCAGCAACAACGCTACCAGCCTCAGACACTTGGGTTCTCTTTGGTAAATGGAAGAACACTATGCTTGGAAGCTTCTTCCATCCAGTTTGAGAGTCGCACTTCCACTGCATCTTGGGATACCAAGTGTTGCCATGCCGTCACAATTTCCAATTCTTAGGCCTATGACGGCAGAGTGTCTGGCAGTTCTGAAAGAGAACTTAGGGATGCAGGCGTTTTGGCTCCTTCCACCGAGAAACCAGCTCCTCCAGCTCCTCTGTCGTTAGCTAGTTCATGTTAGAATATCTCTAGGGGCCCTCTTTTCCTCCTCCACGAGGTAAGACACAAACGGAATTGCCCTAAAGGGAAGAAGCCTTCTGAGTCCGGCAGAGAGGCAGCCTCTCCCACTCAGCATTCCCCCAACGCTGAGCCCCGGGTATGGGACAGAGAGAGGGAGAAAGGCAGCCGTAACCCCGAGCTCTTCCACAATGTAGTATAGGCCTCACCCTCACGCTCACGTCAATTTCACAGAGAAAACACCAGGCCTCGGTGTGCTTTCCTGTGGCAAGGAAACTTTGCTTTCATTCCTTAGGTGGCACGTTGGCTCAGGACTGCCCTACCCGAAGGACTCACGGTGTGCAGCCCTACTGGTTGAGATCAGCCCCTCTGGCTCTTTCTCGGATGACACCAACTGGAAAAGAGCCGTTCATATGCTGGGGACCCAGGGAGCTTTCCCTAGTCTACACCAGAACAGCACTCTGAGGGAGAGGAGCTGCTGACGTTTGGTAGCAAAATCTCCTATTCTGAAGAGAAACATTTCGCTGTAAGCGGGTTCCATCAGCCTTGCCATCTTTTCTCAGCTGGCTAGGATGGAGGGCAGGCAGTCAGTTGGCAGACTCACCTGAGGCCCTGCTTGCCAGACTGTGACACAGACCTCCCGCCTGCTTCAGCCCAAAGGGACGGCTTATGGTAAGGTACAAACCCTGTGTTGGAAAGTTCCTGCCTAACCCTCGCACCAGCACAAGCATATTGGTCATTGGTCAAAGACTCTCCCCACAAGTTTAACATGTTTGCTCCCATCTAGCCTCCGAAGCCGAGTTTACCTAGCTAGGAATCTCACTTCAGGAAAGGTACTCAGGCTGCTGGTGACTGCACGTTGTTTCACCAGGCAGCCCAAATCGAGTACACCCACTTGCATTTTCCAGGGGGCAGAGCAAATGGTGTCAACTTACAGGCCTCCAGCCTGGGAGGGGCAACGTACACTTTGTGAATGGGAAAGAAGCCCATGCCTTCAGTGTGAAAGGCCGCTAGGCCTCTTTGCTTTGGCAGCCCAGGGATAGCGTCAGCTCTGAAATGCTTCCAAAGGAGCAGAGTCAGAGAACCTTGGAACCACAGAGCAGGTGCAGCCCAGAACACGGACTGCTCTTGGCCTGAGAACACCCACTGCCCAGCGCCTCTTTGGGGTACACACGTGTAGAGGGAGGGTGTTGAATTCTGCTGCGTCATAACTTCTCCGGGCCACGTAGTGTGAGGGCAAGGAGAGTGGCCCTCCACCTCATCCCAGTTTCATGTGTCAGTTGTCTAAGGCAAACTCCCTGCTTGAATCCCTCCGTGGGCTACGTAGCCTCCAGAGAAAGGTGGATGATTGGGACCCAGGGCTGGTATCTAGGTTAATGTTCTGTGCATCAACTTCGCAGCTGTTCTCTCTAAGCGGGTCCCAAAGGCTTTCTGGAAGAGTTTCCTTAGAGGGTCAGAAACAGGAAATTAACCGACAGGCCCACGGGGACGCCAGTTCTCTCCAGCAACAACGCTACCAGCCTCAGACACTTGGGTTCTCTTTGGTAAATGGAAGAACACTATGCTCGGAAGCTTCTTCCATCCAGTTTGAGAGTCGCACTTCCACTGCATCTTGGGATACCAAGTGTTGCCATGCCGTCACAATTTCCAATTCTTAGGCCTATGACGGCAGAGTGTCTGGCAGTTCTGAAAGAGAACTTAGGAATGCAGGCGTTTTGGCTCCTTCCACCGAGAAACCAGCTCCTCCAGCTCCTCTGTCGTTAGCTATTTCATGTTAGAATATCTCTAGGGGCCCTCTTTTCCTCCTCCACGAGGTAAGACACAAACGGAATTGCCCTAAAGGGAAGAAGCCTTCTGAGTCCGGCAGAGAGGCAGCCTCTCCCACTCAGCATTCCCCCAACGCTGAGCCCCGGGTATGGGACAGAGAGAGGGAGAAAGGCAGCCGTAACCCCGAGCTCTTCCACAATGTAGTATAGGCCTCACCCTCACGCTCACGTCAATTTCACAGAGAAAACACCAGGCCTCGGTGTGCTTTCCTGTGGCAAGGAAACTTTGCTTTCATTCCTTAGGTGGCACGTTGGCTCAGGACTGCCCTACCCGAAGGACTCACGGTGTGCAGCCCTACTGGTTGAGATCAGCCCCTCTGGCTCTTTCTCGGATGACACCAACTGGAAAAGAGCCGTTCATATGCTGGGGACCCAGGGAGCTTTCCCTAGTCTACACCAGAACAGCACTCTGAGGGAGAGGAGCTGCTGACGTTTGGTAGCAAAATCTCCTATTCTGAAGAGAAACATTTCGCTGTAAGCGGGTTCCATCAGCCTTGCCATCTTTTCTCAGCTGGCTAGGATGGAGGGCAGGCAGTCAGTTGGCAGACTCACCTGAGGCCCTGCTTGCCAGACTGTGACACAGACCTCCCGCCTGCTTCAGCCCAAAGGGACGGCTTATGGTAAGGTACAAACCCTGTGTTGGAAAGTTCCTGCCTAACCCTCGCACCAGCACAAGCATATTGGTCATTGGTCAAAGACTCTCCCCACAAGTTTAACATGTTTGCTCCCATCTAGCCTCCGAAGCCGAGTTTACCTAGCTAGGAATCTCACTTCAGGAAAGGTACTCAGGCTGCTGGTGACTGCACGTTGTTTCACCAGGCAGCCCAAATCGAGTACACCCACTTGCATTTTCCAGGGGGCAGAGCAAATGGTGTCAACTTACAGGCCTCCAGCCTGGGAGGGGCAACGTACACTTTGTGAATGGGAAAGAAGCCCATGCCTTCAGTGTGAAAGGCCGCTAGGCCTCTTTGCTTTGGCAGCCCAGGGATAGCGTCAGCTGTGAAATGCTTCCAAAGGAGCAGAGTCAGAGAACCTTGGAACCACAGAGCAGGTGCAGCCCAGAACACGGACTGCTCTTGGCCTGAGAACACCCACTGCCCAGCGCCTCTTTGGGGTACACACGTGTTGTAGAGGGAGGGTGTTGAATTCTGCTGCGTCATAACTTCTCCGGGCCACGTAGTGTGAGGGCAAGAGAGTGGCCTCCACCTCATCCCAGTTTCATGTGTCAGTTGTCTAAGGCAAACTCCCTGCTTGAATCCCTCCGTGGGCTACGTAGCCTCCAGAGAAAGGTGGATGATTGGGACCCAGGGCTGGTATCTAGGTTAATGTTCTGTGCATCAACTTCGCAGCTGTTCTCTCTAAGCGGGTCCCAAAGGCTTTCTGGAAGAGTTTCCTTAGAGGGTCAGAAACAGGAAATTAACCGACAGGCCCACGGGGACGCCAGTTCTCTCCAGCAACAACGCTACCAGCCTCAGACACTTGGGTTCTCTTTGGTAAATGGAAGAACACTATGCTCGGAAGCTTCTTCCATCCAGTTTGAGAGTCGCACTTCCACTGCATCTTGGGATACCAAGTGTTGCCATGCCGTCACAATTTCCAATTCTTAGGCCTATGACGGCAGAGTGTCTGGCAGTTCTGAAAGAGAACTTAGGAATGCAGGCGTTTTGGCTCCTTCCACGAGAAACCAGCTCCTCCAGCTCCTCTGTCGTTAGCTATTTCATGTTAGAATATCTCTAGGGGCCCTCTTTTCCTCCTCCACGAGGTAAGACACAAACGGAATTGCCCTAAAGGGAAGAAGCCTTCTGAGTCCGGCAGAGAGGCAGCCTCTCCCACTCAGCATTCCCCCAACGCTGAGCCCCGGGTATGGGACAGAGAGAGGGAGAAAGGCAGCCGTAACCCCGAGCTCTTCCACAATGTAGTATAGGCCTCACCCTCACGCTCACGTCAATTTCACAGAGAAAACACCAGGCCTCGGTGTGCTTTCCTGTGGCAAGGAAACTTTGCTTTCATTCCTTAGGTGGCACGTTGGCTCAGGACTGCCCTACCCGAAGGACTCACGGTGTGCAGCCCTACTGGTTGAGATCAGCCCCTCTGGCTCTTTCTCGGATGACACCAACTGGAAAAGAGCCGTTCATATGCTGGGGACCCAGGGAGCTTTCCCTAGTCTACACCAGAACAGCACTCTGAGGGAGAGGAGCTGCTGACGTTTGGTAGCAAAATCTCCTATTCTGAAGAGAAACATTTCGCTGTAAGCGGGTTCCATCAGCCTTGCCATCTTTTCTCAGCTGGCTAGGATGGAGGGCAGGCAGTCAGTTGGCAGACTCACCTGAGGCCCTGCTTGCCAGACTGTGACACAGACCTCCCGCCTGCTTCAGCCCAAAGGGACGGCTTATGGTAAGGTAAAAACCCTGTGTTGGAAAGTTCCTGCCTACCCTCGCACCAGCACAAGCATATTGGTCATTGGTCAAAGACTCTCCCCACAAGTTTAACATGTTTGCTCCATCTAGCCTCCGAAGCCGAGTTTACCTAGCTAGGAATCTCACTTCAGGAAAGGTACTCAGGCTGCTGGTGACTGCACGTTGTTTCACCAGGCAGCCCAAATCGAGTACACCCACTTGCATTTTCCAGGGGGCAGAGCAAATGGTGTCAACTTACAGGCCTCCAGCCTGGGAGGGGCAACGTACACTTTGTGAATGGGAAAGAAGCCCATGCCTTCAGTGTGAAAGGCCGCTAGGCCTCTTTGCTTTGGCAGCCCAGGGATAGCGTCAGCTGTGAAATGCTTCCAAAGGAGCAGAGTCAGAGAACCTTGGAACCACAGAGCAGGTGCAGCCCAGAACACGGGACTGCTCTTGGCCTGAGAACACCCACTGCCCAGCGCCTCTTTGGGGTACACACGTGTAGAGGGAGGGTGTTGAATTCTGCTGCGTCATAACTTCTCCGGGCCACGTAGTGTGAGGGCAAGGAGAGTGGCCCTCCACCTCATCCCAGTTTCATGTGTCAGTTGTCTAAGGCAAACTCCCTGCTTGAATCCCTCCGTGGGCTACGTAGCCTCCAGAGAAAGGTGGATGATTGGGACCCAGGGCTGGTATCTAGGTTAATGTTCTGTGCATCAACTTCGCAGCTGTTCTCTCTAAGCGGGTCCCAAAGGCTTTCTGGAAGAGTTTCCTTAGAGGGTCAGAAACAGGAAATTAACCGACAGGCCCACGGGGACGCCAGTTCTCTCCAGCAACAACGCTACCAGCCTCAGACACTTGGGTTCTCTTTGGTAAATGGAAGAACACTATGCTCGGAAGCTTCTTCCATCCAGTTTGAGAGTCGCACTTCCACTGCATCTTGGGATACCAAGTGTTGCCATGCCGTCACCATTTCCAATTCTTAGGCCTATGACGGCAGAGTGTCTGGCAGTTCTGAAAGAGAACTTAGGGATGCAGGCGTTTTGGCTCCTTCCACCGAGAAACAGCTCCTCCAGCTCCTCTGTCGTTAGCTAGTTCATGTTAGAATATCTCTAGGGGCCCTCTTTTCCTCCTCCACGAGGTAAGACACAAACGGAATTGCCCTAAAGGGAAGAAGCCTTCTGAGTCCGGCAGAGAGGCAGCCTCTCCCACTCAGCATTCCCCCAACGCTGAGCCCCGGGTATGGGACAGAGAGAGGGAGAAAGGCAGCCGTAACCCCGAGCTCTTCCACAATGTAGTATAGGCCTCACCCTCACGCTCACGTCAATTTCACAGAGAAAACACCAGGCCTCGGTGTGCTTTCCTGTGGCAAGGAAACTTTGCTTTCATTCCTTAGGTGGCACGTTGGCTCAGGACTGCCCTACCCGAAGGACTCACGGTGTGCAGCCCTACTGGTTGAGATCAGCCCCTCTGGCTCTTTTCTCGGATGACACCAACTGGAAAAGAGCCGTTCATATGCTGGGGACCCAGGGAGCTTTCCCTAGTCTACACCAGAACAGCACTCTGAGGAGAGGAGCTGCTGACGTTTGGTAGCAAAATCTCCTATTCTGAAGAGAAACATTTCGCTGTAAGCGGGTTCCATCAGCCTTGCCATCTTTTCTCAGCTGGCTAGGATGGAGGGCAGGCAGTCAGTTGGCAGACTCACCTG